>NC_091097.1:10773217-11100360 GCF_024713975.1 Paralichthys olivaceus
TATGTTTAATCATGAGGAAACAAGTGTCCAGAGAGCTCCCGTGTCATCACTAGTGAGGGTGGTGTGTTTGTTTGTTTATTGTGAATGTGGAGGAGAGGACATGTTGTTCCAAGTGCGGCTGAGGGTACAACGAATAAGGACGCTGGTGAGGAACGGTTCTGTGAAAGAAACTGTGAATTAGCAGACATATGAAACCAGTGGGACTATTTGTGAGGCTTTCTGTCAGAGGATGAAGGCAGTCACAGCCAATATCGACTATATGAGCTGCGGGGACAGAAAGCAAATGCAGTCTGCTTGTATTCTGCTATTTAATCAAAGAGGAGCATCTCAGGAGCAGCTGCACACACACAGATGATTGTGCTTCCATTGAAATAGACCCTTCCTCCTGCATGATTTAAGTGGAAACTGGGCTTCTTCTTAGTTCAGGAATTGAGGTCTCTGTTGCTGCCTGTGAAGCCCATGCCTTTTCACTCTATCAAACCGCTGCTGTCTCGGCCGTACCTGCATTCAATCAGTTCGAGTGCATGTGAGAATGCATGCTTATAGCCACTTTAAGTAAATCAAACCGCCCGTGTGGTGTGTGGTCCATTGTTCATGTTGGATATGTGCTCTGCATTAATACAAGCTGCTCATAGAGACAATTTTTTTCTGTTTTTGAAGATTAATACATCCTCTGAATAAAAAGTCTGCGTTGGTTATTTATTATTCAGGCCAACTTATATTTAAAAGTTGTTTCTTTTGTGTCCTGCACAACTCTGTTCTGGCAAAGTCACTGCTGACCTCCACACCAGTGCTGAATTAAACGGAGGGTCTTTAAAGGTAAAGTAGATGCAGTTTCCTTATTATGCGTAAGGAATAGTTCAGCTCCAGAATTGTACTCTTCTGTTTTATATGGTGTAATGCAAAGCTATCTTACATGCATATAAGAGTTTGCGTACAGTAAATATTTACTATCTATTAACTAGTCCCTGCATTTGTGAGGAACTAAGCAGTAAAGATTACTTATGTCTCTGCAACAAGACCTTGGCTATGCAAAGTCTAAATTATTAATTGCACTATTAAATTTACCTGCTTTACTGTACTGAGTGGGCTGTACTGTCTCCAGATGCCAAATTCATTATGATATTCTCCTTTGGCATCAAGGACAGTCATTGTACCCTGACATATTTTAACAATAATGAACTTGGTTATAATCTGAGTTGTCTTTCTGCACCATTTAGAGCTCTCATGTGATTATGTTTATAAATGATCCTCATGGATTTTTTTAAAAAGCGTTTTCCTCAGTCACTGTTTGGCTGCCAACTTTGCAAATTGTGCATTTCTCTTGAGTAAACTGGATTCACTCTCACTTAAGCTCACAATGGAGATTTAAGGGTCATTTGCTCGTTTATTGTTCAAGGTCAGTGAAAACATCATGGAAAACTTGAAGCTTCACATTTAGGTCCAGACTTTCCCAATTTACTTTCTCCAGTTTAGTACTAAACATAAATCAGGGGCTTGGTGACACAAAACCAATAACTAATCATTGGTATCTTGTATTAGCAACTTTTCTCTTGCACCACAGTTTTCATTCATCCTCCCAGTTGACACTGCTGACTCATACTAAATGTAGTAATATGAGTTATTTAACTGTTACTACACAAATTTACCATTTATCTTGTGAATATGTCTCCATGCTCATCTGCAGCTAAATGTGATATGCACAATTTTCTAAAGAGATACTGCACACTAAAAAGGAACATTGATCATAACACCACATAGTGTCTTAAACCAACTTGGACCTTGCATGGCTGATGCCATAGAGACAACCGTTTTGCATGTCTCCACGTCATGACATTTATATACATATATGAAAAAGTTAAAACCCTCCAGTCAAATGTTGGGGCCGCCACCACCAACTGCTCAAGTAGAAATCTGAAACGCTGGGCTCATTTTCAAGTCTATGCTGAAACTAAACCCCTAAACCACCACGTGTATTATTCAGAGACGTTCCCCCGTCCTCCTGCCAGTCCATGTCCTCCGACAAGGTTGCTTCAGCCCCAGCTGTCCACCAGTGCCGGTGGTGTGAACGTCTCGGGACTGCCGCGCTCTCCAGACTCTGTAGCTTCAGTGACGGCTGTCTCAGCACAGGCCGTCTGTGCTTTGAATCAACGGAAATAAAGATGTTGTATTTAAGGGAAACTCTAGAGCTGTGATAAACAGACAGGTTTGACGCTTGTTGTGTTGCACAGTGTTACAGATAAACCATCTCTATATGTGATTCTTGGCTTTCAGAGATTTACACACTCAATCACACCTTCATCGTTTTCCATCCATCTTTTCTTTTAACCCTGAAGGAGATCACTTAGTAAAGGCGACATGCAAGTGCTGATGCTCCTCATCATGTGTTGTGCACCTTTACTAGGGATGATCTATATATTCTGACTCAGATGCAATGATACAATGCTGAAATGGGGACAACCATAATCATAATACCCCTGATCTTTATGGTTATTATGACAACACTTACTGGCTCTTGGCTCTAAGCTTTAGTTAGCACAACACCTCCCTCACTCGTGCTTATGGAGCTAATGTTTGCCTCTCAAATGCTTCAGGCCATGCTTATACTGCTTAGCAGCAGACACTCACAGTAATTGATTTTTTGATGAAAAAAGTTGTCAACAAACTTTTTCTTTCGTGCTCTACTTTTTTTCCATTTCCCTCCCAGCAACATTCGAATTTCTAATAAAAAATAATCAAAATGGAAAAGGTGAGGAGACAATATTGCTTAAGAAAGATAAGTGGGAGGGTGGCAATAACTTGATCTGTATTTCTTTTTTATTGTAACTAAATGCATCAGAGTGTTTTTACTTACACCTTAAGTTTAAATAGATGAAAACAATTTTTTTGTTCTTTAGTTTGGGTTCTATATCCTTAATTTCTGTTGTGGATTTCGTTGCAGGTCTTTTGTGAGCAGAATATGGACGTAAATGGGTCGTTGTTCCTTCTGTATTTCTTAAACGAGTGCATCATTTCGGTCTGCTGACTTTTATTTCTCAGTTTGTTTGATGGCAGAGACTTCTTTAACTGTGTGCAGTCAAAATTTCCTTGACTTCTTTCTCTTTAAAGGAAAAGTTTGTTTGCTGTAAAGTGTTTGGCCTGTTTGAACCGTTCATGCCTGACATTAAATAACTGTGTATTGGTGAAACTTTTATGTCCACACTTTGCTAAAAGATTACGTGTGAAACACTTCTTTTGTTTTTTTTACAATGAGTAACCACCATGACTGGCCAGTGGAGTCGCCTCTTTATTTTTGATTTGGAAAGTGGGAGTTCTGATCTCAGGACAGCAAAATCACAGTCTCCCACTCAGTTGTATATATTCATGTGTAACTACAGATCAATGTCAGCCATGTTAACCATTTAAAAATCTCTTTATTAACCAGTAACATCAATACCCACATTTTGCTAGATACATCTCTATAACATTTATTTTTCCTCACACTGTGGAGTTCATCCACTGTATCTAGCTGAGACTGTAGATGCTCTATATTGTATCGCAGTTGTGCTTTAAATGTCAGCCTCCACTGTGTATGAACTCACCAGGGTCCTCTCCAGCACAGCTCTTTTATTGACGGAAAGGTCACCGTGGATGAATAGGATCACCATGGTTCCACAGGAGAAGAAAAGAAACGTGGAACCTTCTATTTTATTTTCTGTCTACTTTATCCACCGCAGCCTCTACAAAGAACGGCATGCATCCTCACAAGCCTTTTTTTTTAATGAAATGAACAGAAGGATGCAAGGATGGGCTGTTGGCTTTTTCCAGATTTTCAGTAACAAATAGTTAAAATAAAAGTTGCAATGAAAGGTCTGCAGCTTGAGACTTTCATGTGTCCCACTGTGTGCCTTGTGTTGGAACATTTCTCTGCAGATAGCACCTGAGAAGAGCTGTGCGACTAACAGGATTAAAGCAGATTGGAGCTTGACAAGCAACAATAAGTGTGAAGGCTCGTTTCTCAGCTCTGATGTTAATGCCCTTAGATTTCCCTTTTACATTCAATCTCCTTCCCAGTTTGTGCCTCTCTACCGTTCACAGTTTTACTTGATGTTTTCTTTCATTTCAGCTCACCTTGCAAAACACACGCATGTATATGTGTGGAAGCGTGCTGTTGTATGATGTATGAAGAGTCTTCAGAGGTATGGATCAATGCAGCCCAAGAAATTGCCTCATGCTGTCACCTCAGTAGTTTATGTCTCGGCTGTAATAGGTACTCAATATCAGCAAAATATTATTCCAGTATTATCATTTTTTTGAAGCAGTACTATTCAACAAATTTTAAGAGTTGTTTATTTACCTCAGCCAAGGACGTTATGTTTTCAACTGTGTTAGTTAGTTTAGTCAGGATTACACAAAACTGAACCAATTTCAATTAAACTTTGTGAATGGCTGGGACATGGCCCCAAGAAAGAGCCCATTCCATTATGAAGTCGATCCAAATACATGATCCAGGAATTTTGTTTGACTTTCTTTGGTTTGAGTTAAGAAGGAATACATATTTGTGCCCTCTTCATTTTAGAAAAAAACAAAAGTAAAATTAATCCTAATATAAAAAGAGAGAAATGTTATGTCTTGTAAGAAGCACCTGTCTTGGCAGTACACTCCATATTTTAAAACTCAGGCATTCCCTCCTTTTTTGTTTACACCCTCAAAATGCAGTGAAGGTCTTTTTAAAATGAAAGTGACAATTCAATACAAAGCCATGAATGGTAAAGATTGACATTTATTTCTCATCACAAATAAAAAGAACCATGCTTACTCACCACAGAACGGAAAAAAAGAGAAGCGCTCAGTCTTTGTATGTTTACGGACCTTGCTGTCGGAGTGTTTTATGAGAATGTGAATAATAGCACTCTATGAAGATTGAAATTCTTTTTAAAAAATCCAATTCTATGCCCATACACTGAACCCCCCCTTCAACCCACACCACCCAAGAGTCCCACCTCCACCCGTGCCCCCCCCCGAACATTGATCACAGCATTATTTGAGTGGGTCAGTCTGAGGGTTCTCAGTCACCAGAAGTCTTAATAACCTGGAACAGTGTGACGTTATAGAGCACCTGGTGTCCGTTGTTCCAGGTGTACAGGACCCTCTCCCTGGGGTTGTAGTCCATCATGGAGATGTGGGAGTATTGATTGTGGAAGGGGATGTCTGTGTACTCGTAGCTCGACGTGTTGGTGTAGTAGGCAAAGTAGATCTTGGCACCAGCCAGGTGGGAGTTGGTGACGTAAAGTGTACCGCAGATCATGAAGGACTCTCCAGCACTGCGCTTGGGAAAACCTGTGTCCCATGTCTGCAGCACTTCCAGACTCTGCGGCTCCAGGCGGCTGATGACAATGTTCCCAGCGTTGGGGATGGTGGTATAAACGGCCCACAGGCCATTTTCATCCGCCATGAGGTCGATGTCAGAGGAGCCACCCCAGGAGTAGGGAAAGGTGTTGTTATATCCGGCCCCACTCAGGCTGCGCTGCACCAGCACACTCCGAGAGCGGAAGTGGTACTTGATGATGATGTTGCTCTGGTACTTGTTGTAGTACAGCGAGCCGTTGTAAACCACGTGGCCAGTGCCTGCCCAGGGGTGAGGCAGCAGGTGCTGCACAAAGTTCTGGCCCTTCATGAAATCATTCATTGTGCGGTATTCCAGGACACGACGTCCCTTGAAGTAACCATCCATCGACCACACCTGTGAAAAGAGGACAGATGAATCCGACTGAGGAGAAAAGGAAGAAACTAAAGTATTTCATGTGAAGGTGAAGGTTATTGGATATTATTGTTGTGCTATATATGGCACAACTCTCTGCAAGAACTCTGCTGCCATCATTGTAGCTGGTGGCATCGCCCTGAGCAAAGTAAGTGTGTATGTGGTAAATCTCTGGTGGAGTGTGAGTGTATGCCTTCATGCATTTGTGCATATTTGAATATTTGTGCTGAACTATTGATCTCGTGTGTGTGTGTGTGAAGACGATGCCTGCACTTTGCAGTCAACCACTGCCCGTGCTCCCTGCCCTTTCCAGTCCACATTTACAGAAAATCAATCCATTTAGCAGCTCTATCTTTTTCCTCAAGCACTCTCAGCGGATCTCTCCACTGACATGGCCCCTCTTCGGCTGCGTCCTCCGTCTTATTCCCTCAATGGTTCTGTCGAAGCACAGTTCAGCTTTTAATTGATTCAATTACACTGCTGTTGGCTTAGATATTTATTTTGTCCCTCATATATCAATGAGAATTTTGCTGTGATTTAGCCATCATTCTTCTGAAGCACTTCTTTTCCAATATCTCTCCCTTCCCCTGCTCACTTGCCTCCCTCTCGGGTGTAAAATAGCAGCTTTTCTTTAATAAAAGTGCGGCTGGTGGGGTATGGGAGGAGTAGGGGGTGGTGAGGTAAACAGCAGCTGAATTATGGAGAAGGGGAGATTATGGTGCATCAAGCATTGTTTCTCCTCTGCCTGCTAAATGAGTCCCTGGAGCTGAGCGGGAGGCAGGAGCTGAGCAGGAGGCAGGAGCTGAGCCAGGCTGAAGCTCTAGCACATTTAGGCCGTGTGTTCTTTTTTCTCCCCGTCTCCTTCTCTCGTCTTATTTGGCTCCTCAGCGACGCAGATTTGTCCTCAAATATGATTATCATGATTGTTGCGGTTGCTGATGTGGCATGCGTTGATGTATCTGGCTGTTAATTTAATTAGCAATTGATCTAAAGACTCGAATGTGATCTGAGAAAGTCAAGTGATTAAAGATAAAGATCGGGACATTCAATCTCAGAAAATTGACCTTTTCTGCCAGCAATATCTATTAAGCCTGCGATGATTCAGGGTGGAGATGAAAAAGGCCACCCTCATCCCTCCTCCTGAACTTCATCGGTTTCCATTCTCCCTTACAGATGGCTAATAATCCACTCTCGACCGCTCAACCACCACCCCCACCCCCCACTCACCAGGCCCAACAACTCCACCACCGCAGCACCCAGCCCCCCCCACCCCTCATATCTCTGTCCCCTGCATTCCATTCAATGTGCCTTCCATACAAAACCACATGTCATCTCCAATCAGCTGAAGCATTACTATATCATCTGGGTCCAGAGCATCTCAGCACACTCCTAGTAATTACCTGGGTGATTTAGAAAACTTTAGCCCACACAACTCATTCATCTCTGCAGTGATGATGAAGTGATTAATCAGCTGAAGTTGTGGTGACAGAGGAAGACAGGGAGGAGGGAAAGGGATGCTATCCATCAGTGACTCAGCTTTGCATCCCCATTTCTCTCTCTGTCTCTCCTCCTCCAGAGCTCACGAGAAGTCCTGCTCAGGCAAAACAGTCAATCAGCCACTTAAGTATCATGGCAGCATTGCTGCGAGGGATTTTTTTTTTCATTGAGCCACTGACAGAGTTCGGCCTGCTCTCGGCAAGTGACTTTTGTTCCACTTTATCCGTCGGTGTGTGTTGAACTATGAAGCGGGTTGTAGGAAATGAAAGGTACAAGAGTTGAGGGGAAGTGGCTCGAAAAAGAGACTTACTCTGTTGTCTGAGCTGGGGATCATAGTATCTGTCATCCAGAAGCCAAACCTGGACCCCGATGCTCGTACTGTGATGGGATTACTGACGCCAGTGAGCTTCCCACAGCCTGGAGGTCAAAGAAGGGAAGAGGTAAAATGTCATACAGTCTTACGTATATACAACAGCTCATGATACTAATCTATGTATTTCCATCTTTTGTTTTTTGTGTTGTTTAATCAGCTTTTGGATTTTCAGTAAGCATTTTCTGTTGTGATGTAAAAATGTATTGATTTGGAAATGGTGTGTTTGCTTGGCCTGTGGTTATGCTGGTTGCAGCTTTCTTCATGAAAACTGTGACCTGCAGTCATTGAGCTACAAGTAAAGAGTAGCTGCAGGACTCAATCCACAGAACCTCTGAAAGCTCAACTCAGTGCCTCAAACTGGAGAATCAGTATTAGTATGTAGTTGTTGTGAACGTGCTGTTGTCAGCAACCTTACTTGTTTTAATGAGTCCCAGCCACCGCTGCCACAGGGCGATGGCCTGGGCGATTTACAGAAAAAAATTTGAATCACACAAAATCTGGAGTTACTGGATAGATACTTATTAATGGAATTGTTCACTTATATATTATGTGTATGTCTTTAAAAAATCTGTATCCATTATTGTATTAGTTTCCTTTTGTCCTACTTGTTTTGTAAAGCACATATGAAAATTATCTAGGAATCGACTGAGTAGTATTTTCTTCTAATTATCATCATTATACCAAAGTAAGACAATAATGTAACACTAATGACCCAAAGGCTACACTGTAGCTTTGGTCTTTTTCTGCAGACTCCTCAGTTTCTATATGTGGGATTTTGTAAAATCATCAGTTTAAGCTAACACATTACATGTGAACACAATCAATTATTCATTGAGTGTTTCGAGGACAATGTTTCTAATGTATGCAGATAGAGCCCGGTGGAAATGTTGACAATATGCATTAGGTTTGACCACTAATGATACTTAATTAATCATTAACTCCTTTCTGCACTGCTGTGACTTAATTGTTTAAGTGCCACAATATTTGTATAAGAATCTCAAATTAAGCATTCAAAGCCTGTACACGCACCAACCCGCAGCCATTTGCATACATTTCATACCTAGTTTCTGCATGCAGGAGTGGAGCCTGGTCTCCAGCAACAGGACTCTCTGGCGTAGCTCCTCATAATCGTAGGCCCCCATCTCTTCCTGGATAGCCATCAGCACCAAGGACAGATTTCTCACCTCCTCCCGAAGACGTAGGATCATCTTGGCGTCCGCCTTGTACTGTTCCAGCACTGGCAGCAGGGGGAGCAGCTGGGTGACCTTGTCTTTTAACTCCTGAGATATAGAGACGCGAAGAGGGAAGAAGATTAAACCCGTAGAGAATAAAGAGGACAAAGGGATGAGGTCAACCATGCGACTCGGTACAGGCGGATTGTGTGGAGAGGAGCTGGCTTTTCAATCTTCAGGTGTTGCGTCTGGTTGTGGCTCATCTCTCACTCAGGAACTCGTATCTTTGCCTGATTGTTCATCTGTTCCACCCTGGATTTATCATGAGACTATAGCTGAACTGCACCAAGGTGTAATTAACTGTGATTACATGTATTCCCCAATCTTTTGGGAAAACACACTGACATCACAATGTTAAGAAAAGCTTATTGTCAAGAAAAACTGAATTGCAAAGCACATTTAACAAATGATAGAAGCAATAAAATATCAGATTGAAAACAGGGCGATATAGCTGAAAGAAATATCAAGATAAAAAATATATCAATCGATTTTGATACCTACATGATAAATGCCCCATTATTAATATCTTTTAAGTTTTTGCTCCCCAAGTGAAGGTTGTGGTTTTAAAACCTTTATGAGCAGAGAATGACAAACACTTGATAAACAGCAAAAAAAGTCAATGCATGAAAAGTATATCTTGCATACTGGGGGTGAGACGATAAGAGTGAGAGCAGAATCTTTTAATGTAACCACTTTCCTGAGTAAGAAACTGAATGTTGTGTAATATTTTTGTCTTCTCGCTATTGTTACTGTACCGATCAAACTTCCACCTATTTGTGTACTCGTGAAAAGCTGAATTTATGCGGGTTCCGGTGATTTCACTTTTAATCAACAGTTAGGAAAAATAGTACAGCTGCTTCATATGTTTAGAAGTGAAATGAACAATGTGTTCTCAGGTAGGAGTGCAGGGAGCAGCAGGAGAACCAGGCTGCCTGCATGGAAGTTAGAGGGCTCCAGCGAGAAAAAAGGTGTATCAATAAAGTGTGGCCACCACAGGAGGGGCTGTTTCCTCCTTGTTAAGGTTTATCGTAAATCTGGTGATGGAGCTGCTCTCAGCCCTGTGGCGCCACATCATAAATCTCATTTTCCCCTTTTCAAGCCGTGAAAATTCAGTCTCGTTAATCTCCCACGCTCTGCCATTGGCAACTTTGAGCTGCACGCATTCATCAGCCAACCTGCTCTGGTCAAATCCTCCTCTTTTTTTTTTTTTTTATTGGATTGCGGATTTGCATTCAGACAAGTCCGGGGATATAATGCTTACCGTTCTGCGCATTTTAGTCATCTCAGGCTATACTGATGAATTGGCTAATTTCATAAACATCTTCATTACCTCCGTTGGAATAGTGTTCATAAAACACACCTTGAAAGCAAAACATGGCCATTCATGCTTGTCCCTGTGCTCGAGCTGTGTCTTAGCGGTAAAACCCACTTTGCATTTATCAAAGCATCTTTTAATCAAACTATTTTATGGTCCATCTAATATCTGTAAGAGTGTGAGAAATATGGAGAAAGTCTGGGCAAGACAGCCGGCTGACAGGAAGACAAAAAGGCCCACTGATAATGGCAGCTGAGTCTTAGCTTGTAGAGAGATAAGGTAGAGGTAGAGATAAATGGGAATATACGTATGTGCTGGAAATCTAAGAGCAGACGCCAGAATGTTAAGTATATAGATTTGGAAAGGGGAAAAGATGTAAAGAAAGGAGTACTATCAGGTCCAGGGGTTTAATAATTCAGGCGCATGTGAATTTGCTCAAATTTCCTCCGCACGACTCAACGGCTCCGAGATAGTTTTGGAATTGAATTTGTGTACCGATGCCTATACGATGGTCTATCAAGATACAAAGTTTTATTGTCTGTTAAGAGTGAAAAGAGATTGCGGGAGAGTGCATCGGGCAGAGTCTGTGTGTGCCTATGAAAAGCAGTGCCACATCTAATAGTACACGCATTTATACTTGATAGTAATACACACTCGCAGGAGATGGAGGAGGCGACAGTCAATTACCTGAAAACCCTTTGGATTAAGACTGCGGGGATTATCAGAAGCCACCTTCAGCTTCCCGTCCACCACCTTCATCAGACTCTCGGTGTTCCTCACGTACTGCAGGTCTCTGTATGTCCGCAGGTCCAGCACCTCCATTGACTGGCTGATGTTCTGAACCTGTTACATGGAAACACCCACAAATACTCCTGTCAGTAACAATTTTTACTATTTAGTATAAATCATAATCATAGAAAGGATCAGTGTATGTTTTAACATATCCTTTCCTCACCCGGCATGTAGCTCTAGTTTGCTATTAGAGCTGATTTGCTGATGATTAGAATATGTGAATATATTCAGTTTTTTTCTTTATAGACAGTCCCAATGATGAATAAAGAAAAATAACCAGTTCACAAATTGACAATGAAAATAGTTTGTTGAAGCTCTGAAATGTATATGCTACATGTGGGACAACTCTTGAACTTTCATTACCGTCACCAACGCGTTGATGTTTTTGGCTGTATTTGTTTGTTTGTCAGGAGGATTATGCAAATGTTGTTGATGGGTGGGGCATGACCCAAGAATCAAGCAGTTTTCAACATATTCTTTGATTTCTAAGAGAGTAATTAAAAATAATTAATTTATGGAAACATAACTTGATGCTTTTCAGTCTATCATTATTTCAAACCTCTTGAGGGAGTTAACTTTGACATCAGTATTTACCCCAGGTCAGATGAACTGAAAACTTTGAAATGACCACAGGCGTGAATGTCTTGGTCAGTCAAGAGGTTTGCCCTTCAGCAAACTGCAGCCGCATTGACTTTCACCCACTGCATGCTGGGAAGGCTTGCGGCTCCCTGGGGATAAGTGATATGGAAACTTAAATTTCCCTGAAGGGATCTAAGCCTTTGCAGTTTCTTATTCCTGTATTCAAATTTTAAAAATATTTTAGAATTTGCTTAAATTCATGAGTCGTAACATAATCCTGGCTACAGCCTCATGTTGCACCAAACTTGTACTGAACTGTAAAGTAAAAGCTTCAGCTCCACAAGCAGTAGAAGAGAAAAAGATGGATGATGGTGGCAATAAAACATAATCACAGTGTGACAGTAACATAGTCTGCATAGAAAAAAATCCAAAAAGAGATGGCCTTAAAGAACATCAAAAGTGTCACTTAAAAGAAAAGCCAAGTATAAAAGTGCTTAAAGTGAGTCATTTAAAACACACTAGAAAAAATACATAATGTATGCAAAAGAAAATAAAAAGGCGACGAGCAATGAGCAAATCAAAAAAGAAGAAACAATAAAGCAAGAGTAACCCAGTTAAAAAGTGAGGATGTTGAGAAAGAAGCACAGCTGCCAGAATCCATCAGGACAATACATAAAAAAGAACAACACATGCATATATTATGCAATAAAAGTAAGCAGGTTCCACTTTGGTGGTTAGTTGGAATATAAATATCCTTTCTCCCACTGCTCTCAGAATAAAGCTACAGTGTCACGATGACTGTGCCCACAAGTTAATAGATAGATATAAGATGTATAGCAAACAGAAGAAGTCATGTGGGGGAACAAACATGGTGAAAAGTCGGTGTTTACTGAATCTCAGTTCTCAGTTTTGCTCTGTGTTACTAAGTACTCAGCTTGCTCACTCTTTGACAGCCCACTCTGTTGCTGCATAACCAGCCTACTGTTTCATACACCCCCACATCTCCTGCGCGATGCACTGAGCTGAACTGGCCAGAAATCCTCCGAACGTTGACAAATGTTACAGGGCTGCGGTGCATATACATGTAGGAGGCTCACGTGTGCGTATGTACGTCCAATAGCCCACATGCACAAAAAAGACACCCTCCCACACGCACACGCGCAGCTGAAACTGAGCAAACAGAGGAATTTATTCAAATTGCTCTCTAACAAGAACACAAACAGTCTCAACTTACAAAGGTCACCAATTGGCATAAAGTCTGTTTTGCGCCAAATGCCTTGTGTTATACTCTCTGATAGCCCACTTGTTTACTTTGCCTCCAGTGTGTTTTCTATATCAAACTCATCTCCCACATGTCTTGTGAACTAACCAGGGAATATTTGGTCAGTAAATATTTTCTTCACCAATTAAAACTATCTGACAGCTGTTCAGATCGAGTACATGTTGAGTAAAATGTTCCAACAGTTTAGAATCTCCACAAATACAGTCTCGCTATCCGTCGGGGTTGTGGTGACAGTTGGAACCGCTCCTCCCACACGTTTCACTCTTTCTTCTTCTCTCATGAGGTGTCCCACCTCCACCCTCACGCCACCCAGAATCCAGGTGTCTGCCTCATATCCGGAGAAATGTTGCACCCTCTGCCAAATCCTTAAGTGTGTTTGTGTGTATGCATGGAGGACTTTGCCCCCCTTGTCTCACTTTATCTCAGTCAGTCAGACAGAGCGGTCAAAGGGGAGCAAGGTGTTCAAAAGTCTGCGCTGTGAGCATTCTCATACCATCGTCCTTCAGGGTCAACTTTAGCTTTGGATGGCATTTTGTCTGGCTTCGCAGAAAGCTGAACAGAGGCTTTTGCTCGCTACTTTACATTCTTTTAACAGAGGGCGATTTTGACATTGTTAGCGTATCCTTGGCTTTCTGTGTCAGCGAGAGCCTTTGTGGATCTGGTCTGCAAAAATAATTCCCTCACACGCTCTGGGTTCATATGAGGATATCTTAGAGAGCATGCTTCTATTCTGTGCACATACACACATCGCCTTTTAACTTGTGGCTTTTATTTGTGTGCAACTCAAATCGGGCTGACCCCAGGTGTCCTCATTAGGCTGAGCCGTGCACTGTTTTAGCCAGGGGAGCCTTTGGCCATGATAAGTGTTTTTTTTTTTTTTACAAGCGATGTCTGTGTACATTGGTAAACGCAGTAACATAAACACCCAAACTGTTTAATTTAACCATAAATCATATATTTCCATAGCTTATAAAATGCAGGGTTTGTTCAGACTGTGTCAGAGAAGTGATTTCATTCCATGGTGATTTCTGAAGTTTATTTTGTGTATTGTATTCAATTGTAAGTGGTGACAGGTTGTACGGTGCAGCAGCACAAACCCTGCCCTCATAAATTAGTTGATAAAGGTTCAATGTGTAAGATTTAGGTGAAAGGGATCATTTGGCAGAAATTGAATATATAATAATTCTAGTGATGTTTTCACTGGTGTGTTTCATCTAAATAGTACGAATTGTATATTTAAATACCTTATATTTACACTGGGAGGGGGTCCTCTCTATGGAGGCCTCCATGTTTTTTACAGTAGCCTAAACTGGACAAACTAAACACCTTTTGACTTTTAATGACAACTGAAGGCTACCACAGGTTCTCTTTCATGCATAGAAGACGAGGGTGAGTTGAGGGGTGTTCAGCTGCAACATTCAACTTCACCACCAGAAAATTCTACACACTGAACCTTTCAAGGTACTGTATTTACCTGAGAATTTTGAAACCCACGTAGGTAGACACATGGACAAGTTTCAAGCATGTGCTGTACTTCAACCTGCAATTAACCTCACTTGTCATGTGCTACATGAGCATTACCAATAATATATACAGTATATAACGGTAAATAAAGATATATAGTCCATACTGCATATACATTAATGCATATATCTATGTGAACACAGTCCTTTTCTCTGAATAGCTTGGTTAACTTTGTCTTTTTCCCCGAATATTCCTGCCTGTTAGAATCTGCTGCTTATAAAGTGTGAATGAGTGTGGGTTTTGTCGGCATGAACATGAGCTTGAAACAGCAGTAGGCAGAGACTGTCAGGGGAGCAGGCAAACTTCACTGAGAATTAACGCAATATGTGAATTCAGGTGTTTCATTGATCCATCAGGAACTCGGAGCCCATTCAGCATCTCAATTTACCACCACCTCTCCTCACAAGACCACATCAATGTCAGCTCCCACTATCTCACCCACTTTCTTCTCCCTCTGTGCTGCCGGGCTTTCGCTCTGTGAATTGTTCACCCATTTTCTGGCTTTGAGTGTCCACAAAAAAAAAAAAAACAGTTCTGGTGTAAATGAGCTACAGACCTGGGGACAGCAGTGTGGCAGCCCAGGGAAATGTGGTTCACCAAGTTGGAGAAAGTATCATTTCTCAGTTTATTTTATTATCTATTTTAGCAAAGACACTGATGTCATTCCTGCAAACCACCAATATATGAAGTAACAGATCAGGAGAGTCAACAAGCAGCAGCCTGCCGACTCACCCATGATCCCTGTGTGTTTGTGTACTAGACACTAGCAGGGAATTACATTTCCATACACACAGCGCTGCAGTATAGGCCAACAACTCTCATAGTATATAGATTTACTGTCTATTTGCTGAAGCATGTAACATCCTTGAGGGTGGTACGCATGTACATGTTTTTGTATGACATTCGATTTATTTGTTATACAAGATACAACAATGCACAAAAAATTGATATGATTGCTGCACAAGCCTAGGTATGTAACATCTTGTGAAACTATACGGTGTATTTACTGTGTAACTATGCAAACAAAGCATTTGCTATCTTCACTAAATTGTGAAACGGTTCATTTCTTTTTTTTATCTTATGCATTTAAATCTATAAAAGACACATAAGGCCAAGGCTCAATGAACCCAATTTCATGGGTACGTTTAGGACACTTCCCTTGGAAAAATTCAAATTCACTCATTATCTACTCACCACTATGCCGAACGAGGGATGGGTGAAGTGTTTGAGTCCACAAAGCACTTTAGAAGTTTCAGGGGTAAACAGTGTGACCTCTTCTTCAGACATAAAAAAACAACAGAAAAAACACAACATGCCTCCATACTGCATGCGTGGGGTCATCCAAGTGTCTTTAAATTAACTTGTTTCGAGTCGAATATGAACGTCGAGGCGTAGGGAGATTTGGGCGACACCAGTATGGAGTCATGTTATGTTTTTTAGGTGGTTTTATTACGTCTAAAGTCTAGGTTGCTGGTTACTTCAATTGTATTGGATTCGGCTGCAACACTGTTTACCCCTGAAACTCCAGAAGGGTTTTGGTGAACCCTTTAAAGCAAACTTAATAATAAGAAAAAAATAGTTCAACCAAAAACGGCAAGTCTTCTGATTGCCTTCATATTTATCTGCATGACTGTTGGCAGGAAGTGATTTCACTTCAGCAGTCTATGCGTGACAGATCGTGCTGTACTCGAGCTCAGTGCTGTGCGGCAGTTTGTGTGGGTCACAGTCGTGTCTCTGAGTGAGTGTTTTATTGGCAGCTGTCACCTTCTCCATGAGCTGACGAAGCTGTCTGCTGCGTGGGTCGCGGTTACACATGTTCTGGGCCGGTGCGACCACGGTACAGACACACTTCCCATCTGCGTCCTGTGCCGAGCTGTAGATCTGCCAGCCCTCCTCTGGGCTCGGGTACAGAGCCTGCACAAACACAGAGACATATTCATCTTAGACCACAAGAAGGAACCGTTTGCATCTGTCTGCTGTTGTTTATGTATGCCGCTTCTTAGCAGGCTTTTCAAAATGCATGAGGGAAGACAAGATATTTTACTCTGCCAGCATGTATCAACAGTAATCTGAAAAGTGTTCCACCCATATAAAACATTTCTAAACTAATAAATGTATCTAATACTTGAAAGTGTTGTAGAGAGTGTTTGGAGATAAAAAAGACTCTTTAATGCATTCCATATCGTGATTGGTTGTGCCCATTCTGTCACCATCAGTTAGCAGCAAAGTCATAATTTCTCCATGGCATTTCTTCTCTCTCTTGCATCCCTGCCAAAAATTACTCCTCCCCAAAGGCAATTAATGGCAATTGATCCCTCCAACTAGTAAAATCACTTTTCTCGCAGTCTAATTTTAAATCGAGAGCATAAAGGAAAGAGATTGACAGAAGAATAGTGCTCGTAGCAGTAAAGACTCAGGATGACGTATAGATGAAGGATAAAAGAGTCAGATAGAAAATAGAAGATAGAGAAAAGAAGCAGAGACTGGTGCAGGTCTAGATAGGACAAGAATATTAGTGGGAAAGACACAGAGATAAAAAAAAACACACACACAAAACCACAACACAACTCCAACAAAATGGGAGGAAAATGGGGATATCAAAGAAAAGGGGAAGAAGGGGGGATCAGGCCAGGTTGTGTGAAAGCAGAGCATCTAATAAGTTTGGACGTAGAGAGGAAATGGAGCTGTTCGAAATCGATAATGCAGCCCGTTACCAGCGGAGGAGGGGCGAGGCTGAAAGGATGGATGTCTCTCTCTGACTAATCCAATCAAATGTAGTGCTGTGCGCTCACATGCACGTACACACACGCACAAACGCACAGTTTTGTCTCATAGGCCGAGCCTGGGTGATCCATTCATTCACACTGCATCTACACAGGCTTAGCATATAAAGCAAAATGGAATGAGAGACATAGCAGCCATTTTAGTGATGAAATTAAAGGCCCATCCACGTAAGTGGAAGGAAAAGGCTTGAAAAAAGATCTTGTGGCTCGGCTCAGTGCCGCCCTCCCGCCTTTCCTCCGAGCGGCGTTGTGCTGTGCTCTCGTCTCCTTAGGTTGGGGGGATCAGATTAAAATGTCTTGGGGGACAGGGGGACTGTGTGATTGGAGTGTAAAGTAGCAACCACCCTGCGAGCCAATGTGCTCACTGTCACATCTTGTCACTCCTGCCAATCCCTTGGCACGCCACCCCCTCTTCCGCACTCTCTCTCTCTCTCTTTTCCTCTCCTGCACTGCCTGCTTTTCGCCATTTCTCCCCCTCACTCTGAGAAAGAGTGAATTTTAGATCAGTTAAGATGAATTGTGGCACATTATAGGTACATGAGCAACTTAAATATGCTGTAATATCAACCCTGGATTTATACACCTCACCCATTTCATTGTATTATATTCATAGTATATCGAGTAGACTCATACATTTTTAAAATTAATACATCTAAATTTAATTAAAGTGAGTAAGGAGTAATATTCTATTCATATTTTCTCTTCACACATACATGAATAATATTTCAGTATGACTGAATGAGTACTGTGCACAGTATTACTGGCACTCTTGGTGAATTATCATTCCATTATTCTTAATATTTGTGAGCCAGTGTGCTGCCAGTCCTTGTTGTGACCTGGACAGCCCCCCCCCCCCGTCAGTCAGCACTTTTCTTATCATTAGTCTTCCTTCTGTGATGAAATCCAGTATCAGACCGCTGTTAGTTGGAGTGATGACAGAGGTCTGCAGAGGCCAGACTTGGAGTGAAGATGAGACAAAAGATAGAGCGTCCACGGCAGAGCCTCCTCAAATTTCTTTCAACCACATCTGACTGTCTATTTCATTCTGCCATTGCCGGTGGGGCGGTGAGATTCTTTTCCCTCTGTCTGCTTCTCTGCCCGCATCTCCCTCACTGTCAGGACTTATTTATTGTGGCATGTGTGTGAGTGTATGAGTACCCGTCTTAAGGGTTAAAGCTGGTACTGTGAGGATGCCTGTTCATATCTGCTGATGCACATGCAAAAACAGCACATATGTGCATGCTTGTACATGCACTATTCACACAAATTCCCACAGAGTTTAATAATGTATGCATTTTGACATGCATTTAAAACTGCAGCTATACTACTACAACATCCACTACCTGGAGGGTTTGTTTGGAAATCCTCGAGGCTGAAACGCATGATTACTGCAGATCTGCAGAGCAAACGGCTGCTACAGAATTGTGGATGTGTGTAAGACCGTGGATCGAGAGGCCTCAGCAGGGCACGCTGGCTTTTCATTAGGTTTGATGTCCTGCAGTGTTAACAGGTGGAGGTTAGTTTGGCAAACTGCACAATCCACTTAAGTTACTCACTCTGAGGGTATATGCAGCCTCCTGCCTTCAATAAAAATTACCTCATATCCATACATGTGGGGGTTGTCTGCCTACGCACCAGATATTCACTTTTCCTTAAGAAAGACTCTCGCAAATGGATGCTGAGGAGTGCATCAATTTTTCATACCGCTATCAGCTTGAAAGGGAGCCACAGTTGGTGCCACACTGACTTTTTTTATGATGTATTACATAGTGGGCACTAATAAGCTATAAGTAATATCGGAGGCATGTCAGCTTCATTATCATAATGCTTTTTTTCCCAACATGTTTAAAACCTCGCTCTGCTCCTTGTCTGCTTTTCCCAAGCTGGAGAGTTTTTCGCAGCAACACGTCTTCTCTTCATTAATGTTTCATAAATGCTGGGCTGAAATTAAGAGCATATTTGAATCGGCTCCAATTTCATTACCACCCACCTATCCATTCTGCGCTTACTTCCCCCATTCTCATCACAGTGGCCGTTTAAAGAGCAGGAGGGAGGAGGTAATTCTTAAATGCAAATGTGCTTTGTCCCTATATACAGTATGCTTTGTGGCTGAGGTGGCTGCAGAGAGATCTATATATCAGTGCTCATAAGCCACTGATCTCCCGGAGTGCAAGTGGTAAACTTGCATATGTTTTTGAACTCTGGCTTGTTTATGCAAATATGATTAAGTCCTCTCTCTGTAGTGAAGAGTGGGTCATTGACATTGGCTCATTTAACATGGTGTTCAAACCATGCAGCCTATCACACATCTCATTAGTGTTGGGAAAAACAACTTCCTCAATATTTAATGTCATCCAGAATTATATTCAGGGTATGCAGAGGGAAATAAAGAGGGTCTAATATTTGCATAATGTATCAATCAATCAGTCAGTCAAACTTTAATTGCATAGCACCTTTCATGCAGGTTAGTGTAGTTCAAAGTGCTTCACAAATGACAAAAAAAGTAAGAGAAAACAAATAAAAACACTGCTAATAAAATACAGTAAATGGATTTTGATAGCTAAAATAACAACATAAAAAAAGAATAAAATTAAATATATCAAATTAATAGAAGAATATATAGTCAGTACTGCAGGCAGTAACCTGTACTATCATCATGGAGCTATCAGCGGCTAGCTGGGAGCACTTCAGGTCTTGGTGATAATCCTTTTCCTCCCAGAAACAAACACAACACTTTCTTTGGAATCTGAAGAGAAGAGATGTTAAGTTCACGGTTGCAGAAATGTATCCATTACACATGAGGGATGAAATAGAATATGTAAGTGCCAGATTTGAAGCCGTCATGGCTGTCGTGCAAGAGCCCATTAAGGTGGACGACAGCAGCAATGAAAACAACAGGAAACCACAGAGGGCAATAGAGATGAAAAATCAATTGGGCTTGCTCAGTAAAGTGAAAATTACTCTTAAAGATTTTTCTGGCTTGGCCCCATTCGCACAACCTCTGGGTCCCCACTGTTCCCATGGCATCACATCAGACAGCCAGGGTCTGTGAAGCCCCCACATCATCTGCTGCTGCTGCCGTGTCCCCTAATTGAAACTGGATTAAAAGTCACTGATACACTGATGAGGAAGAGTTGTGGTTTCAGAAAGGCTGACAGTGTTGGGAGAGCACTGGCTCTAATTTCCTCTAGCTTAGATGAAATGCTGCCCAGTTATAATGCTGAATGACAACTTCCTCTCAGAGGGGAGAAGACGAGATTGGTTGAGAGGGTGTGGTCAGTCGTAAGCTATAAAGTAGAAACCAAATCCTGTTCCAACAGGTTTCCTCTGCCTCCTGTAAACTGTAGACAAAAGAGCTCCGATCCCCCAAATACATCGTCAGCAGCCGACACTCACGTGGGAAGTGTTTGCAACCATTATAAAAACTAGAATACCTCAGCTATGAAACATTTAAATTCACTAGATCCTGATAAGTCCCAAAACATACAACACATTTTTTAATCTTGTGTGCACAAGATATTTATTTGTTTGCACAGGATAAATATCTTGTGCGCACAATTATTTACATGTTGGCTCAAGATACATCAACTGTGATGGAGAACTTTGTTTTTTCCTTTGAATGTCATAAAATCAAATATACACATACAGTATCTTGTTCCAAAAAAGTTAATTAACTTGTGTGTACGAGATTAAAATAAATCACATCCCTTAACATGTATAACTTTAACTAATATTCTCTTAAAAATCAATGGAGAAAAAAAAATGCCAATGTTAATGAAAGCGAGAAATAAAAATCCTGAATCCGCCCCTGATCTCGATCTGCACAAACATTTTGTGGGTTCTTCCTTTGGTCAAGCCCCATCCCTAATATAACCATGGTGGTATTTAACTAACCCAACAACTTGAGCGATTCTCTGTGGTGCAAAAACGCTTGTATGTTGTTAACGACTAACAAAGTTCAGAGAGATTATCCAATTAGACATTTGAACTGCTGGTATCACTGTGGAAAGTCCCGGGATGGACTTCCTCTGGCGTTTCATTAGGCCGACCTCGGAGTGGGATGCTGTAAAGCCAGAGCTAAATGAGATCATAAATCTACTACTCCTTACTTTATGAGCATGACGGGAAGTATATTATAACTTTCATAAGCAGCGGGAAGAAGTGGTGAGCGGGCAGAGGCACACCACTAGTCCTGAGATATGAGCGATCTGACCGCTACACTGTGGACTGAATGCACCGTCACATCTGAGGAACTGCAGCACTGCAGAGGATGGACAGTGTACGAACAGGAGGGGTGAGATAAAGATGTGCATAGAAAAAGAAGAGGAGACATAATGACAAGAGCCATGATAATAAAGTGAGAGGTGTCATCTATCTCTTTCTTCCATTTTCATCCACCAGTGCCAATGTTGTTCATCCAAGTTCTAGAGCTTTACTTTCTGTGCAAGTAGAAACATCTGCTCCTGCAACACACAGCTCTGTTCTATCTGTACGGCCAAACAATCAGGTCTCATTTTTCAAATTGAGTTGGTATCTCACACACACACACGCGATCATGCTAATAGACACCCCCACCCTCGAAAAGAGCAATCAGTCGATCCTCAATGCACAGGCCATCTGCTGGCCTTTAAAATAAAACTCAATGAAGACTTCAAGTGAAGTCCCTGGTCCCTACTGCGCCCAAGGAAAACCGATTACCACAGTCAGCGCAGCATGGTTGCCAGTCAATAATATGACTCATAAACTCATCATGCCCCTCTCCCTGCTGCCTCTTTTTCCCTCCCTGCTGCCTCTCGCTCGCTCCCACTCCATCACTCCCATGACCACCACCCCTCCTGTGTGGTGTCCTGCTCACTTTCAATCTGCAGCTCGCTCGTTCCAATACGGCTGGCACTTGAATGACAGTGGGGGTGGGCAGATGTGTCAAGTGCTTTTTGAAGTGGGGTGGGGGGGACTCTCAGGAGAAGTGAGACACTTGTCACTACAAGTGAGCAGCCACAACATTGTACTTTTTTTCCGGAGCAGGCTGCCAGTGCCATGCCAGGTGCCCTGTTGAAAAATACCATTTGCTGTTATAGACGGGTAGAACATAGCTCGATCACGACTGGTGCTAAACAGAAGAGCGAGGCGAGAGTGGCGGTGCGAAGAAAACATTGCATAAACTGTTAGAACACAGTCGCTGCTTAGCTGGAGGAAAATATGGATTGCAGAACGCGTGTGAATTATGATATCATCAAACTGGCAAATGAACCATGTCAAAATCCTGATTGCTTGTCCAACCATAGCTTCTGAGATCAATAGTGCTTGATACACAGGCCGTCACATAATCAGTTAATGTATCGAAACAATTTAAAATGATATTACCAGATTGGCTTTCTCTCAGATTCAGGCTTCACGTTGTCCCCACGGCAGAGGAAACCTGTCGGGGGTCTGATCTCCAATACATTGTGGTATAAGGCTGTTTGATAAACACTAAAGGAAAATGCTCAAATGAGAATCAGCATCAGTGTTTAATCTTTAATCCACAGCCAATAATTGATCGCTACAATCTGCTTTATCGGACCTTACAGTGGTTGAAGTTTACAGTTCCACACCCGACAGACAGAGACTGAAGGATTATCCCTGCCTCTTTTGTTTGTCGCCATTTGTTGTTCCACGCTGCCTTGTGATGGTGACAATATTTTCTTCACTCCTCTGCCGCACAGTTTTCTATTTTAGATATCAAACGACAAACACACACAGTATCGTCTCCATGACTTCAGAGGACACTACATTGCCTTATATTTATTCCCTGGAGACTCTAACTATATTATAACTTATTCCTGCTCAATTCTTAGTTTAACCTTAAAGTATGCATTCACAAATAGACTGGATATAAAGATGGACGACATGACAGCTCCCAAAAGTGAAGCCAAATCATCTCAATCGCTCCCTGGGGGAATCATCGAGATGATTCGATCATTCTATCATGTGGTTAGAGGCACAGTGGGCGTGGTAAAGAATACTGTGATATATGCCATCTTAGCTGCTCCAGTTGGGCCCTGCAGGAATACCGTCATCATACCCTGGCTGGCTGCAGTACAGGTTATAAACCAAGCCTACTCCATGTTAGAAGAAGGGACATACACTAAAATTTCAAAATACACGTCAAATATATCTATCAAAGATAGTTTCTGTTATATTAACTCATCACGTATGTTCACATGAAATACATTTTTCCAGTAAATACCTAAACGCACGCACGCACACATACACACACACACACACACACACACTCACTCTGTACAGTCTATGTTTAGGTTGATGATTAATGATAATGGTTCTGTGTCCAGACTGAGAGAATCAGACCCTGGGCAGGTTCTGCACTTAAGTGGTTCATGTCTTTTTATGACGTGAACACAATTTCTATCTCAGCAGACTCAGGGCCCAGTTCTTTTGTCAAATATCTTAACAATGGGAAAATATTTTAACGTGTCTTTTCACACCCATATCAGTTTGTTTTTCTCAATGTTGGAGGCTGACCATACTGCCTATACTTTCCCCCCGTTGCATAAAACCCATACACAAACTCAGTGAAGTGTATTGGCTGTGTTGTTGACAATTATTCCAAAACTCAGCTGGATTATTATTGAGCCATCTTTTGTTGTTTTCCCCATAGATTTTTACAATACCTGCTCATTACCTCCACCAAGGCTGGGATGTTTTCATTGCAGTATATCTGTCTGTTGTCCATTAATTTTTTTTAATGGATTGGGGTTTGATCCAAGGAAGAAGCCCTTATATTATGGAGCTGATAAACATAAACAGGTGGATCTGTGGATCTTTTTCACTTTATTTAAAAAGGCTGAGAAAGAGTGTTAGCGTTGGTGGAGGTGTGCACTTTCCAAGCACCCTTCTAGGTTTACAATGGATTTAAAATAATATTTAGTAGTATATTTCTGAAACTTATAAAACCTTATGTCACTTCACAGTCCCTGGGACAGGATTTTAAGTGTCCCAGCATCTAGACTCAAGACTGCAGGGGGAAAAGTTGCAGTTGAAGCCTAAACCATCAAAGTTTTTCATCAAGTGCTGCTGAATATATCAGTGCATCCATACCTGTATATCTACCTGACTAAAATGTGATAAATGACAGCAAAATGAGTTCCACATGTACCTTCATTAGACACGCTCACACCTACGGGAGTGCAGCCGAATGTTGTGGGTGGAATGTTTTAATCGCTCGCTGGCGCAGACTGAAAATGAACAAGAGGCAAAAGTTCACCATTGCTGCATTTGTGTACGTGAGACTAAGTCGGTATGTGTATCATGACACACTCTTGCCAAATTTGGGATTAGCTCCAGCCCCCCTTCCGTAACCCATACAGGATAAGCGGTAGAGATAATGGGTGGATGGATGCTCTGTAGGTGTGTGTACATCTTGGCCTTACTGTAAAGCCACATCATGTCCATGTACGTGTTAGAGTTCCAGGGCCTCTTCTGCTCATTAAGGAACATGGTTTTGCACTAACCAGATGTGTACAGGCATCCAGGCAGTGTTGTACTGAGTGCTATTGCAGTAAAGGCCCATAAAAACTCAGTCAGCTGTGTTCTTGGATCAGCTGGTACAGAAAGACTGGCACAGAAAGCAACTGAAGCAGACTTTGAAAATCGCTCTGAGCTGGGAGAATATGGGACGCAGCATGCATGGGTGCCAGGGCGGGGGGGCAGCCATGCGATGGCCACTGGCACACTCGCACCAGAGTGTCACAAGACCACAGCTAGATCGTCTTTGATTAGAGCTCTAAACATTGTGTGAGTCACGACTGCTTCCGAGATCATCACAGGCAAATGTCTCATTAATAGCGATGGGACTTTGAGGCAAGGTTTTACATTAAAGTTTCATTCGCTGGCATTGTTTATGAGGGGAGATAATTCCTGTCTCAAAGCAAAAGACATTTCCCATCACAACAGAGTGTTTTACAGTAATAATTCCTGCCACCTTCAAAACTGGCTCATCAGTTTTGATGAAACTTTGATGAAATGATCTTTAACAGCAGCTTTTTTCCTCCATTGCTGCTGAATGAAGGTTGCCTCAACCAAAATATCCTCTCATAACTATGTATAATATTTCACTGCGTGCGCTCTTTTGAAATGCAAATGATAAAGCCTCCACTCATGAGTTTTGATGAGAATGAATAGAATGAAAAGAAACCGGGCAGCAATTCTGTATTCCACTTGACCCTGAGCAGAATAAGCAGGTATAGGAAATAAATGGATGGCTTATCCAGGTCAAACCCTCCAGAGAAAGATGGGTGTTGAGTGGGATTATCAAGTTTATTGGTGTAGATAAGTCAAAAATAGATAATTCAAAAATTCTAACTCTGACACTGTTACAGAGATTACATTATGATTTAACTTTGAACTTGCATTCTGAATTAGCTGCTGGCATATGAACAAGTTGTAAGAAGAAAAAAAGACTAACGTTTTTTTCTTTTTACCAAAATGCTTTTAACTTGGTGCTTGACATTTTCATAATTGTAACACGGTGCTACAACACAAAAACATTCCAATGTGACATCTTGCAGCAACATTTAGGAGACGTAAAGTGGTAGATTGATGTTTTTAATGAACCATTATAAATAATAAAAGTCTTCTTCAAACAGATGGACCTCCGCCCCTGAGACAAGAACGACCAAACATACACGGAGTGCATATTTAAAACATACAAACGCACACATGCACGCACATACACATGCACATGAAAACATAATCCAGATGGTCGCGGAGCGCTTGGGACATTCAATTTCATTTAATCATTTCAGCAGACCAGGATATTTGCCTAATGGCTAAGGTGCCATAAAAACTCTCAGGATGGAGGCAAAGACGATCATTAACCACTCACGAACCTGCAAATGTCAAATTCATTTGGCATCTGATATCTTTCTGTTTCTCATTAGCACAGTAAGGCGGACAGACAGATGTCACACTAAACTTTCATATGTGTGTGTGTGTGTGTGTGTACGTAGTTATTACCCTTAAAAAAACAGCACCAAAACTGTTTTTAATTACAAATCACAACCACTGCCAATATCTTTGCTGTCCCTGTGTGATCGCCCTGTGCCGTATGAGACCAGTGTGTTTTATCCGACATACAGAGACAAACTGAGCGAGGGAGAAATAACACAAACTCAAAACTCTAACATTGTCTCAACCTCCCCGTCTTCCTCTTCACCTCTGAATCTGAGCAGCATCCTCCCCACCCTGGAGGTGACTGACAGATGGGATCAGCCTGAACATCACTCAGAACCGCTCTCTGCCTTCCGTCACAATGGCAAAAACATATGATTTACCGCTGCCGTCCACGCTGCGTCCTCAGCCTCTCACCATCACTCGCAGTCACCAGTCCCACAATTCAAGAGCATTATGCTTAATGTTACTCTAACACCAACATGTGCATCATTCATGCTTGGTTGAGACATTGCTCTCACATGCATGTCTACCTCCACCATCTCTCTTTTAATACAACATATCTCTTGAGACGGACCCCCCCTGTCGCCCTCCCATCTGTGCGACCCTCTCTGAAGCCCCTCTGCTGTTTGTGTCATTAACTATACACACACACACACACGCTAATTCACGTGTCAGGATCTTCCTATTTCTCCACTTTCTCCCTCTGTCTTCTGCTCTCATCTGTCACACTCTCTTTTTCTTTTATACATTCACAATGAAAGCATGCACAAACAAATACATTGCACACGCTTGCAAAAAGAAAAAGCAGAGGAAGTCATACGCACGCTGACAATCCTCTCCGAAGTGCCCCCTCTGGAGATGGTGGTCCCGTTGAGTCCCACCAGAGAGGGCAGAGTCTGAGACATCCAGTTGGTCACCATGGCCATGGTGCTGAGCACCGCCCCAATCTTTAGCATAGGGACACTCATGTTTGCTTCCTGTGGGGCCCGATGAAAACAGCCCTACAGCCAGCCCTGCCCTGCCCTGCCCTGCCCTGGACCTCGGCTCCACTCAACCCCACTCTGCTCCAGACAGCCGGGGCAGAGAAGCAGCCAGTCAGCCCCTGCCTCAGTCCAAGAGGAAGCAGAGCCCCCAGAGCTGGTAGAGCACAGTTATCAGACTCACACACCACTAGCTCAGTCAGAGGGACCGGTTAGAGGAGAGCAGCTCACATCCAACAGCATCACGCTGGAATCTTCCCTCTCAAAGTGACTGCCTCAGCCTCACCCCCTCCCTCTCTCTCCCTCTTTCCATCTCTCTCACTTCCTCACTCTCCCCTTATCTCTCCCTCTCTTTCTCCCCCCCCCCCTTCTTCAAGATGCAGAGCTGCGCATTGGCTGCCTCTGCGTCTCATCCCCTCCCAATCAGCCTCTGCTCTGTTCTTGCCAGCCCTGTTTTGCATGTGTCCGTTCTTCTCCATTCTTTCCTCTCTCTTTCTCTGTCATCTGGCTGTTCTTTTTTGACTCACAGAGTGCGCACACACTAACACACACATCTCTATAGGTGTGGAGATCAGAGGGGGCTTATTTCAGACGGCTGATCTGTGCTCTGCGTTGTGTGACATGTAAGTGTCCGGAGCACCCCAGATAGCCGACTGTCCTGCTGCCTCGTCACAGTGTCTGCACTGGATGGATGGAGGGTTGAGGATACGGAGGAGTGGGTGGACGGATTAAAGGTTGGCTGGGGGCTCATGATGAAAGACATGGGCAGGTGGTTTGGGAAAGTATTAATGTGGGACAGAGCCAGTTGCTGCTGCTCACAGTGAAATTCTACCTCATGGCACATCCTACATCAGCCTGTTGCATTCACTTGAACAGTATTTTATCAACTCTACCTTGCCTGTGTCTTCACCACATCCTCATATGCAGTTGTCTGCTTGGCACTCACCAAGGAACATGATGCTGATGCTATAAAACTAGTTAATGAGTGCAGAATTGGATGGAGATTGGCTTGATATAAACGGTTTGTATTTGCTGGCTGCTATAGTATGCTCTCCTTAGAGAAGGGAGATCACATGTTTATTTTTTTTCCAGTCGTATAGTTAGACCCTTGCTGTATTGCTATAATCCAAATGGATCTGGCGCTCAGCACAATCACATCTGTTAAGCCAGTGTCAGAAACTCTGCTGCCTTTTTTAGTGTCACTTCACTTCAGGGGACACCGCCTGAAGCCAGACTTCAGACGTGTTCTGAGGTTTAGATCGGCCCTTTTATCTGCACCACACTTTTTTGTTTCCACAATCATAGCAGCCTGAATTTGTCACTCACCTCTAGAGCGATGGGTCAGACAGAAGGAGATATGAAACTATTGACTATTGGGGGGGTGTCTGAAATGTCTCCCTGAAGCTAGAAGCATCCCCTCGCAACAATTCCCCAGCAAGACACAGGGCCACAGGCGGTGTCATTTTTTGCCCTAAGCCGCAATGCATAATGATGATAGAACAGCCTGCGTAGACAAAACGTCCAGGCCATCGCCCTTTTCTTGTTGGCTTGCTGGACTGCTGACTTATTCATTTTGTCAGCCATGGATGGGGTCCCCCTCCCCTCCAGTCATGCTGGGTGAGTGATATGGGTTTCTTCGTGTGGGGTATACTGTGAAGTGATATGGGAAGAGACAGCTTCTTGAGCCCCATCCAAAAAAATGTCAGCCCTTCTCAGCTCACCTGCTGCCTCTCACATTTCTCCCGCTTGCGTTTACTGCTCTATTTGTGCAGCAACACTGTCTCCGTGTGGTTTCCAGTGGAACTGCGGCAACTGTTGTACTGTCTCGAGGAGATGTAAGACATTTAGCATCACTGCTTCGGGTCCAACTTGAGGGAATATTGCAGGTGGTATATGTGCACACACAAACACACTACTTCTGTTTTTAGAGTCCAGGGACATGCCAGACCTCTTCTTTAATGGAATTGTGATTCAGTATTTATCTAAACAGCTGCTCTATACTGTAAATCTACAGCTAAACAAGTGCACACTATATAATAAATCAGTATGATGTGCATGTAAATATTTCAGTCCCTCAGTTATCCTTTGAGAGTTATCAGTAACTTGGTCCAAGCAACTGAGATTGGTTGATATCATTTTATTTATATTTGTAAAATGATGTTGACATATCTAAATGTGGTGTTGATGTTGTAGGTTTTTTTTTCCGCTCACGGACATCATGTGGGTGAGAAAAGCTATTATCAGTAATTCTTCCTAGACTGGGATGCAGTTACTGTCATATTCACATGGTGGCAGCAAAGGTTTAAAGATGAACATCCTTTAGGCCTACATCGATTTAAATTATAACTCCCATATCAGGTCTGTTACAAATTCAGGGATTCATCATCTTAAAAAGGCAGCTGCAGCTCCTTCAGGAGGCACTATAAAGACAAAGCTGGACATATTTCACCAGTTGTCAGATCTCTGTGCTGGCTGCCTCGTGAAAACATTGTTAATTGTCTGTAAATAACTTATTGGTTGAGGGGCTGCGTACATCTTTGATCTGCTTCCACACAGTGAACATCTCTAAACTCTCAAGTCATCAGAGTCCAGTCTGCTAAGTGTTTCTTGGCTGAAGCTTTACTCGACATATTATGCTTCGCATAGTCAAAATTAACTTCCACGTGATCTCAGTGTGTCTCAACTCTGACTGTGGGTTTTATTATCATTTATTATATTTTATAATCTTTATTTTTCAATGTTCTTTTCTTTTTATCTATTTCTATGTAAAGCTATCTTAATTGCCTCTGTGTATGACTTGTGTAAAGTTCTCAAAGAAAGCCTTGTACTGAAACTTTGAGGGCTGAATGTAAAACAAAATCATTCAAGATGCTGCTTTCATTGATGCTCCATCTTCGATACTGCGACTAAAGAGACCATGTATGACTGTGGCCACTGAAGTAGGCCAAATATTTCACTGCAAGTAAAACAAGAAATCCATCATTATCACACATTTATTCACTGCTATAAATCTTCCTTCAGTGGCTCCTATTTGTACAGTTTAACTTCAAAATGTGTGTTTTCTAATTAATTCTGCAGTGGGGCAGCACATAAAATGTCAACACACACACGCAATATTCTACATTTGGGAAAACATTATTTTGGCATACTGCATTTTGTAGCCCCTATTGTAAAACGTCTATCTTCAGAACTACACGAACCTGCCTTCTTTAGGTAATTGTTACCCGAAGGACTATATAACTATAGGAAAGCCAAAATATCATCAGTGTCCTCACTCAAAACCCATTTAAATATATTTCTTTCTTTCATGTTCACAGATAAAATTGTGTAACCTTGAAAGAACAAGTTTTGATTTCTTGTATTCAAAATAGATATTTTATGATTTTAAACTTCCATGTTGTTATCATTAAATAGATTTGTATAACATTCTGATATTATAATTATCAATACAACATTTGACATGAGTAGCATTTTAGGTTCTACAGCCTATTGCAGCTGGCTAGACTCCATTTAAATTTCCAACAATGTCTAGTTTGTGGTATTCAATATGTACGTTTATTTGACAAAATTAGATATAAGATATTTTACTTTACTATACATGTTACCATAGGGACTCCACATATGTTTTAAATACTTTTTTATAGAGAACTGACATGATTTCATTCATTTGTGCCAGTAACAAAATTCTGTGTGCATGCTGTACCTGCTGCATGTACAATTACTGAAGCCACAGAGGTTCATCTTTCATCATATCTTCCCTCAAAGTGTTTTAACCTTTGTACCCTTATCTTCTCCTTAAACACATCTTTCAGTCATTACTAATAACTTTCGCATTTGCTTTAGTTGAAAAGCGTTGAGTGCTCCTCAGCTATTTCTGAATTATGATTCTTCTCACGCAGTGCAGGTCAGGTGGCATCTTTTGAAAAGTGATGGACCAAATAAAGGATGGGAATAATGAGTGTGATGAGGACAATCTGCCATTCCTCAAAGAATTCCAGGCCCTGCCAATCAGCTGTCTAATCACAGAGTCTGTTGGCAGAACAAGCTTTCATTAAATATTAGCAAGAGAGGAAGTCAGCCATTTAACCTGTATTAATTTAATCCTTTTTGATTAATTTTCAAAGCCCTTCCTCATAATTTCCACTCTAATAATTGGCTAGCTTCGTTTTCGCTGCTGCTCTGCTGTGTCATTATCACCAGTTCTCCGTCACTCTCTTTTGTTACTCCTTCTCCCAGAATTTTATTCAGCATTCAAGTCCGATCACTCTCCAATGTTCCCTGCTGTCTCTCTCAGAGCCCTGTTCAATCAGAATAAAAGCTCAGAACTTGTGATCTTAGTTGGCTTGTTCTGCACTACACATACTGTAGATATAACGCTGTGGAAGATATAGTGTGCAGATTTTTGCGACCTCCACATAGACATGTCAAAATGTCCTTGTGCTTTATCCTAAAAGGTAAAAAACACAATTCTATTGTCTATTATGCTCCCCACCTATGGGTGTGCTCTACAAAGGGCATTTTTAATCAGTTCACATGGTGCAAATGGCCACCAACTGCAGAAATGGCAGCATTCAAGCACACCCATGGATGGCAGTAGAGCGCCACACAGCCCCAAGGCCATAGGGACAAGCTCTAAGTGAGATAACAATACAGGGGGAGCAGAGAGGCACAAAGCACCGCAGCCACGTTCTCGCTTTGCACAAATACACAACCGGCTGCAAATTCACAACTGAAACACAGGACCATATTACACCTCAGCTAATTACACAGACCTCCTTCATAATGATGCAGAGCTGTTATGACTGAGGCAGCGAGGCCTCACACACACACGCACAGCCCCTGCCTGAGCTCTGAAAGATGCCGGAGTCATCTGGCTCTAAGAATACTGGCTATTTTTCTGAGTCATAATTCATTAATTAGATGATGGACATGGAGGCCCACTGCCTTCTAAATATATCAAGATCAAAATCAGCTTAAACAAAGCGTGACCTCATTACCATAGCAACTATTTAAATGGCATAAATAGGCTGTACCCCAGGGTTCAGGCAGGCAGACACAGTGGTGTGCTTTCAACATGGAGTGTTTAATCTATTAACGGCTCCTGTGGGCCTTTGATTAAGGAAACTCATCTGGGCTTTTGCATTTTATAGTAGTGGCTGAGACCACAGGAGGACTATAGCTTACACACAAACACACACATCGACCCCTGCTTGCATAAAATACATCGAACACATCTGAGTTGAATATGTTCAATAATTCAAGCAGTAAGCATTCACCGCAAGTGAAGTAGCACCTCAGTCCCTCTCTGACCAAAGAGACGATTGACAGTATATGAGTCGTGTCTTGACTAGCTTAACAGTATATGATTTGCATGACGTGGGAGTCAATAACCTTGCATGTTCATCTTACATCAGCACAGTTGCACAAGATTAGTTACTGTTAAAGACAATAAAAGAGCTTCTACTCGGCTTTTAGATAAATGAGTGTTGATGTGCGCGCCTGTAAAGCTCATGTGTTAAATCTGTCCATTTCTGCGTTCATGCATTTACATATACGTACATGGATTTATTTATGTGCATCAGGGATTCTCCATATTTGTGTCCACATGCATGAGCAATGCTTTCTCTCCACTGGGCTGTGAAATATCTACAATCCCCGTTAATGGTGGCTGCCAAAGCGTTGTGCGAGTGAGCCGTTACATGCATGTAACACCCAGCAGTGTGGTCACTATGGTATGAAGCAGGAGTATAGGACCAAAACCATGTCCCCAAACGAGGCTCATTAAGTAAGGCCACTTAACTGCAGTAATGGTGGTAAACAGGTGAGAATCTGTCCCTCCGGGCAGAAGGAAAATCAATACAGTAAGTGTCTGCTTGGCTGTATTGACCATCACACACCTACAACACCCTGTGGTGAGTCCACTCGTTGTACAGCACAGAATAGCCGGTAGAGCCCATCTCATCAATGAATGACAAGGAAGACAAGGAAATCATAATATATCAGGAGGCAAAATCGCAAGACTGACACCAGGCCCCGGTATCTTCACTCTCAGAAAAATACTCTACCAATACAGTGCAGGTATGATTTTATCTTGAACAGATTTTCTTTATCTGCTTAAATTATGATTTTGATGAATATCAATTAATATTTCGAAATACTGGCACTTTTGCACAAGATGGAGATTTTCCAGTTCAGTGTGTCTCTATAGCAGCTCATTCTGCTTTTTTAATAGAGCACACATGCACTGGTTCAGTCAGAGAGGATAAATAGTAAAGATATTTACATTGCAATGTTTTCCTCCACTGAGCAAACACGGCATTGGAGACATCCTAGTGCAGTGTACGTCCCGTGAATAATGCTTGAACGTGAATTCAAATTTTATTCATAAAGTATTAATTGCCCCTGATTGCTCCCTTGATTACAATCCCAGCAGTCCATGAAAGCTTAAACATTATTATTGGTAGGGTATTTGGTATGAATGAACCATATGCAGTTGAATATCAGATCTCTCAATCAGGGATAAGCAGGGTCTCCATTATGCTTGAGGCCCCCGAAAAGAAAATGCCTTGATCAATTCAATAGACAAGAACTACATGTAGCAATCAGCTGCCATGCATTTTGCAGCACAGCATGGCTCCATCCACTCTTCTGCACCTTCTCTTGCCAACAGCACCAGCTGAATACAACTCAGCGCAGCACTTCCTGTGGTAAATGTGCCCAGCTGAATTGCCCGCAAGGCCGTGACGCACTCTCACACGCACGTGCACACAGATGCACATTCACGCACACAATTTCTATGATCATTTCCTGGCTCCATAAACTGTTTCCCAGTGTCCCACAAAACCCACTCTCTCCTGGATCCAGCGGCATAAAGCCAACACCACATCCTGACCTTTTCTCCCACCCAGCTAATCAAACATTCTCTCTGTTGTGCAGGGAAAGCTATTCCTGTAAATGGAGTAATTACTGACAGCAAATTGGAAGTCTTCAGCCCGACAGAAAGGTAGCTGATGCTCAAAGAAAAGCTTGCTAATTGAGACTGCCCCCCATGGCCACTTGCTTCTTCAGAACGCCCTTCACTGAACTTTTGGTGCTGCCCTTGTCATCACCCAGAATAACAGGCTTTTTATTTCTGTTCATCCAGATGATAACTTGTGTTACAGCCAGTGCTGGAAACCTAATTTCCTCAGCTCAGTTTTAGACAGTGCAGCTGATAAAACACATCTATTTCTGACATGCTAACATTTCTGAATCTGTATTAGATTTCTTTGAGTATTTTCAAAATTGTTTCTGCACTGCCGGGGTTGAGTGCCATTCCGTTGTTGTGTTACTATAGTGGCAGAGTGCTTTGTTTCATTAATGATGTATTCATTTATACCTGCACAAGAGCTGAGAGTTGATCTGTGATGTCATGCATAGGGTATTTTGTCAGATAACTAAAGAAACAGGCAGCTCCTTTTTTTCAATCGGTCTCCATCTGAGTCATTCGTCACATATGTCACCCAGTCACACAGACCAAAGGTATCGCCATGATTGGCTGATCACTGTGTTAGTTTACTCGAAATGGAAAATAAGCCAAGAATAACACAAGAGATAGACAAAAAGGTTTTAAAAGAGACTGTGATGTGTTGGAGAGGCAGAGCGAGCGAGGGTGTGAAAAACAAAAAAAAGAGGGAGAGAAAAGGATGGTGGTTGCATTTGAAACTCCCTGAGGTGATGAATTTACATCTTGTCTGTTTTATGCCACGTCTGCAACAGCGAAACTAACAGGACCAGAGAGGAGTGGTGACATCCTGCCAATTACAGTCTGGTTGACTTGGAGTCTGCTGCAGCCAATTGTGGAGAGAAAAAATGGAAAAGTCGTAATTTTTTTTGTGCTCGACATGGTCAGGAGCAAGCAGTGACCAGAACCCATCAGCTATGTACCGAGTATTAATAATGAAGGGACAGAACCAGCCTGCAGACGTGTGTCCAGCTTCTTTGTCAGAGCTCATGCTGAAGCCTTTATTTGTATCCTCTGTCTTCAGGTCATTAATGTTCAGAGAAGCTGTAACATTTAATTAGGGAGACATTATTAGTACAACACAGGCACAGCGTGCAGCGGAGAGAAATCCCCAAACAGCCCCCAACTGAAAATTACATTTACCACCACATGGAGTTATGAGCAAAAAGGGGAGAGAGAAATAAATAAATTAGCTCGTCACCGTGCACTTTTATGGAGTTTTTTTCTTGCTGGTAGAAAGAGTATAAAGGATTATTAGTCTAAATAAACAGTCTTGTGATAGCCCGCTTTCTTCCCCCAAGACCCTGCTCATGATTCCAGCCATATATTCTGCAAAGTCTCCGCCGCATTGTCAGAACGAGGATCCACTGATCCGTTCAGTGATTACACGAACAAACAGATGGGAAAATATCAACAAACTGGAGAAAATGAGTCTACAGAGCAGGAATGAAGCCTGCACGTTGAATATTATGATGGGCTAATATTCTGTGGAGTAAGCCGAGTGTGAGATGAGAAGTTTTTGAGGGGAAAGGTGTTGGTGGGAGGAAGGTGGAGAGGCCCTAATGGTAAAGAGTGGCCACAGAGGCTGGTGCTTCACTGCGGTGGCTGGCATTGGGTCATCACACTGGATCTCTCAGCAACAGATGCAACGTACAAGACAATGAAGTGGATTCATTGACGTGTGCTGAATTAGAACCCCTATTCTCAACATGTGAATTACACGGTTGCGCAGGATGTGCTTGTTTTGTGATATGCAAGTTAATGTGTGTTATAACCGACATGCAGCTGCCCCGTGTCTTTGTCTGCAGGATTCCAGACGATGCAGGATGTTGTGTGGCGCGTTTTCCACTCTGAGCACGACGCAGATGGGTGCTTAATGATGATATTTGTGAGAGCAGCCTGGGAGATATGATATCTGAAAGGCCATCCCTTGCATTAATATTCTGTGCAGCACAAGGAGGGAATGCAAGATGATTTTTCTCCCTTCAGGAGACGCTTCCTTTCCTTTTGCTAATCGTTAACACAAATATTTTCATTCGGGGTCTTAAAGACATGGCAGTCGACTACTCCACTGCTCGCTCCTCCTGGGACATCTCATTGTTGACTGATTGCATCTGGTAAAATGGACACGGATGCATTCAAAATAAGAACCAACCTCTAAGGATGGAAGATTAAAATGACAGAAACAGCCTCTAATAATGAACATGGGAGATTTAGTCTATGTATATTTCTTCCACCCACAGATTAAATCACTAATTTGAATTTTAATGACACTCATCCACCCACCCTACTCCGCACAACTATTAAAGCTGAGGCTTAGGTACGAGAAGGACTCCACACTCTAGTCTCTTGCAGTCCATAATGATCGGACAATTTCATCATCGATGTTCTCCATTTGGTGTCACGTTTCCTGAGCAACAGATTTGTTTCATAGTGTAAATGCCCTCTGCAAAGTATCTAATAATATGCACAGGTACAGATCTGCTCCAGCATGAGCTGAGCCTCAATAGTCGTGTTCAGGGTTGTTTGGATTAGATCAGCGCAGGTTTAAGCGTGCCAGCTGCAGATATTGATCCAGAATATACCAAGTACAAAAATGTGCCTGACAAGTGAGAAGTACTCTTCTCTGAAGATCGCGGCATGAGCTGGCCACATGCTGCTTCTCTCACTGAGAGGAGTAAAAGATGAGAGCTGGGCCTGAGAGGGCCAGTAGCCCGAGGCACTGAGGCTTAAAGAGAGAGACCTCTCCTGAATACCTATTCATCATATCACCATTAGTGTGGCTGAGGCACTCAACTGCGCTGCTCAAAAATATAACGAGGATTATGGAATTAGATCCCACAGCATAGTCTGACATGATAGGAGTATCACCCCTGCCTGATATACAGCTGAGCCGAGGCTGCAACCTCCAGCCTTACAGCAAAGATGCAGAAATATATACTGTTGATTCATGCACACAAACACAATGGTGGATAAACAAGCGCAGACTGTAATCATCATGAGAGCAGGTTTTTTTATCAGAGCATGACGCCCCCCCCCCGTAGAGATGCCACTCTACATCATTTTCGTCTCTCATCTTGTCTGTCAACACTTTATCCTTTCTTCCCACTGCTTCCTGTCTCTCTCTCTCTCTCTCTCTCTCTCTCTCTCTCTCTCTCTCTCTCTCGCTGAGCGGAAGTGTACACGTGCCATTGTTTTTTCTTGGTCGTCGCTGTATTGATTAAGTGATGTGGAGCTAATTAAAAACAATCTGCAAGGAGTGTGTGCCAGTGAGGGGGAATAAAATCACGGTGACGGAGCAATAGACCTTGAATTATTATTCTCCTTTTTGGTCGGGATGGAAGAGATAATAACCCTGCAGGCACAGTCTAAAGGCACACACACACACACACACACACACACACACACACACACACACTCTCTCTCTGTCTATTTCTCCCTCTATCCCCGCTCTCAATTTCCAATTTTCATTTTCAGCAGCTCTACTGTCTTTTCCTCTCTCTCTTTCTTTCTCACTCACTCACTCACTCACTTGCCCAGCCATGCTGCCTGGCTCAACTACTCCACTGGGCACCGATTCAAACTCAGTCCACATCCCCTCACTTTGTACTCTGACACTGCCCAACAACCCTGATCACCAGCGTCTTCAGCTCGCATCTGTCAACAAGTGTGTGTGTTCATGTGTGTGATACTGAATGTATGTTGTTTATTCACAGTGCAGGCTGGTGTTAAATGTAATGGTTTCTATTTGTAACGCAACACTTACACTTAATCACCTAATTCTACACAGCAGTTTAAACATGATTTATCTGCACATACTTTTTTGGAGTATAGCAAAGGGATTAGAGGTGCAAAGAAAATGTTTCTGGAAAGGACTGAAGAAATCCATATTGTTTTTTGCACAGACTGCCTTTGTGTGTCTGAGGTTGCAGATTATTGAAGCCAGAAGATTTTGAGAGAAGTTTTGTAAACTGAGAATTCAGGGCAAGCTCAAACCAACTGTTTCATAAGCTTTTTTGTGTAGCTACTCGATGAATAATCAAAATGGGCAATGGATTAATGATTCTGCTGGATACACAGGACTGATTTCAAGAGAAGTTCCTTTCTGCTAATATGCTTGTCTAAATCAGAGATGTCTGATCTATGAAATATTAATGCAGAAGACGGCCTGTTACATCATTTCCCTCCAATTTTGTGTAATCCATCAAAGCCTGATCTAATTTATTTCATTTAATGTCATCAACGATACAGATATCATCCCATTTCCCCTTTTCTTTAATATGATACTCCGTTCCTAATTAGGTGCCGGTCCCAAGCTGTGGCTCCTACTTCCAGAAGTGGTTTCACATCCAGTATCTGTCAGTCATGTCTCTGTGTGTGTTTTGTAGACTTGGAGAAATCCCAGGGGTTTAGAATTAGGCAGCGTAATGTGATGTAAGCTGGTGTTACCTTCCACAGGAGCATCTTGTTATCTCTCCTCCCTCAACATGCTGTTTCTCTATCAAAGGACCATCTTTCTACCTTGCTTACCGTGGGGCTGCAGAGAGCATCTCTCCCCGCCTGCTTGATATGCAGCAGTGTCTAGTGGCTGCTGGGCTCCCACGCCTCCCTGACTGGAGCCTTTAAGCCTTGGCGCAGTCTGAGAGAGCCTCCCTCATCAATGGCCCTACTGAGCGGCTGTGACAGTGCCACGCGGAAAACACATCGATTAAATGGTTCGTCTTGCTACACCCGCGTCTGCCACGCCGCATAGCTCTCATCCCTCATTCCCCCCAAAATGAAAGCCCCAAGATTGAGTTAGCTTTCAACATGGGAGGCAGTGCTGTCACACTCGCACATGGCGGTGAGGAGAGGAGCCTTTGGAATAAAGGTAGCAAGGATCATGTGAAATAAAAGGAGAGGCAGACACAGTAGAGCAGAAAAGACGATAAAAGAGAACGAGAGTTAGTACAAGAGACAGAGGTATAATACATCCTCAGGAGCTCAACCAAGATTTACTTTGTCACTTTTTTATCACCTCTCATTCAATGTCAATTTCTGCTACAAACTCTATGACTTGAACGTGAGCCATGTGTAAAAGCTGTCGGAGAGAAAACTAAGCTGAGCAAAAGTCTCAGATAAAGAATTTGACATGAAAAGTACAAATCCATTTTTTAAAAGCAGGATTTCCCACAGTGTGCGTTTGGTGTGTTGTCCAGCTATGTGAACGAGCAGATGGAGGGAGAATCAATGTTTGGTGTTTGAGAATGCATAACGCCCTCTCATACTTACAGTCTTTCGATAAAAGCGAAGGGATGTGAAGAGCATCGTTCAAATAGCAGCTTGCCCAATCTGCTCAGTCTTATGAAAGCTTTTGTATCAGAGCGGGAAGACGAGCTCTAGGCGCAACAGCCATATTTATATTCCAATCTTCTACACAGAAACCCACATTGCCAGGCTCATAAAAGATTCATCGAGCAGGGGAAAGCAAGGTCGTACAAAAAACTGGTCAGGAGGTGCCTACTGCAATGCAAAAAAAAAAAGGGCAGATGGATGCAAAAAAAAAAAAAAATCACTGCGTGTGTCCCACTGTGGCAGTTACTAAGGTAACGTGTGCCATTACCCCATTGATGGTGGCAGCGTGACCAGCATTGACCAGATGATCAAGCATGTCTGCACTCGAATTTGCATTTGTCACTCATACTATACTATTCAGTCTCAGCCATGCTCTGTGGTATCGATTCCATGTGTTGCTTTTGCTCTTTGTCTGTTGTGGATCTCATCGCTGACATGTTTGTGAACCAAAAAGGAAAAGGGGAGAGAGAGAGAGAGAGAGAGACAAAGGCAGTGTGTGTGTGTGTGTGTGTGTGTGTGTGTGTGTGTGTGTGTGTGTGTGTGTGTGTGTGTGTGTGTGTGTGTGTGTGTGCGTGCGTGCGTGTGTGCGTGCCTGCGCGTGCCTGCCTGTTCTGGGTGTTGTCAGAGAAATGTCACTCTTGCTTAGAGTCACAGACATAAACCTCTGGGAGTCCTGCACCCTCCAGCACAGTCACATAGAAGGAAAGAGAGAAAGTGGGGGAGAGAATGCGATATAGGGATGATTTTCATCCCACCAGTCAGGCTGATCCCTCCGTACGCTGTTGACAGCAAGCATACAAATACCTTCCTATAGGTTATATGAGTACATATAATACTTTGAGAAATTATCTGCGCCTCACTCTCAGTCATTATGAAACTGTCTGGAAGAGAAGATGGGGTTTGTTACTGGCTCAAAAGTGAACATGTGTGAATGTACTTGTCTTTGAACTTGCATGTATAAAGAAATAACCAGTCCCGGAGTGTACAGCTGGCTGCTGGTTAGCTGCCAGGTTAACAGTGTGTGTATATAAATGAGAAAGCTCCCACAACTGTATTTAGTGCTTAGTCCCATAAGACCTTCAAGACCTTAGATCACAAGCTGCCCTGGAGTCGTCCAGCTCAGTCCATGGGATTTGCTAATGGTCATTTTAGGACGGTAGGCCGCTGGGTTTTCAACAAGACAGAAAACGGCAACAGAGGTCATTTATAGTGCATACAACCCTGGAGCATCGCGGCCAGTCTGTGGTTCTGCATGAGTAAGTGGTCATTTAAAAATATGAACTAAATACCAAGGTTACCAGACTTAATGTGACTTAAAATACCCCAGAGTGTCTCCTGTCCTGAAATCTGTGAGGGCAAAATCACTAAAAGCTCAGATTTTTCAACAACAAATGTGTCATGACAGTTAATTAGGTTCAACTATGATTCCAGAGCTTAAAATGAAATTATAACACACATGCACAGGATTTGGTTTTGTCTGTTAGCCAATGGTGGAATGAGAAGCACTGTGATATTTAATTATTGCAAGAAACAGCGAATGTGAAAATATGTGTGCACAGAATCTGTTATATGTCTAAGTCTAATATGTTATATATTTATAATGTCAGCGTAGGATGTTAAGATCACACTTTAGGGCTTTGTTTGATTCAGGTGAAAAGGTCATGTGTGTTTGCGTATGTACACGTTTGGAAAAGGTCATGCCTGCACACCCTCTCTACCTCAGGGGGCCCATCTTGAAAAGGACACAGTGTTAGTCTGAGAGTCAGGCCGCTGACCTCACACGTTTGCCTACCCGCCATTCCATCTGTTAACCAATTACCACGCAGACCGATGCCTGCCTCTGTGCCTCATCCGTGGCACCGCAGCAGTAAAATCAGTCACCTGCTTCACCTCGGGCCACGTCGCGAAAATGCTCACCTCCATCACGAGGCGCTAATACCGCCCCTGTGTGATTCACGGGCAGACCACAAACTGACCTAGAAACAGGTACATCGTCAAAAAAACAGACCTTTCACAACACAACCCCCCCATCCATTAAACATGTGCACCTTTATCTATGTTGCACACACTATGCAGATTGTATTGACTTGCCTTTAACCATAACAACTACACTTGTTTAGCACTAATATGAATCAACCTTATCCCGGAAACCTGGTCTCAACCTAAATAACAAAAGTGTCACTGTGTAGAGGTTATTTGTCCCTACACACACACACACACACACACACACACCTCTGATGATGAAGCAGCGGGCTACATAAAAGCACATCAAACATTAAGATGGGGGAGTGAGCAGCGGACGCCACAAAGGCTCAATAGCTCTCTGTGCCTCGGCCCCCTTTTCTTCAAGCACTATCTCTTTTATGAAACAGATCTCTTTACAGTGTTAAGATTCTGACTCGCACAATGTGGTATCATTATCGTGCACTGATTCCAGCTCTGCCCTAATCAGTCATGACACGAGCACCCTGCCATTCTCTCTTCAAGCAGCGCTGAATCAAACATAATGCATCTTCATTATCTGCAGCTGATTGTGAAGCAGCACCTTTGTATATTAGTGGGGAGTGCATGAAGGTGGATGCAGACATGGCGGCTAATCTAACCTCACCCACTCACCCACGTCGTGCTAGAAGTGTTTGCCACTGAGTGACAGGCAACACAGAAATTAGGTTACGCGAGTGACCTTATTCAACAGAGCAAGAAACACATGGAAATTACATTATACATTGCTGTTTATTAGATAAATGTGGCTTGTGTTATATAGATGTAATAGACTTGTGGGCAAATGTGGACATTATTAATCAAGAAAATGAAAGATATGTGAACTGCATACAGAATATGTAATGTCCTTGTATTGGATTTAAAGTCGTATCTGCGTGTTGCAGCTTCCAGTCACGTGAGCTCGTGGGGAATGCAGCATTCGTAAGTCAGACCAACACTCGACCTGTCACAGCGCAGCAAGGTGATTTTTACAGCTAAGTGTTTTTGCCGTTGCCTCTCACTGGCAGGTTTACACCCCTGTTCCCTCAGCTTTCCGTTTGTTTAATTCTCCAGGTGGAGGTTAGGCTGCTGCTTGGCAGAGCACACTCTGTCCAGCCCGCTACCCAGTGTCCTCTCTCCTGGGAAACCAAGACTCACATCCCTGCTTCCCCTTTGACTGTCCTCCAACAGCACAGTCTCATTCCTCAATATTTATAAAAGCTTTTATCAGGGTTTTTTTTATTTATTTTTTTTACAAGGTTTGACAAGCTTAGGTGTTTTAGGATGGTATCTGTGTAAAAAGGTTTTTGGCACAGAGACAATGACTGAAATTGACAAAAAATGGCTCAATCACATTCAGGTCTGGGGGGGCGCTTTTATTATGATCGTGCTGCTTTTCTCTCGTTGGACTGGCACCAGGAAAGTAGTTTTTGTTTTTTTGTCCAAAGGGTCACTTCCAGGTCAGCAGACTGTTTAAAGCTGTCTCAATTGGACATTAGCCAATCCATCTGTTTGTCCTCCCTGACTGATCGAGCTGAGGTCCGCCCTTGTTGGATTCACTCGTGGAGACATTGGAGGCAGCATTAGCATCAGCTCAGCTTAGTGCTTTACATCACTGTTATATTTTAGCTAGGGTTCATTCTTGTCAATAAAACCAACTTAATTAAGAGACACTTGTATAAAAGAACAAAAACACTGCGAAATATAGCACTATGAGGGGCAGGCCGTAGAGCGGGATGTCCACTAACAAGAAGGTTGGTGGTTCGATCCCTGGAGCCTTTAGTCTGCATTATAAAGTGTCCCTGTGCAAGATACTGAACCCCAAGTTTTCTCTGGCAGTGTACGAATGGTGCAATAGAAAAAGCGCTGTGTAAAGAAGTGTTGTATGAATGTGTGTGAATGGGTGAATGTGACTTGTACAGTACAGTGCAGTGAGTGGTTGACGAGACGCGAGCTATAAATAGTCAATTTTCCATTTTACAAAAGTACTGCATAATTGCAACATGAACAAATTAAATATTTTTGCCAAATGGTGTTATACACTGCCATGTGTTATACATGTGATATAGGTCCTTTGCAGTTAATGCCTTTTTATCCATATATCGACTCCAACTGGGTACGCTTCTGGTGCAATCATCACACCAATCTAGAGTGAGGAAACACAACTTAACAAGGTCTTAAACGGTAGTCTAGTCAAACTGATTGTTTTGTCGAAATCCCTGGTGAGCAATGGGATCAAGTAAATTACTGAAAAATCTCGCCAACTGCTTACACAGGGTTCTGTCTCCCTCTTTGAGAAAGACAAGCAATTAGGTTTTCTCCCACACAGCTCTCGGTGATAAGACAGAAAAACACCAAAGCGTTCGTTTCCCTCACTCTCAACCATCCAAATGTTGGGAGTTTTCTAAGCAAGACATCTTAAACCAATAACGGGCGTCCCCTGGCAGCCTCTCGCTCTGGAGGTACAAAAAGTAAACCTGCATCTTTCAAGTACCTCACTTCACCATAACAGCCCATTAACTGACAACTATTTACCATGTTATAGAAAAGCCCTACAGAATTTTTAGATTTATATTTGTCATGCCTCAATTGACAGACAAATACAATTTTTTTTTTAAAGACAAAAATGAAAAAAAATATTGGATCTGAAGTTGTTTTGAATCTAATTGTACCAAACATTTAATACCTGTTGACATTTTTGAAATTTCTGTAATTGACTGTAGTTTGTTGTTTGGTCATTACTTGAGATACTTGTTTTATTTTATTTACTTTCCACAAAAACATTAGTGGAAATACTAAAAGAAAATGATCTTAATAAAAACTTGTCGCCTCTAAAAGCGTAAAGCTTGTACACCACTTTAACTGCTATAAAACAAATTAATAAAATTCCACTGTGGATATTGAGCAGCTACAGAAAATTAAATGTGAAGACTCTTACATCACCTTTCAGTCGGGCTCCTGCATCAGTTTAATGTTTGAGATGGAATATTAGTGGATCACACGTCTTTGTGATCTGCAACAATTCTTCTAAATACATAGAGAATGTGACTGATGTTTTTCAAAGTCTTTGTTTTGAGCAAAGACATTATACTGCCACAAACCAAACTAAAGTTTCCTTCTTTGATTTAAAGGGATATTTCAGTTGCAGCATATTTTCTTGATTTGTTTGTGTTCAAATACTCAAAATATCTGATCATCTCACACTGTAATCTGCTTGAATTCCATCCATCACAATAGATTTAAGTCCAACTCTACACAGTGGATAGAACTTCTGAGATAAATTGTGTACCATAATTTTTGCTGTTGCACTAAATTTTCATTCTGAACAATTAAAAGCTATTAATATTATCAACATCAGACGAATGAAATGGTGGTAAGTTTCATAGATACTTCACTCCAGTCCATATTATACCAACATACTATACTTTCAAACTCTAAACTGATGACAGTCCACATGCAATAATAAGTTAATAACAGTTTACAGTGAGAGCTGCAGGATTCTTGATATTTTTGATATCTTAAATACATTTTGAGAAAGTCACATTCAAAATAATACCTGAACAGTATTTAGAAGAAAATCGGTTATTTTTACTGTAATAGGTGTGTTATAAATGCATTACTTATAAATGCACACAGACACGTGCACTTGTGCGATTGCGTCCTGTCATGCATGGTTTGAAGTGCAGATCATAGCAAGACATCTGTGCCAAGGTCAAGCAGGTGCCCATCTGTATCAGTTGCACTGAGGACCCCTGAGCTTTATAGGTACTTAACAACCACATGCAGCGAACGCACAAGTGCATCTGTCTCATTAAAGCCTTCTAAATATTTCAGAAGGGTCTGTGCTGAGACTGTGACTGAAAATAAGTGAATATCTCCCCTCTGCTGAAATGGAGTGTTATCCTCATTGCGGTAGATATGCAAGAAGTCATCAATTCTTTATGTTTGCAGTGCAATCTAAGGGTGATGGATGGTGTCATATTTTCTTTCAGCCCTGTAAATATTGAATGTGAACACTTACAACAAATTGTCCCTCAAGGCAAATTACAGTATGAACCCTCTGAAAGACTTAAGATATGATAGGGACTCATTAGCTGGGCTACATTTTCACTGAAACTTTCTTATGTGTTGAATAATTATGACACGTATTCCTCAGATCCACTCTGTTTACAGGACGGACATGTTGGTCATATTTCCATTTGGTTAAATTAGTTGATAAGCCTCAGGAAATGTGACTAATTTAACATAAAGGAGGTTAAAGAGCCCCGTCACCTTGTCATCATGGTTTCATTTTGTGGCAGTCATGTTGCAATAGGGATGTGTTCAATGTGACTGTTAAATTGACAGCCCTGGAAACTCCCACCAGCTTGTTTGATACCACTCACAACAAAATTGACTGGTTTTCCTCTCATACCATCTGTGCAGTACGTGTTACACTGTAAACCCGACACACAGGTGCATGAAACAGCCTGTTCACCAGCGCACCTCCTGTAGACTGCAAACATTCTGCGGCTCCTATGTCATCCTATTAAAGGTCAACGTAAGTGTCCACTCACCCTGTGGACATCATATATAAAACATAATGTAAGACTCCAACATATAGCCTTTACTAGCATTACACAACACAAAGCATTATTCAGGCAGATACATTTGCAACATATATGTGTATATATACATATAATATATATATAATCACACTTAGTGTGAAAAGTCATGTAACACTAAAAGAAGAATTATCATTATTATGTTACAGACATTGATTAACTTTACAAAATCAATTTAGATTTTCTGAAATAAACAATATTGTTAAAAATATGCCATTTTGTGTTTTTCACTAATTAAAAAACATTTTCTAACATATGTCCACTGATTAACACAATGCTGTGACTATTCCTGCAGTGGCCCTACTGTGGCCGTGCTACCCTCAAATCACATGCATTTTAACGTTCAAAGTCAACTTTAATGTCAATTCTGTCATATATGCATGGGACATAGACGGGACTGAAATACCTTTTCTCTCTGGAAACATATACGTAGACAAAAACACTCAACACATTATTGTGTATGATTGTAGTAGAAAAGTGGATTATTGCAAGGAACACACCTAACATATAGCAACACACTCAACATCTAAGTAGCACAACATAAGAGTACACAACATATTAAGTACTCAAGGGACGTATAAGTACACAACACGGGGTGGATGCGATATGAACTTCAGTGTATGATTGTAGTGCAAACCGGAATAGTGCAAAAATAGATTGAGTAGTGCAAATACTGAAGTTAATGTTCATTTATGGAAAGTAACGTTATGTCACCTCTTGAATCTTCTCTTCACTGAGTTGTATTTTAATATTGAATTGTTCATTATAAAACAAACTGATTTAATTGGCCGTACTTAGTGTGCATGTATATGCCATGTTGTAGGAGTGCCACTGGAGAATAGGGCCCCTTTTTTAATTCAAACACTGCATAAACTATTGTCCCTTACAGTGTTACAGCTGTACGCCTGTGACTGATCTGTGTGGAGGCCTCTTCCAAAGGTGGACTCAAACCTCCGAAAGGTGCCATACGTCGCTGTCCGTGGTGCTGACAATCCTGCTGCATGGAACCAAAGGTGCGAGGGGGCGCTGTCCAGCACACACACACACACACACACACACACACACACACACACACACACACACACACACACACACCTAAACAACCCCCCCCCCCCCCACACACACACCTAAACAACAGGCACACTGTGGCCTCTCTCTCTACAGCAGAGGACCTTATACACTTTCTAAAGCTTTCAGGGGTTAATGCTCAACTGACCAACTGAACCCCTGCAAGTTGAAAGACGCTCCTCCATCGACTCGAAGCTTTTCTGGGTCAAATAATTTACCGTCCATCACTTCAATTCACCACTGTCACATCAACGCTCATCAACGCGGCTTTTCTCGAGTGTCATGCACATCTATACGTCACGACACACACACACACACACACACACACACACACACACACACACACACACACACACACACACACACACACTCACTCAGACCCGTCATATCTCCAGGATCTATGTGTTGACGCTGGTGTGGTACACTGCTAATTGCGCACGGTTTGTATTCGCGGCCACAAATCACACACAGGCTGAGTGCTGCAAACAAAACTGTCAGTGTCACAGTCCTTTCAGCTTAATCAGCGCAATCAGTCACAAGGCCAGCGTTTCCCCGGACCTCTCTGTCAGTGATGCAGAGGTATACAGGCAGGAAGGTGAGGAAACAACGACCTCCAGGGCATCCAACACACCATAGCCCCCAGAAATCTATCACGCTGCCAGGGTACTACGTTACTTAAGTCGGTTTCCTTCAAGACGATACCCAGCATTTACTCGATTTGTTACACAATGCACTGCAACAACATTTATGTCTTCAAAATCTGCGAAAACAGCAAGTCAGCCGAGTTCCAGTAGATTTTTTGCTTATTGAACTTTCGCTGTATATTCTGCCGCTGCTTCTCATCAGGTTACAGAGGAGACACCCCCACAACAATAGCAGTTTGCCTATTTAATGCTGCACCCCCCCCCCCCCCCCCCCCCCCCCTAAAAAAACAAAAAAAAAACAGTTTCAGATGTTTCAGTAAATGGTCTGAATCGTGTGAGAATCCAGATTCAGTTGAGCGGCGCCGCTTAATGAACTTTTAAACCGTGCGTATTCACATATATGCGTCGTAAGCGGAGTCCTTACCTCGCAGGGCATGACGGCTAACATCACAAGTAGGAACATGGCACTGAAGAGATGCATCCTAGTCGGAATGATAGCGTCCCACAGCCGACACCGGTTCCTCGCTGCTGTCTCTCTCTCCCTCTTTCTCTCACCCCCCACGTTCTCGTCCCTCACTGGGGCGGTTTCCTCAGACACACCGGGATCCCTTCAACGCTGTGGCGGCTGTGCGCCACCAACCTCATCCCCGGGACGCACGGCAGTCCTCTGGCTCGGAGAAGCGACCGGCCGCGCGTCTTCTTTGGAGCATATATAGACTCTCTTGTGGGTGTTTTAGAGCGAAAACCCAAAACGCTCCAGTCCAACAACCAGTGTTACAAAACTCCTCGGATGCTGGGTCCCCCCCCTCCTCTCCGTGCTGCAAAAGAAAATAACTGCGACTGAAGCGGAGGAGAGAGACGCAGAGGTTGGAAGGTGACTGCTGTGCTTTCAGGGCGCCGACGCTAGGAGCAGCACGGCTGTGCTCGCGAGGAGAGCCCAGTCAAAGAAGTGCCACTCTGTGATGCAGCCGAGCTTGGCCGTGCGTGTGGGCGTGCGTATGTGTGCATGTGAGGATGAACGCAAGAGAGAGAGACAGGGGGCGGGGGTGGCTGGTGGGTTGCACTCTTGCCTCACAGACAGACAGATGGAGGAATAGATAGATGCATATAGGACATCGCTTGCGGGGCTTTTTGCTCCACAAAATATTTCCCCTGCACCTCCAGAAAGAGTTGACATTTGGCACCGATAATGTCTTTCTGTGAATAACTCTATCACTGTAAATGATGGAGACATATTAATACCATCAATTCAGGGCTGACGTACATCCAATTAGAAGTTGCCAAAACAAAGGGAATTCATTGGGGTTTAGGGAGATGATAAAGATTATAGTTGCACCGCTTGCAATGGAGATAATGAATGTCATTAGCTAACTAAATGATAGTTTTGCATTGTATAAAGAATACTATAAGCCAGGTGAGGTTTTGAATGGGTGTGCAACAGCCTCTCTGTGTTCATGGACAGTTTGGTGTCCATGTGTCACCATGACTGAATGTTTGTGGGCCTGTGATTCCCCTAGCTTCTTGACAGGCTGTGTTTATGGCTGCTGGCGATTCTGAATTGGATCTGAAAAATATAACAGCATCTGCAGCCCACTCTACCTCCAGCTTGGCTTAAAACAACCTTTCAAAGGCAAGTGCTCAACATTCAACCTGTGGGGACACCATTCAATGACTGACCACTGTGAAGAAGGCTGCATCTCTTCAGAGTGTTATTTCATTAAAAGTAGCATTATATATAAAGTTGTATTTGCAAAAATCATATTCCTTATTAATTTGTCTATATAGAGTCAGAGCTGCATGTATACTCACTCAGAGCTTTTCTGCTATAAACTCCTCATTTCGTTGTAATGCTGGTTGCAGCTTTTGTTCTGAAACTGTAAAAGTCACCTGCAGTAAATTAGCCATGACAATTTAAAACTGGCTTCGGGACTCAGTCCACAGAATCTTGAAGCAGTTCCCCCTTTTTATTCAAAGTTAAGTGAGTCATTATACGCAGAACCCCGACCTGGAGGATCAGTTGTTGTTGTGAACGTGCTGTTGACGTGATTGACGACATCTTCTACGTTGATGAGTCCTTGCCACTGCTGCTATAGAGCGCTGCTTGCCTGTTTATTCAAAGTGTATCAACAAGGAACGCAGCACACGTCCATATCGCACCAAATTCAACACTCAACTTCCTAAATCCTTTTATAAATACGCCTGCCGAATGTGAGGGCAAAAAGAAAGGTTCTCGAAATAATGCAAACGACATTTCAGACTGACAGAGTGACAGAGGTGTTTGGAATTATCAGATTAGATATAATAGATGTATACCATGAAACCCCTTGTAATAAAGCAGTGGAAGGATGAAAGTTTATCTTTATAGGATATGTCAGTATGGACGACAGTTACAAAATACCTGTCCTGAGTATAAGTAATTGTTTATGCCTCCCTCATACAGAACTGTGGGGCGCCTGTTGCTTTACACATTTTCTTTTTATTGGAACTGCATGAATAGCCTATGTTTATTCATAGTTTTCATCGTGCAAAGCCCTGATTGTCACACTTTTATTTTTTACTTCCATTTAAGATATGTTACTTTATCCCAACGTTCCCTTTTTTCTTGAAGGTCACCTATTTTTAATGTTTAGTGGTTATTCTTAAAACCCAAACCCTGTGGTTCCACTCTGTCATGGCCTTTTTTTAAACACACACAACAGTGGGATTAGTTCATAATGCATTCAGAAAGGATTTCACATCCCACTGTGTGATGGCTTGTGTCTCCCAGCCGCTGCCCCTGCATGGCTCAGCTGAAGCTTGACATTCTCCACCCTGCTGCTGCCCTCAGTAGCACTGTGCATACCCCTCTATTTTCCCAGCAGGGAAAACCAAGAGGAGGTGAGATTAGTAGCTGAAGGGGAGACAGGGAGGGGTTGTCTGCATGAAAGGGTAAAGGAACGAAGAATACAGATTTGATTCCTGCCCCCCTGTGCTGTTGTTTTCACCACAGTTCATATTTTACTGTACAATCCTGGATTGTGCCTCTGCTCAGATTCATACAGTAGAACATGAAGCTGAGAATAATAGAGCCCAGGGCTGCCAGGGTGAGTAAAAATGATGTTGAGTCATTGCGTTGGGTCAGAGAGCTAGTGTGTTTAATGGTCATGCTGAGGAGATCCACTCTACTAACAGACTCGTCCCCTCTCGTGGTCGCTCTCCTCCGTCTCCAGCCCTTGTTTCTGAGGTGGTTGCAAACAAAGCGTGACCCATTTGTCAAAGATGCAATGGACCCTTTTTGTCCCCAAGTCAGCCCAAGAAGGCCAAGCGAAAGGATGAAATAGACCTTCAGGGCTACTGTGTGTTCTCTGAGGCTGGCAGGCATTATCTCGCTCTCTCCCTGTCACCTCACATGTGACTGCACTGAGGCAGATGTGGCATTAAAATCACCAGTTTTTACATGTTTGTGGTTTAGGCCATTTTCTGCCTCTGAGAAGTTATCGCCTCTGTCTCTGTCATTCCACATCTTCTCATGCTTACCGCCTGTGTGTATGTTAGTTATTGACATTTGTAGCCTATGTTAGACTGTATTTCAAGCTTTTTTACTTAATCTGTCTTTCTCTGTGATTCAGTGTGTGTGTGTGTGTGTGTGTGTGTGTGTTGCTAATATTTGAAGTGATTCAACATTTGAAGTGGCCTGAGGACTAAATTTAACAACCACCAGCACTGTCTTTTTATATGTGTTTGTCTCTGACTGCCTACAGGCACTCTGCTTGTCAAAAAATATGGTTCTTAAGTGTTAAATCACAGTTTTGATGGGCCATCGGTGCCAAGCATGTCATTAAAAAGATTTCCAGGAGTTGATTAGATGTAGGGTTTTGCTGCTATATCTTTTGACTTAAAATGCTCCAAGTGTGTTGCATTTGATTCAGATTAATTTTCTATTCGGTCTCCTTGTGTATAGATAAATCACAACATAGATATTGCACAAAGCAAAACATAGTACAAATTATGAAAGAGAGAAAACACAGCATCATAGCAGCTCCCCCAGCAGTTTAGGTCTATAACAGCATAACTAAGGGATGGTTCGGGACTCATCTGAGCTCGAGTCAGCCCTAACTCAAAGAGGGATATTTAAAATCTAACCCAAATGTACATGTAGTCCAGTCTAGAAGGAACAAAGGAAGAACTTTTTCTTTTCCTTTTGAGACAGGATGTGCCTAATTTTAATAATATTGCCTGGAGACTTAGTGAGTCAGAGTAACTGTGGGGATCTTTACATAGAGCTGGAGGCAAGGTAATGCCATCCAAAGCAACTATATGATCAGATAGGTTTTGTCAGAAGAGTTTAGGCTCAAGTACAATAACATCAGCTTTGTCTGCATTTAGAAATCAGCCAAGCCTCTGTGTCTGTAAGATATTGCTTGTATTGATATTAAGGTTTGAATACCTGACTCTTCCTCTATCTTTCTAGATAAGTACAGCTGAGTGTTATCTGTATAGCAATGGAAATTATGTTGTGCTTTCAGATAATATTGGCAAAAAAGAATATATAGGGTGAAAAGTATCGGTCCCGGCACTGATGCCTGTAGAACTCCATTACTAACTTTTGTGGGCATGGAAAGTTAAGTGCTAACATGGACAATTAAGCTGGTATCAATCTGATAAACCCAACTAGTGTTCTGGTCTTTGCAAGTAAAATATTTTGATATACAGTGACAAGTAAGATTTAGCAGGATGAGCATAAGAGACAGGTCCATTGTCTAAGGCCATGAGAAAGAGTTTGAAAACTTTCCCCGGTGCTGTTTCTGTGCATTGATGTAGCCTAAATCCTGACTGAAAATCTTCAAACACACCCTCCCTATGCAAATATCGACATAATTGGTTTGCAACAGCTTTTTTGAGGGTTTTAGAAATGAAGGGAAGGTTGGATATAGCTCTATAATTGGCTATAACATCTGGGTCAAGAGTAGGCTTTTTAAGTAGAGGTATAATTACTGCACCCTTAAAATCCCGTGGTTCGTAGCCTGTTAATAAAGATAGATTGATTAGATTAGATGCATGGGAGAGTTGGTTGTGGTTTAGCTGAAGAAATTGTTGAAATAAGCTTAGAGAGATCTATAGGAGAGAGTCTAAATATAAATCAGGTGCTATAGTTGTTCCCAGGCTACTAGATCTAAAACTGTGCCAGGTGTGGAGAGGAGGTGATGACCTCGTCCTCTGATGGCTATAATTTAATTTGTAAAGAAGTTGATGAAGTCATTACTACTGTGTAGCTATTAGAATAAGAAACCTGGCGTTACATAGAGCGGTTTATATGTAAGAAGACTATCTTCCAAGGCAACTCAAAATTCTTCTGAATTGGTGACGTCTGCTTTATTGCACGTTTGTGAATTTTATTCTGGAGCTGGCCTCCTTTAAAGGTACAGTGTGTAGAATATTGTGATATCGAGTGTTGAAATGGCATGTTGCAGCTGAATACCCCTCACCTCACCCTCTCCTTCTAAAACATGGAAAAGAACCTGTGGAAACCTTCAGTTTTCATAAAAACTCAAAAGGTGTTTAGTTTGTCCAGTCTGGACTATAGTAAACCCTCTCCCCCTCGATGTAAATATAAAGTATTTAAATATAAAGGGCATTTTCTGGGGTAAAGAAAACTACAATTCATACCATTTAGATGAAACGAACTACTGAAAATATCTTGAGGATTATTCTGCATTACATTTCTGCCAATAGATCCCTTTCACCTAAATCTTAAACACTGGATCTTTAATTCACCTCGTTGAGTGTTGAGTGTCGTGCACAGCGAGGTTACAGCACTATCAACAAGACCATCAACTTGTGTGGGAGTAAAGTTGAAATAAAAGTTCTCCACTGGGCAGTGGAGTAAATAACAAAAAAATTCTTGGCTTAAATGTAGTTACAGCATTATGAGCTACACACAGACGCTAATGGCCATTTTTTCCCAAACGCTGTGAAGTCCAACAATGTCAACTCAAACATTGTTTAAGAACGATCAGAAGACGTTTTTCAGTTTCTATGCCATATGTCAGAATAAGATTGTGATTATATCCGTGAATGAGTTCATTTACATGTGGAGAGAAGCCAAGTGATAGGAGATTGGATGTAGTTTCTATGGGGTTTTGAGTGGATGACAGCTGTGGTGTAAAACTGCAACTCTGCCTGTCTAATTAACCATTTCCAATTAAAGGACATTGTAAGGTCCTTTAATATACAAACTTGCATCCATAGAACCATCTATAAATTTAACCTCACACACACATCAGCACTCTCCCACCTCCACGTTTCACGGTCAACACATATGCATTCACTGTAGTGCTCCAGGCCATTTCTGTGCCAAACATACCATCTGATTCCAACATGGTTCCATCTGAATGTGCTGCCAATCTTTTCAAGTTCTCTGGCAAAGTGTAGTCTTGCAGATTTGTGCAGTTTCTTGAGCTTCTTCTAAAAAGCTGTTTGTAGACGCTGCCTTCATGCTGCCGTTTCACATTTTGAGCTGTCAGTGAAACACCAATTTCCGCAAATAATCCATGTGCCAAGTTATAAGCACATAACCATTTGTTTTAACTCAAGTTTGCTTATAGTGAATTGTGACCAGACCTTCTGTTATTGGTACTTCCTGAGCCCTCTAACCACTGCTACAGGTTACACTCAGTGGCATAATGGTTCTTAACTTGTTCAAGCAATTCATTACTATGTTGAACAACTCTGCATTCAACCCAACCCATGCCAAAAGTGAAGCTAATGTGGTCACAGGTTATTTTATATCTGTTTTCAATAGCAACAGCAGTAAACAGACTTTTGTTACAGCCGACAGAGAGTAGTAATCTTTGTTGCATTGGGATTTTATTTCTGAGCTTGAATCTTGTTTATAAATTAAGAAATAATACAATTAATGTAAGATGAATGAGTTTTCAATCATGTATTGCACAGAGTTGTGGCCATTTTTGCTTTATTGGAAAGCACAGAGAATTTTAAACACTGAAAATGAACTCATGGAGCAGAGCTGGAACAAGAGGAGCTTAGTGTTTTGTTCTTGGCCATAGTGAATATTAAACAGGTACGTAGCGAGTGGGAGACTAGATCATAGATCATCACACAGACATACCACAGACAGTCTAATTGGATTTTGTGAAGCAGGAGTACATGAGTTGCTCTATCCATCTTATCCATCTAGCAAACATTGGAGTCTGTCCTATAACAGAGCTCGTGGCTGTTATTGATCTTCATAATGTTCCTCCCGCTGCCGATGCTGGACTGAAAGACCATATGCTTCCTGAAATTACCCAGAATGCTGAATCTACATCAGGCAATCCAGTGGGAATCCAGGGTAATGTTAAACTGGTGGAGCTCTCAGGCATGTGGTTTAAATTTAATACTCGTTGATTAATAGACACACAGATAATCTCTCCCACACAAACACACTTTTTCCAACAACGTCAACATATCAACGCGAGCGCAGATGGAGAGGTGTTAACCCTCACACTACTGCAAACATCACACAGAAATCCCAGCCAACACAAAAAGTATCATTATGCAAATATTATATCAACATGCATCTTGTATTTGACAGCCATAATTCCTAATGAATACCTAATCAACGTGTGCCTATTTAAACAGACACCTCATTCAGCAGTCGCAAAAGTGCTATCTTTGAACAGCTTTGACTGCCACAGCTCTCGCTCATCCTCATGCTGAGTTTGACTGAGTTAATTTCACTCATTGAAAGTCATTGTACATCCAGACAACTAATTTAAAAATGCTGAATTCCATTTCAGGTAAACACTTGCTCAACAGAGTCAATCCCAGGATTTTAAAATGTCATTTTTTAAAGCTTTACCTGTCAGATCAGTGTGCTGTATTTCCTTTCATATATAAAGAATAATTCTTACGTGGCTTCTTTTGAAGATAAGGGATAACACAAACCAAGTTATTGGTGGTGAGGCTTAACCAACCATTGGGTCAGAAGGTTAAGAGTGCCTAGTTGCCATAGCAATGTTTCCCTGAGTCCCCGGAGGGAGATGTGTGAAACTTTCAATTGCTGCCTGAAGATGGAATTAAACATGGCTTTTCGCACCCTCTCTTGTGCTGTCTCACTTTACTATACCTGGGTGTAACCAAGGCAACCAGGGCAAGGACAAGTCAGGTTCATTTGGGGTTTGGGAAAAGGGCCCTGCCACGCTTTATCTCCGCGCCTTGCCATAATTCGGCAAACATCATCAATCATCATCTAGATGAACCGCACGGCAGTCTGCTCATGTTGCTGAATAAAAACAAAATGTTGGCGAATCGATGCCCTCCATAGACTCACGCAGTGACATGAAGAAATGAAGGGAGACATAGATTGGCAGATATATAGAGATAGTCCTAGCACAGACACACACATACAATCACATCTGTCCATCGCTTTATCTTGAACCGTCCCATTCCCCCCTTCATAGCTCCCTCCACTGCTGTCCTCTTCTGCTTCTCCCACAACGAGCAGCTCTGAGATGCAGGCTGAGTTGTACTCTGTCGCCTGTTTGTGTTTAATTGGATGAAAAGATGATGCATAATGTGGGAGAAAAGAAACACGACGGAACCAAAGTCCATGTCGCCTGTGGCGATAGAAACCAGCAGCTATTTGTTGTTGACATTTTCCTCAACTGTTCCTCAATTGAAAAAGCGACAGCTTCATGTTTTTTCATGCATTCAGGGGTCATTTCGTCCATTGCGTCCGGTCTATGGTGTAAAGTTCTTGAGCATCACAAGATTTCCCTCTTGGCTGACACATTCTCAAGGGTGAGTGTGTGCATACGTGCTTGAGTACGCATGTGTTTGTGAGTGCTCTCTGAAGTGGTAGAAGGAGAGCTTTGGTGTACTGTATGTCTCTCTATAAAGCACAACCTAGTTGTCTCCATTAGGAACATGGCTGTTGATGGTGTTTAATTCTATTGTATATAACCTGCAGCCCACAGCATGTCTCTTCACTTCCGATTCGCTGGAGCAGGACCACTGGTGATAATAATTGTGCTCTTGGAATCCAGGAAATACGCAAGTAAAATGCCTCGTTCAGGACCTCCATCTGAACTCTAATGTCCCTCTGCCCTATACTAGGGAGGAAATGGAAAAGGTAATAATAAGCTTCTCAAAGTGGTGGAAACCTTGTGCCTATTCCTAAAGTAGCTGCACCTAACACAACCCTTATATTAGAACCCTCACATATAGCAGCCCTTTGTTAACACTCAGAACTGGCTTCATTGTACCTCACAGCAGCCATTTGGACTAACAATTCACAGCCAACCTTTCTCAGGTTGATATCTCCCAGCATGTGTGCTCATTCCTCCTGCCTCCCCATGTTTTTATGGCACCAGTTCTTATAAAAAGATGAGACCGTGGCAGAGAACGAAAGAGGAAAAGAGGGAGAGATAAAGAGCGAGACACTAGTCAGATAAAAAGAATGCTTTTACATAATTAAGCAGATAGAAGTGATTACAGCAGCTTATCCACAGAGCACGAACTGCTCACATTCAGCCTCATTATGAAGTTAAAGACTCCAAACTGTCGCTGATGGCTTAATTACAGTTCCACAGTGGAACAAATGCTTTAGAGCCATTACTGCAATTCACAAACCTTTTTCCTGGAAACACAAGCAGTCATCAGAGGAGGTGATCCTTCCCCTCTTCTCCCAGTTCCTTCACATTTCTCTCATCTCCATGCCTTTCTCCTCTGCCGCTGATGATCAAACAATGCTTTCTCATTTGCCTCTTGCTAGTGCTGTGACCAATAATGGAGAAAAAAAGGTGAAGGAGAGACTCACTTTTTCTCTTCTGTCTTAAACCTGACTTTAAATCCTCATAGGGCCTCTTCCAGTCCGCTGTACTCTTAGTTATGTGGTTGGAGGGCTGAAGTATTCCCCCCAGCTTCCTCAGCGGTCTGCCAAGCTCCACAGAGGCAGGCCAGCAGGCTGCAGAGTGCACACTCAGCATTTCTCAGGAGTTAGTGTCTGAGGCCAAGCACAGGAGCTTTTATTCTTCAGTCTGCTTCTGCATTATTGAATCAGGGGACTGCCTTAAACCTGCAACTGGACACAGGCGAAAAGGCACCACGCAGATTTGATAAATCGATATAATGCAGTGAAACAGTGAAGGAGGAAGTCAAGCAGCAGAGGGACACTGGAAGGATTGGATTAGATGGAGACAGAGCAACAAATATCTTCTTTAGACACCTCCACCACTTATCTTTCCTTTGCACATTTATGGTAATACGTACACACATAGACATCCTGAGACACATGCATTTCATATCACTCTTATATACAGTACACACATACGGACACAAAACACTCACACACACACACTCCTTCCCCTGAAGGCCTTCATTAGATAAAAGGAAAACAGCTCTTTCCAGAGCTACAGTGCAATTATTCAGTGTAGTCAAGCATGTCTGTGTGTGACAAAGCAAATTGCTTTTTTCGGTTTGCTGTTCCTGATACAGATAGGGCTTTCAAAATCTGAGGGGAAGCCTCGCGCCACTGCTCCCAATGCTGCAAGAGATACCAGCAGTTATTTACCCCTCTGTGTGAGCTCGTGTTTACAGATGACTGTACGCATGCCTGTATGCTGTGTATTTGTTTGCAGATAGCAGCATTTTGCTGTACATAGTGGTGTGTGACAATCAATCATTTCTCGTTCCTTATTGCATTTCAGTAAAAAAATCTGGCTTGATTGATAGAGGTCTAATGTGATGCGCTGGGTTATGGTCTGTGTAGAAGAACTTGATGCCCTGTGCACTACTTAAGTAATTATACAGTGCTGAGTGAAAACAGACAGACGCCTGCTTAAATTATGTTGCACACTTGAGGAGGCACCGTGGACCACGCAGGCTTCTGTTATAGCTATATAACTGTGTTGATGATTGGAAGTTTGACACTTGGTTTCATACAAGAACTATAGACATTAAAATGCTAAAATTTAAAACTATACTTATCCAGTGGACGTATTTAAGGTTGAGACTGAGGATCCTTGTGAGTAATAACTGAGGTCATTTTTATAACTGGCCACATTTCCAGGTCTGGCAGATGATTTTCCTTCGCTTCATGTTAGGTTGAATGAGGGAGCTGTTCATGGCCACTGCCTCCTTATCTATCTTCTCCCTGCTCCCTCCAGTAGGGTCCCAATCAATATCCAGGCACTTGGAGCGAGAGAGGGAGACAGAGGACAAGTCATCTGGAGGGAGGCGCAGGGAAAAAGAGCGCAAGGACGGAGCAGAGCGCGGAGATTTATTTGTGCTGCCTGTCGGTTTGCGGCCACACACGGGAGACAAATGCTTATGGGAAGCATGGCAAATCTCCTCTGTGATTTTGGAGCGCTTCAATTGATTTTGTAATGATTTTCATCTCTGTGCAATATTGACCGGCTGTATATTAGTCAGAGCTAATCTGAGTTTATGATGACACTTACAGCTTATTGGAATTGGAAAACAGTGCAATAAATGGTTGGCAGTTATTGGTAAGCTTAATTTTTTATTTTGTTTTCGAAACTATGCTGTTGTACAGGAAATAACTTATGGCACATATAATGTCTTGTGCTGATAGTGGAGGGAGAGGCAGGTTTGAAGCCTTATGGGCTCAGGAGGAAATATTGATTGTCATCTGCTGTCCCACCTTAAGGGACCTACAGAAAGCATGAAGCAACATGTCCAAACAGCCAAGAACCTAGCTGCTTACCATTCTGTTGCCATGGAGAGATGTTGTTGTCATGCCGACAAGCTAGCCAATATGTGTAAAAAAAAAAAAAGAAAAGAAAATGGGGATAAGACGAGAGGTTCAGGCCACAGAGAGGCTCACAACTTTGCAGGGGAGTGGTGGGTCGGCAGCTCCTTTGAAAATCAGTCAACTCTCAGGCTGTGAGTGCTCGGTGCTCAGACATGGAGGGGCTGGGAGATGCATTAGTATTAACACAGTTGGCTCAGGATGAAAGATCCAGAGAAAAAAAGCGGGAACGCTGTAAAGGAAGGGGTTGACACTTTCTAAGGAAACATAAGAGAAAGAGATTTGACATGAAACTGAAGGTAGAAGAGAGGGATTTCATGCTCTGGTTCCACTGAGCTGTTTCTGTTCACTACGAGCAGAGAACCCTGCATGGGCACTTCAGAAATACTTGTGATTTATGCCCATCCGTGGTGTCCATATGTGCCTCGAATATCTGATCAACTCCACTGATGTAGCCCCGCATCTGCTCGGGAAATTATAGGAGGAAGGGAAAGAGGGAGAAAGAGGGGATGACAAAAAAAAATACAAGGCACGGAGAGTATTAGAAAAGCAAGGGATGGGATGAAAGGAAGAACAAAGCAAGAGACAGAGAGAAAACAGTGGGATAGCTGTATATGAACTCAGACTGACAATTGAGCGAGAGATGTTAAGAAAAAGAGGCTAACAAATGAAGAGAGGGAGAGAGTAAATGAAGGACAGATAAAGTGGGAGTGAGGCTGAGCTGCGTTGGGCCCCATGGAAGCCGCTGACCACTCTAATTATCCTCGATTTTCTTCAAACATGGCTGAGGCATCGTGAGTCTCTCCCCTGGGACATAACCCGCTCCTCATTTTCTCTGAGATTCAATTCCACTCCACCCTCCTCTGTCTTTTACATATAAAACACTTTCTTCAATTATTTCTCCGACATTCATATCTGTATTATTTGACGCCTTTGCCTATGCGGAGTGACTGCTCATTTCGCCCCACTGTAGTGTGACTAGAATCAATCCAAGGATCATTCCAAGATAGACAGAGACAGAGAGTGTGTGCGTGTGTGCGTGCGTGCGTGCGTGCTCCCTGTGTGTATAGTTGTTTGTTGAGTATGATTGAAGACAAGACACCAAGTGAGATTGGAGAAAAAGACAGACCAGCGGCGGGAGGGCAATATAATTTAAAGTGTGCAAATGAGTTTTTTTTTGCGTGTGTGTGTGTGTGCATGCAATAGTAAGACCAAGGAAGTAAGTATCCTGGACTGTGTGTTCAGTGTAATGAAGGCGTTTCCAGCTTATCCTTGCCCTTCTCTTTCCCCTGTGTAGGACAGCATGGTTTATTTGAGATCAAATGAGGCTACAATTACACGGTGGAAGCCTTTTCTCTCCTGATCGATTACAAACAAAAGGAGCATTCCATCAGATGCTTTTAACCATCACTGCTGCCGCATGCGTTACCCTATCTTAAGCTAGCTGCTTCATCGTTCCTTTACTTTGAAACGCGCAAGACATTTTTGTTTGCTTTGAGAATGGTGACTTTCAAATTAAGGCTCTCCGAGGTTTAGCGTTTAAGTGGAATAAAAATTAGCAGTCGTCATTCATTTCCATTTCTCTTTCACAGAAGGTAGATACTGGCAGTTTAAAGTGTAATTTCAATTAATTCATTATAGCCATTTCAGCAGGAAAGTTTTGTGTAATATGACTGAAGCACCTATATCAGGGTCAGTACTAATTCATTAGTTTAGCGTAGTTTCTGACAACTAATTAGCCCCGCAACAGCCAATATTTTGTGGCTTGAGGTAAACAGCAGATATCAGGGCCAAGACTAGTTTCTTTTATCTCACAAGTTGAATGTTTCTCCACACAAAACACAAACAGTGAAACTTTAAAGCTGTTTTAGGTTCAGATGACATTACCTCTATTAACAGCTACCTGCATATGAACGCAGATAAATTCAAAAGCTGATAGCCGATGCATTTGGTCAATTTGTTCCGCCTCTTTTGTACTCCACACAGACTGCTCAAACATGGAACAGAATCTAGAAGGCTTTCGGCCCCAAAATCTTGTCCCTCGCCCACAGATTCTTCATATTCATATGTTTATAGAGATAAGTGTTGAACTGACGTAATTTCACAAGCTTTTTTAACCAGATAACCCACATTATCTTTGAGGATGTTACCTGTCAGAAACACATTCTCAACATGTCTATGACCCGCAGCGTATCCGTTTCCTGCTTTCCTGACTCAGCTCCTTCAGCTAGTTTGCTCCACCCAACTGCCTGCTGACTGATTTACATCATTATTCTAAATAAACTGCACTGGCCTAGAAACTAATTGTTCTAGGTCAGTGCGTGGCCTTTTGTGAGTTACCGTGGATCATAGACTATCTAAATAAAAAGAGGGCAACATGCCCATTGAAATGCTCTCTGTCACTACATGTGAGATATAATACCTAATATATGGGCTTCTTCACTTGCTGACTGCCAGTATTCACTTGACATGTTCACTTTGGGTTTTATAAATAAAGTGTCAGCAGCACCAGTGACCCTTCATATAATTAATTTTATTCTGTGTTAATATAATACATTTTGCCTCGTGCAAATTAAAGAACATTAATCTCATGTATAGGCATACTTTTAAAACTGTACCCTCCACCTTGCAAGAGTTTCTATGCTTTTTGTGTTGAAAACTGTCTTGGCTGGAAATACCAATATCGCAAGTTTAAAACACAACACGCACACTGAGTCAACACATTTTCCACCATATTTGTATTTTCACACATCAAGCATCAGCTTAGTCGGTCTGCGTACATAATCCCAATATTACACAATGTTATGCAATGGATGAGTTGAGTAAACTACAGACTTCAATACAAACCGAAACCCTGTGAGCTTCACCGTAGACCCCACAAAGCAGAGGGCGGTAACTGCGGGAAGCTACAGATTTAAGCTTTCTTATGCTCCGTTGATAAATAACTGGGTGTGTTTGAGGTTGGAAATATTTCTGTATTCTTACAAAGGAGAGGTCTCAGGGATTGTTTGATTGTCGGCATGCAATTTCAGCATGAGAAAAAGAAGTGAAACTGTAGGAGTGTATAAATGTTATGTGTTTTCCTATTTGTCATTCAGCAACCAAGATTTTGTCAAATCCACAGATAGATTTGACCTGAAACAGTAGTGACAACATTCTGTGAAACACATTTTGAGTCACAACAGTGTTCTACCTGTCTCCCTTTTATCTATATCTTTTTACCACCAACTGAGCTACGTAAATAAACCTGGTCGAGAAGACAATGATGACAAATTCCACTTATATATTTTCCTTTCTTTAAATGGGTTTTTTTCCGGAATAGAAAAAGTAACACAGCAAATAAGGTGTTTTTCAGTTGCATCTCCGTGTCACATCAGGCTGTTTCCTCCAGCACTGTGCACAATGTGACCAGACCAACCATATTCCCAACCTGGTTTTTATGGAACATCATCGTGATTTTTTCTTGTCAAGCTGTGCACCCACCACTGGATTGCTGACTTTTTGTTGCTATTTCTGTGCACAATTTATTTAGAATAACAAAGTGACAACTGAATGACTGATGAAACGCACATGTACGTCGAATTTCTGGGTCACCTTGTGTTCAGAGTTTCTTTCAAACTCGTCAAAATGAAAGCGAGGCAGACAATGAAACTGGCAGAAATTTCTTTAACACCGTAGTTTGAAAGCACTTAAAAAGTGAACATCACATCCTCTGTGGATGCTGCCTTAGCCTTAGTCTTTTGTCCCTTTTGCTCTTTGGTCCTCATTCAGAATTTACATCTGGCAGGTGTTTCCATATTCACAGAGGGTCTTGCCCCAGTCGGAGCACTGTGAGCACATTGGTAATGGGCACAGTCACACTGCGCTCATGCTGTCAGGGGAAAGTCAGGATTGGCCTCCGCTCCACAGCAGGCACAGGGGACCCAGATGAAGGGGATATGAATTCTGTCTGTTGCTGTGCGTTCATGAGTTTGTGGGCACATCTGCATGGGCTTCTGCACATGTGCACGCATTTTACAGCTCGTGTGTGTTTATGTGCAAGTGTGTGAACGCATAGGGGAAGGGCTGCTGTTTCCCGTCTGCCGGTTGATAGACAGTCTCTTGGTTAATGAGCAGCTGTCGGCCATCACTATTCATGAGCCCTGTCACTCACCTTTTCTCTCAAAGCACCAGCACCTGAAGCCCTAAAACCCCTAGTCTCTCATTAGTTCTGCGGCAGCGTAGGCACACACACACATACACCAGCAGGCAAGTCTCTCTAACACGACCGTAATACCGGTACATGTATGTAAAGATGTAACAAAGCACAGAGCACCACTGCATCTTCAGTAGAATTCACAGTGAAGCCTTGTGGTTTAAACAGAGTAGCTTCGGATTTTCAGGCAGCGAAGAAGTCAGTCAGCCGGTGCGTCGCTGCGCTTTCATCTGATGCTGAAACAGGCATGCATATGCGACTTGACTAGAAATAGCTGTTTGATGTATCCTGAAGGAAGAGGAAAGAGAAGTGGGGGAGTTTAACTAAAGACCTCTGTTTGTGCTGCACAGTGTGGGACAGTCAAAGTAAATGAAACAACAGCACAAAGACTTCTCTTAATAATTGTGTTAACATATCGGCCTGTTTTTTTCTGTCTTTATTCAATAAGCCAGAAAAACAGGTCAGGGCTTATCGGTAAGAGCTGGCCCTTTTCATGGGGGAAGACACTGTTCGAGAACCTGCTGTATTTATCTGAGATATTGAATTTTAGAAAAGGCCTTGGAGGAGAGTTACCATCCTTCTTGAACTCAGGGTGTTGATTGTGCTCATTCTAACAGGAACCACTTCCATTACAGGAATGTGTTTTGTTAATTATGCAAGAGCAGTAGTGATTATTATTAGTAAACCTTTATAACATTAATAAAATAGAATTAGCATCTGGTTAAACTCTCTTAACTGTGCAATATTCATTCTTTCAATGGCGTATGTGCAATCCAATTCCCTATATAATTTCCACACTATACATTATCTGTTCAAACTGTATATATTTATTTTTCCTTACATTTAATAATTTACTTTTTATCACTTTACTGATGCCTATTTTTTACTGCTCTCTGCTGCTGTAACATGGCAAATTCCCTTTTGTGGGACTAATAAAGGATTTTCTTATTTTATCTTATTCTTTTCTATATTTTATCTTATTTATTTAATTCTTTTGCAAGAAAATATACACTTTTGTGTGACCAAACCACATGTGCTTGTGTGAGTGCATACGAATTGAGGGCATCAGTCTTTGTGATCGTATAAGAACGAGGAAAAACTAGGTTGAAAGAGGAAATCAGTTAGTGGGAGAGACAGACGCAGAAAATCGAGTGCCTGCAAAAAATAATTCCCGACCACTAATTCAGAATATTGCCTCATGTCTCAGGTTGATTCTGAATTATTAAAGAGCAATCGAGTCAGGCCTGATTGTTCTCATTTCCGTGAAACACACGAAAGCATAATTCAAACTTTGCCGGTTGCCAGTCGATAAGTGGAGAGAAAGGAATGCACTTTACCCCCCTTCAGCAATTGTAGTTATCAGACCTCATCTGTTTTGTGAGTAGAGATTTAATGGCATTCGCAATTATGTACAAGTGTCTGAAAATGCTTTGCTGTTTATAACCGCTATATTAGTTTCAGTCCCCTCATACCCTTAAAAAAGTTATTTTGCCTATGACTCACTTTAAACTAAATGAGGCTCAGTGCCAACTTTTTCCTATTCGGCCACACAACTCGCTCTGCTTCCTCACTTCACCTCGGCCGTGCAAGATTTATGAATAGTGTCCCGGTGCCCATGAAATGCTGCCACATCTGATTCTCTGTGATAGAATAACAACCGTGTCACTGCCGCTACAGGGACTGATACAGGACAGGGTGCATTGATCATTCAGAGGCGGGAGAAAGAAGGAAATGGAGAAAAGAGGGCCGGGAGAGTGAAAGGAAGACAAGTGGCAGAGAGAGAGAGGGAGAGAGAGGTGGAGAGCTGATTTGGATTTCTTTGCATTCAGGACACAGACGAGAGCAGCCAGACTCATCGAGGTGAGTGGAAACGATTAGTTTCCCTTGCTTTTCAACTGAGGTCTGAGCCGGTGTACTCCCACAGCTGAATCACTTGGTCTGTCTCTCGCTTGCTCTTTGCCTCGCTGCCTTGTCTGATTTATGGGAAAAAAATCATCTCTATTGAGCGATGGGGTCATGCAGTTACCACTATCTCCCTCTCACTCACTCCCTCCCTCCCTCACTCTCACACATCAGAAACACACACACACACACGTCATTTTCCTGTTCTGAGCTAAGTTTGATCATTAAAACTGTCTGTCTTGGATTTATGTGCATGTATGAATAGGCCTGAGTAATACAGGAGTGCCTAGTGAATGACGATCGCTCTCTTCCTCCCTCTTCTTGCCCACTCATTTTTCTCATCCCTCTATTTCTTCTCCTGTCCCTCCGCCCACTCTAGTAAGTAAGACACCGCTGATTACTTTGGCTGTGGGGAGCTTGCAGACAACCCAGGCCTCCTTGTGCGGAGGACTATGTTAAGTGAGGGTGGCATAGGCTGTAGTGTTGGTGGACGCTGAGAGCTGCAGCCCACGATAAATTAGGAGATGAGTGTGTGCGTGCATGTTTGTGTTTGTTGGAGGCGGCAGGGGTGTTCTCAATCTGTGTGTTTGAATCTGGGCTCTCTGTCTGCTAGATAATCATCTGACATTCTCTCAGACACACAGGGCCGTGGGCATCCAAACCATCAACACGCTTGCCTGTCCACTCGCCCTGGGATTTCTATTGGCCTCCCTCGACTTCAAGTCATTTTTTCAAACTGCTTCACTAATGTTAGCTTTGTCGATAAGCGCTTTTGATAGAAGAGGCATCTGCGGAAATGATTCCCTCCACCCTTCCCGAGATAAAGGGGCTGTGGATGGGACCAGGCAGGAGAGGCGCTCGCATGCACACTAATGCAAGTATTGCCACTCAGCCGCAAATGCCCATGAATCCTCATACCCACACAAACACATACACAGGCCAATGCATCACGGAGCATGTTCAGCACAAGCTAGAGATGATCCAAATTATTCCCCACCGCTTGTACAGTACGAGATGCTAAACTGAGAGCAACATGCACATTCCTGCACACATCAGTGGTGTGGAAAATCATTTCTGCTGTTATCTACTGTGACACAACAAATCCGGATTTGGGTGGATGTGCTGAGACCAAGGGACTGTCCCTGTTCAGCCGGAAATGTTGATATTCCAGCAGAATCTCTCTCATTAATCTGAACGTCTGTTTAATTTGTTCATTTCTGTCTGTGACTTTGTGACTCTGCGTTCAGCTCTGTTAGAATCAGCTTCACCGGAAAGGAGCTGAAGGCAGGGAAGAGAGAGTGTGAGAGGCAGACTAGACAGTCCAACAAACAACAAAGAAAAATCTCGAACATTTTCAACTCTGTGATAATGAGACGGAGATGTGAGAGGAGAGAGGCAGCCAGAGAGAGAAATAGGAAAAGATGGAGAATATCTTGTTTCCGACATGCAGCTGAGGATCCTCCTGCCTCTAGGTTATTTACTCCTGGGCCTAAATGTGGCTCATCAGTGCTAAACTATAGATCCGCAACGCTGCTCAAATCCTTGATGGAATAGCAGTGAACAGTCGGCCAAGGGCTTAGCTCAGGAGTATACACACCCCACATTTCCAGATCTATACGGCGAAGCTTACAAGGTGACGGGTAATATTTGCAGCAGGTTCAGTGTGTCACTGTACTGCAGGAAGAAGACTTTGAACAGATTGTATTAAAAGACAGGGGAGTACAGAGAATTTTATCAGTTTCACCAGCATAAAATTCAAAAGTCACAAGCATCTGTTGAAATAAAAGTTCGTTTAAATGCTGCTGTAAATCTGAAGTCAATGTTAAGCAATCCTTGTCTGTCCTCTTAATTTTAACAAGGCCTCAACCTCTTCCATATAATTTATTGGTTTTACAATCATCATAAAATCATAATCATAAAATAATGACAGAGACTCTTGTCTAATCTTTTTGAAATGAGCTCTTCATGTAGGCCAAGTTTTAAGTGGCATTGGCAATATAATGATTCAAAGAGACAAGTGACATCCTTCATGTTTGCTATTGTCAAATAGAAAGGACGGCGCAACATGTCAAGTAATTTCAGATTATTTATTTTTTTAGATTCCAGAATCATTTTTTTCATCCAAACTTTTCAGCATCATTGCTCGGTTGCATTAGAAGCATGATTTACAGCTTTCCTCTCATGAGAGTGCCATTCTCTGGCATTTCCCAGAGCTGAGCTCCAGGATCAGCTGGATGAAGAGCTCTGCTCATGGCTTTGCTCAGGCTGGTTAATCTCTGTACTGTGGAGGGACTGTGTATCAGCGCTTTCCAAATGATTGTAGTGTTTGACAACTCAATTCTGAGGCTTGTACGCTGCGAAAGAGAAGTGGGGTGTAGTTTTATGATCTGTGAGAAATGTATTCTCTTCGCATTGCACTTGTTCCAGAGGATGTGCGTCCTAGTCAATTCCCGTCTCACTCAAAATGAGATTTTATTTGCTGACCAGTACAGTGCTCCTATAGCTTCAGTTAGTCGTGGTCTATGTGTGTTAGTCCAGCCCTAAGGTTTTCAGAAATTAGATAATGTACATAGCACTACACAGATGCTGTCTAACAAGGGTGCAGCTCTCAGCAGCAGAAAACAAGACTTTGGAGACACAATGTCACAGTAATGCTGCGCATCCGAGGATGGAATGCAAGCAAGGAAAAGGCCATAGCATCGTGGAAATACCAAGTTGACAATCATGCTACTCCTCTGCTTTATCATTATTCTAAGGTAGTGGCAACAGATGACCTTTCCTGGTCAAGAGCTTAGTGTGGTTAAAATTCAATTGAGTTGAAGGGAACAGAGGAGAAAAAAATGCCGTGGTAACCTTTATTCGTCCATTGACGCTAACCTTGAACAATGGGCCCCAAAGGGGATGAGTGCCTTGTACTTCAACTTGTTCCAGAGAATAGGCTTTAGTGTGTGTGTGTGTGTGTGTGTGTGTGTGTGTGTGTGTGTGTGTGTGTACATGACTGCACGAATGGACCAAAAAGCAATTGTGCAACAGAAATAACTACAGACAGAGAGAAAGATAACGAATGAATTGTTTAAACGCAAAGTCAGACACTGGTTAAAAATAGCCATTTCTTTTTGTCTGTCTCATTTTAATATACAGTTAAACAGCACAGCTTTTGCGGCTGCCACCAAACAGAACTCATCTCCCCAGCGGCTTCTTCCTCTTTCCTCCTCTTGTTGTTGCCATCCATCCTCCCATCCTTCCTTTTCCTCTGTCTCCTCCCCACCTTCCCTCTCGAGGACTGAAACAGAGCTAATTGAAATAAATGAACTGCGGAGCAAATCCGAGTTGATAACATCGGCTGCGTGGGGATCCTGATTGCAAGCTTGTTGAGCGAATGTTGCAGAGCTAGTTGGTAATGAAGAGCCTTGTTTGCCTATTACACTCTGGACACTGCAGACACCCACATGCCCTTGTGGATATTGTTCTAACCTACCATAGAGGGTCTGGAGAGGGAGGAGAAAACGGGATGGTCCTTTTTTCTTTGTTTTATTCACATCAATTTTTCAACACATACATTTGTTTTCCATTCAGGCAGCAGGTTATTGCTCATAAAGTCCTCAGAATAACTGTACAGTATATAAAATTAAAACAATAAACACTATACACAGGAGGGGCTGCGGAGAATGGGCCAGAAGGAGAGGAGTTAATTACTGGAATGTTTTAGATGCAATGTGTAACTGAGTTGAGAAATGATATTTGCTGGATACAGGGTTTACTGTTTGAGTCAGAGGAGGTAAGCAGAGCATTAAGGAATTTAATTTGTGGAGGGAAAATCAATTGTAAACTAGAATTCACATACATTCTGTAATATTTCACAACTCTAATTTGTAAAAGACGTCTGACTGACTAAATGTCGGATAAAAAAAATCCTGTAGCTGCTCCACATACATGATGTGGTCAGTTTTAGTTTAGCTACTGGATTTACTCTCCAACATCCCTGGGGCAGTGTAAAAAGAGTGGACTCTCCCTTTAATTGCTCTGAACTGCCTCTGTATCTTTGCTAGCCCCGTGAAATTAGCAGCCAGAAAATGTGCAACAAAACCAACAACCCCACAGCAGATGTCCAGCTTCTTGTGGTGTTTCGTGCTGCTAAAAGAGAAATAACCCGTTTCCCCCTCTGGTCCTATAATCCTGCCGCAGAGACACACAAACACAGTGACACAAAAAAATAACAGAATCTTCTTTAGCACCACTGAGAACCAAATCACGTCAAATGAACGTATTCCGTTCAACACGTGAACAAACCAGAGAAACAAAAACCCGCTGAGCTGGGCAGAAAAAGTGAAAAAGGGTTATGTCAGCAATTAAAAAATGCTTTCCAGAGATGTGTGAAATGTCTCCTGGTATAAAGGACTGCAGTCATCATCAGAGTGCTTCTTGCCCAGAAATATCACCAACCTAGTCGCTGAGGTATGTCATAGCAAGTACATACCATGCAGTGGAAAGGATGTTAATGTGACATATACAGTACTGTAGACTGTGGGAACATGGGGGGCTCAAAAAGCATATTATCAAACCCATGGAGGGAAGCAGTCCAATAAAGGAAACAACCTTATCCATTCAAGTAAGTCGCGGGATCAGTAACTAGCTACACATATTGAATACTAATCAAGGTAATTCACTAAGAAAACTGCAGTTGAAGGGTAAAAAGGACAATTTATCATTCCTGCACACAGGAAATTAATTACGGTGCTTGTGTGGAATTAATATGCTAGGTTAGTGCACAACTGCTCTGCGATTGTAATTATGGTGAATCTGCACATGCAAATGAATCTGACAACGTCTCTGATTTATTCAGTCTGCGTCTTTGTAAAACATTAGGTAGCAACTATAGTTCATCCATGATCTGAAAAGTCCCACTTAGTGAACCACGGCTTGACAGACCTTTCCATTCCATGAGCAGATCTGTCCAGTTTTATAAGTGGCCATTGTGAAGTGGTGCAGTCTTTGTAACTCTTGAGGATCATTTGGAGCACACTCAAACAGTGAAAAAGACAAAAACATAGAATTAAATATGTTTAACTGGAATATTTCCCTTTAGTAAATGTGCTTTGTGCCCACTGTTGCATGTCCTCTTTCTCGCCATTCTTCTTATTGTTGTACAGCCATCGAACCTATTTCGTTGGCTGTTGAAGAATCTTAAATAATATACCACAATCCCACCACATACATGAACATAATGTAATAAATATTGCTCGGGCGGCGGTAAAAGTCCAGTTTCTTTCACTGAAAACTTGCTATGCAGGTCTTCTTTTTGTTTTTCAGTGGCAAGATGTTAACCATTGAAGCATACTCGTCCAACTTGCAATCCGAACTTCTGGTTGCTGTGGCCAAAATCGGTGGGAGCCACATCTATGATAGGGAGCAGCTCTGCCAAGGGGGAATTGATCTCTAGAACCGTCCTCTCCTGACCTTTGCGGGACTGAAAGAGAAAAACAAAGTTGGCTGAAACCTGTTGAATTTGCTTGATTTGATTCAAGTTACTAGCACTCATCACTCTAGCATTGATTTCACTAACAAAAAAACTCATGACCCAGATGACTAAGAGGGGATGGAACTGACATCATTAAAACACTAACTGTGACTTTATCAACATGCAAAAGAATAAAATATTATTAGAGTCTCTTGAAAATCTATAGTTTTCGTGACGAAAAATAGAGCTAGAGATATAACATAAATTTTTTTATCTCAGGACTGAGAATAAGACTAAAATTTAAATTGACACTACTCCATCTCTTAATCCCAATTAAAGTTAGTTATTTGATAATCGGCCACTTATTGACTCAAGCAAAAGTTGACAAGAGCAACACAACCGATAAATACATGAATAATTCCTATTTGTCCAGATAGTCCTTGTCCCTGCCGTGTCCTGCTACTGACCTGGCATCCATCATGCAGTGCTGTGATGAAGGGACTTTTGGCTTGTGTCAGCTCCTCGTCGTTGCTGCCCCTGAAGCGGAGGGCATGCTGGTAGGAGCGGGAGGTGCTGTCGAACCAGCCCGCCGAGTTCTGGCACGTGTAGGTGAAGCTCTGCTTGGCCGTGGCACTCAGTAGTTTCAGGAAGGTCAGCTGAACTACATGCACAGGGTTCCCATCCCTGTCATTGTAGGAGAACTGGATGACACAGATACACAGATGTTAGAGGGAATTAATATGTGCCACACATTCATAACAGCATTAGCCAGATCTCATCGAATGATGACGATGAAGCCACAGAGCACATCTGATCCTATCATGTCTATCAGAAACATATGGGTGTCTAATTGTACTTTACGGAGGCCCCGAAGTGCAAATCACAACAGAGAGAAGAGAACCCAATCGCAAATAAATGAGAAAACACAAATGCAAATAAACACCATGAAGTCACAAATTACAAAACACAACAAATCACGAAACATGTGAGTACATCCATCCAATCAGCCACAAGCCTTTAAATCGTTAAATGTTTTGTGATCTATATTTATGTTTTGTGAGTTGCCGTGGTGTCTCCTTATTTTTGTTTCATTTTTTTATTATATATTTTATTTTTGTTATATTTTTGTCTTGTGATTTGCTGGTGTGTTTTCTAGTTGGCCATTGTCTTGTTTTATTCATTATCTATATTTTTTATTTTATTTTGTTATATTTTTGTGTTTTGCTGTTTGGATTTGTACTTCAGGGTACTGTAGTATTTACATTACAATTATAATTACAAAACTCCCCAGCTTGTGTTTATGAGGGAATTCTTGTAAGCAGGACTGAAGAAAGGTTTGGCAACTTCTTTTCAGAATCAGAAAGTGAGGATATTAATGGAAGGGGGAAAAAAAGCAGATCCCAGCATTCTGTGTGAGAGATTCAGTGTGTTACAATCGTGCTGGCAGCTCTGTGATTATCTGAGAGGGTTATGAGACCTCTGATCAGGTGCTCATGAAAAGCCAGCACATGCTGCCCTGAATACAGATCAATGCGACAGAGCTGCTGATGACTTTGTGTGAATCTGACTCCTGAAACCTACTGATGACAATATCAGATCAACTCTGTTACTGCACATAGACTAATACATTTATGCCAAATTATGTAGTGAGCTAATTTATGATTTAAAACAAGCATACACGTCTACACATTCTTGTCATATGCATGAATATCACTCATGCACAAACAGACCGAGAAGTTGAGCTGAAAAAAGAGCCTGGCATTTGGAGCGAGGATAATTTAATAGCAGGAGGTGAGGTTGGATGTTTTTGTGTGTTTGTTTTATACCTGCTTGCCTTTCCTGTATTGGCTGTACCAGCTTCCTGGCTTCTCTTTGTTCCAAGCCGCTAATTTCACCTAGACACACGGAGGGGGAGCGGGAGGATGTTGAAAAAAAATTAAGGCTCAAGGGATATAGGCAGTTGTTTGCACACTGATGTAATATGATGAGTTCGGCTGACGGTAACACAATGGAGGCTTACCATCTCTGTCCTCTTATCAGGGTAGAGACATGTCTCTCCATCAGCTGTGAAGTTGCAGTAGACCTTGATGGAGTCACGGTGACAGCCCTGGTTAGGATCTATCCAGTAGTCACCTTAAAAGTACACAAATCAGTCAAGGTCTGGTTATTAATATAAAATATAATAAGATGATAGTGTAAAAATAACAAGCCGCTCTTTCTCTTAAATACGGTGCTTCCTTATCTAGATTTTCTTGAATACAACTTTTTAAGATGATGAAAATTTGTTGGTGAACTAGGCATCAAGCAATGTCTATACTAACCATCTTTGTAGTGAGGCTGAACCATTATGAGCTCTTTGCAGGTCCGTGCAGGGCTCTCAAAAGTTCCCAAAGGCCTCCTCATCAAATCTACATCGTTTTTCATAGCAGACAGGGTAGCGAAAACTTCTTCCATTCCCTCTGCGTCCTCTAATGGCTGATCCCCCTGGAGGAACTCCTCCATGTCTGGATCCACATCCTCTTCCCTGGACGGGGCTGCCCCTCTTGCGCGATCGGAGTTCCTCCGTCTCTTTCGCCTGCCCTCCCTGATAGGCAGTGGCTGAATCATTGTTGCAGGGGGTCCCTGGAGGCAGCATAGAGAGGTGAGTAAGAGGTGGAAGAGAAATACAGAAAGGGGATAAAGTTGGCACTGAGGAGGCCATGATGTAGGTCATTGGATGTACTCACCGGGAGACCTGGGGGGCCAGCAGGGCCTATATCACCTCTGGGACCAATGATACCCTGGAGAATAAAAGAGGACAAAACTTTGTGTCAATCACATCTCACCTGGAGCCTCTCTCACACCACTTTGCTAAACCCCGGCTTTTTTCCAGGCAGATATGTCTGCTGCTTTATAGGATTATCCAGCTTTGTGCATCAGCACTCTGTGGTCAAAGCATTGGCTCACAAGACACACTATAGTGGTTTTCATAACATCACACACCCCAGAACCAAATCCTATTAAAAGGACCCATTGGGAAAAATCACACACAAGGCAAGAGTGGCTGTACAGCAGGCTTTTAGTTCCAAAGACATGGGGTAAACACAGTAGAGCATTATGATTATGAAGCATGGCACATCTAAGCCAACATACACACTTATTCCCTCTTCCCCAACATATGCTCCCAGCAACTGCAAACTGATCTGAGGCCAGAGTACAGGAATTATAATGTATAAATAAGACGTAATAATGGACTCACCATGTCTCCCTTTGATCCTTTCTGACCCAAAGCACCCTAATAGTGAAAAAGTAAGCAAACATTAAAATATATATACAGTCTATTAAAACTTTGAAAATTATGTGATTACTCAAGTAAGCACTGTCAAATGTCAGAAGTTGAACTCTACTAATATTGAACTAAAGACAGGACTTTATGTTGTGGGGATGGAATAGAGGCTTTGCTCCTTGTTGATGGAATCATCAGCAGAGATCAAAATGTCTTTTCAATGAGTTTGCTCATTTGCTTTAACTGAGAGACAATATCCACAACCATTACTGCCATTCTTACGTTCGTCACTTCACAAATGTGGGGAGTCTGGGGACAGGTACAAAATGTTACATGGACAGTTCAGCTATTCCAATTCCACATTCATTTTTTATTCTCGATTTGTAGTTTAGACATGAGTTCAGCACAGCACAACAATACTGTGTGTTTTTGTATTTGAACACAATCAAACGACTATGGTTGCTGGAAACATAATCAATCATAGAAATGGATCATAGAAAAACATATTGTTGTTTTGCATTTATCACTTACTGATAGCCCGGGTGGTCCTGGTGGGCCAGTGGGACCAGGTAGTCCGGCCACTCCCTAGAAATGAAGACAAATAAATATTTTTGTGTTTCCTTTGAACTTAAATGTATCAGATACATCAGGTTGCCGCTCTACAGTATGTACCCCATCTCCTTTAGGTCCATGTGTACCCTGTATCCCTGGTAGGCCTCTGTCTCCTTTCTCACCAGGCTCTCCTGGGGGGCCAATTAGACCGATCAGCCCATCATGACCCTGCAGACAGAGATATGGTTCATCAGCATTGTTTCCCAGGGTTTAGAATAGTACATTGTGTTTTTTATACAATGGGCTAAACACTCACTTTATCTCCCTTCGTTCCAGGGTCTCCTTTTAATCCTAGAAGTCCAGGTGGCCCCTGTTGACAATACCAGATGCATTAGTTGGCCACATCAATGCTATAAGCTCTCATTTAATAATGTCCCAGCCCTTCTCTTATTTGGGGGGGCTCCATTATCAGGCAAATATAAGGATCTTACTAATGGTCCTGGTGGTCCAGTTTGTCCTGGTGGCCCATTTAACCCTTGTTCACCCTGGAAAGTAAACAGAGGAATTGATGATAACAGTATGTACACAAATCAATTAAACCTAAACACAAATTTCATCATGTTGATGGTTGTCAGTAGGTACTAACCCCAGGACCTGGGATGCCTCGAAGCCCTTCTGGACCAGACCTTCCTGGATGCCCTTGGGGTCCCACAGGGCCTGTCTTACCTACTGGACCCGGGGTTCCTGTCGTCCCCTACAGAGAAATGGGAGAGCGGCAGAGAGGGGGCATTAGAGGAAATTAAATCAGAAGAGATTTGTTGAAAGGCAACATTTAAACACACTGAGTAACAGTCCTCATCCTTACCTTGGCTCCCTTCATGCCTTGCTTCCCTTCTTTTCCTGCAGCACCTAAATGACCCTAAAGTAAGAAAGATTAGATGCTTAGATGATTATCATTTATGAACTCAAAGAAAAGGCACATATACATATAAATGCATACAAATATATATAATACACTAAGCTCACCCTCCGACCAGGAGGTCCTGAGGGACCTGGCTCTCCAGATGCTCCAGGGGGTCCCTATAGATAAAAAAAAAAACTGTATTACCTTTTCATCCAATCACAAAACACTGATAAGAAAGCTTAGCCACAATAATGAATACATCAGGTTTCATAATGTCAGACAACAAAGGCTTAAGCTAAGCACACAAGAGATGCTAGTGTTGTCACTATATGCAGTGAATAAAAAAGAAACACTGCTTACTGCTTTGCCACGTTCTCCATTGTCTCCCTTAGGCCCTGGTACACCATCTACCCCCTGATTGGAGAAATGTCATGAGGGAGAAGTTAGCAAAAATAAATTATTAAGATAATTATTGATAGAATAACCATAATTATAATTCTCACATTGACACCAGGTTCTCCGGTTGGTCCTGAATCTCCAGGAAATCCAATAGGGCCCTACAGGGAAAAAACTGTTATGTACCATCTTCCGTGTGACATTAACAGAATGAGTTATCTAACAATCAGAGCAAGAAAATGTCAATGAACCAGAGAAACAGACTCACAAGGATGCCTTTGGATCCGTCCTCGCCTGGTACTCCTCTGGGTCCCGGAGGCCCAGCTGCACCGGGAGGACCAGAGTCACCCTTCTCCCCCACATCGCCTTTAGCACCCTAGGACAACAGCAAATGAGTTTACAATCAGTGAAAGGCCTGGGAGAGAAGGCAAATAAAGGATGATGTTGAGGGAGCCAGGAAGTACGGAGGGAGTTTGTGACTCACAGCAGTGCCAGGCTCTCCAGCTGATCCAGGGTCTCCAGCCTCACCATCCTCACCCTAGTAGAGAGAGTACATTCAGCAAAATAAAACCACATATACACACACAGGCTCACAAACTCACATACACAAACCACTACCATTCCACCTAATGTGCACAGGCACACGCACTGTAGTGGATAATAATAATGCTGACCTTCTCTCCAACAAGTCCAGGCTGACCAACTCCACCAGGCGTTCCATGTGGACCCTGGGGCAGGAGGAGAGAGAACAGCTTGAATCAAAATCCTATAAAATAGGGGCGAGTTTGAAATATTCATTTTGATTCTTGAGAATCAGGTTCTTGGTGCAGTATTTATTTATTTATCCATTTGGTTTGGTTTGTCAGCAGTTCTGCTGAGCCATTGCTGAAACTGGAACAAAATTATCACAACACAGGGAAAAATACTGAGTGTCAGATTTACTGTGTGGATAGTATCTGAGTCACACAAGGGTGGATACTGTTTCCCTTCTTTCTCCTTCAGTCTGTTTGTTTTTTTTGTGCATGTTAGCGTGCACACTTGCATGTCAGTATGTTGTGATTTGTGTTTTGAGACAAACTCATAAAAGCAACTCTTAAAGCAGGAGAGCACTACTGCTGAGATCCTGCTGTCAGCTTCTTTCCTCACACGCCAACCCAACCCCATTTTTACTCTTCTCCACTATTCCTTTATCAGTCCATTAATGGATCCCATCTCTGCACCGCTGTATTACCACGCTTCCTATGATGAAGCACTACCGTGGCTCACACGGCTTTCTGCAACACTGCTGAATAATTGACTGGTATGAGAGGCTGTGGAGAGATGGCCATTACTAGAGGTAAATATAACTGCATCTCAGAGATGATAGTCTAATACATCTTAATGATTCAGAGAGCAGTAAATATAACTCCCTCCCAGGGATTATTTCCTAATACTGTTTAATAATTCAAGTTTTCAAAGGTCTGTGGCAGGAAGTGTTCAAACAAAGAGACAGTATATGTAGATATGAAGGGGCTGGAAATAAGCTACTGTTGAGTTTGCACTTCAGATAATACTGTGTCTCCTTGATTCCAAAGATAATTCACTGTCATGTTTTCTTTATGACTCACAGAATATCACAAATACAATATTCGCGCAGTGTGTCATTTCAATATTCTCTTTGTGAGCATTAGATTCATAAAACTTTTTGAAACACAAACAATAAATTAAAATATATGATGACTTGGCCTTAATGTGACCTTAAAAAACCCATCTAGAGCGAAGAATAAGAACATCAGTGAATGCAATGGCATCAGGCTAAATTCTGACTGACAGAAGTTATGAAAAATGATGCGTATTCATTCATTATGAGACAGCCTGTATTTGGTTATGGTGATTAGCATTAGCAAATTAAATGGGCCGTGCTGGTGCATTTTTTGTTTTGACAATTTTATATACATTTTTGGTTGTTTGTAATGTTTGTTAATGTTATAAGCAAAAAAAGGGGATATTTACAGGTATTTTGTGAAGATGCATATGAACAGCTTGTTGATATGAATTTGCAATGAAGCCTGACTTCTCTTCTCCTCCATTAATGAGACTGTTCCCATTCCGTTTGTTATTGCAGTCATGTCCATATCTAAATCCAAATATATGATTATAAACAAATAACATAAAAATGTTTTGCTGCAGTTTACCTCTCCACCAGTGGGCCCCTGAGGTCCTCGTGGGCCATGCTGTCCTGGGGGTCCCTGTGGAGAGAGAAATTAAATGTTTTTTAATGGATCTCAGTTCAGACAATAAGGCCGTTTTCAGAAATGAACTCCAGAGAATGTGCGCACAACTCGGTCCAGGCTTTTTCCAGAGGTTGTCTTTTCATACATTCTCAGGTGCATTCACAACAACACAGAAATCTCCAGAGCATTCAGGTTAGGGGTGTTGCACCAGGTGGAGGCAGTACGTAGCGTATATATTCTGCTGCAGAGATCACATGTTGCTTACAGCACATCGACACCGACGTTGGCTCTTGTCACCAAACACTCTCTTGACATCTTCATCAGTGTGATCTGTGACCCCTTTTTCCTCCTGAGATATCATACAAATGTATCCTTTGTTTTTTTATGTGTTAGAAGCGTCATCAACATGCCCACTTGCTCGTTGTGAATCCTCCAGAGAATCTCCTGCTGTTTTCTCACATCAGCTCATTCGGACATTCTCCTGAGTTTTTACTTGGAGGATGGCTTGAGAAACTGTGCAGAAAGTCCAGAGGCTCTAATGTGGACATATGCGTTCTCACACAGCACCTCTGGAGAATGACTGCAGATTCTACAGAGTTCAGTGCATGTCTGAAAGCAGATTAACAATATGCTTCATTGTTAAAATACACACAGAGATACAAACTGAATTTGAAATAGAGGTTGGCCGAAATTAAATGAGAGTTAGAAGTCAGCCTGTGGTGAACTGCTCATGCAGTGGCCCCAGTCTCTGTGATCATTATCGTGGTGACATGATGAAGACGTCCAGACAGGTCATTACCCTCAATATGACACAGGCAGATTCTTTCACATTTTTCCCACCTACTCCCTCTCCCTTATTCTCACTTATTAATCAGAGACCATATTCTCTCAACCACAGTGACGGCATGTGATTTGACTCTTCTGTGCCGCTCAAGAGAGCGTCAAGCAATTAATCCTAACTGTGCTCGGCTTCAATTTCAGTTGAGTAGATGTTGAGCTGTGCTCTGAATCCCTCTGAAGTCTTGCAGGGAGCCTTGTGCTGTAAAAAAACTGAGACAGAAAAGACAGACGATCTGCCCAGAGAGGGACTGTGTGGGAGAAAATACTTGAGCATTAGAGGGGAGAATTTTGTGATCCGCAGCGCTCACACATGTACGAAACTTATCCACTGAGTCCTCTGCATCTTTCCTGTCTCTCTCTCTCTCTCTCTCTCTCTCTCTCTCTTTCTCTCTTTCGTCTTTGTTTTGGTTCCATTTTGATGCGTTCCCATCCTAATCTGGCTGAGGAGAAGAGGGGCTATAGAGAATCTTGTTGAGCGTGTGTTCATGGTTGACAGCGTGGTGAGATGACTGTCACAAAGGAGGATGCTCATTAGACAGCCAAGGCTGAGGCTAATCTGATTAGCAGCTGTCACACCGTCTTCCAGCTCACAACCGGAGCCCCACCTCTTCCTTCCACTCCGCTGCTCCACTGCATCCTTTCTCTCTCACTCTCTCTTCTTTTTAAAAAATTGTTTTCCTCTTTATATATGGGACCATCTCTTTCTTGCACATGAGGCCGTGGTCTATTTTGTTATTGACACTCAGCCTTGAAGATCTCACATTGAAAACACGAGTTGAGATTGTTGTCAGTTGAACAGCTGAACAGGCTTCCTTTTTTTTCACCATCATTATTGTGGGTGTCATCTTGCAAAACAAGAAAAAGATATAACACATGGCAACAGACAACAGACCAACACAAGACCATGTGTTTTTTTTTTACTTTAGTCTGTATTTTTTCATCACTAGCACAGTGACACTATTTGTAATGAGCCATAGTGATATGGTTGAGATGTTTGCATCAAGTGAACTGCTAAGGACAACTAGTTAGGAGGGCTAATGGGGATGTTCACTGCCTGTTTTAAACATTAAAGCCCCAGAAAGTGCAGGCATCGCTCAGCTGTTAACAGTGTCATTATGTCTTATGTCTGTATATATATGAATTACATCCATCTATCCATCCATTATCAATACCATTAATCATTTGAGGGTTGCGGGGGGAGCTGGAGCCAATCCAAACTAAGAGGGTGAGAGGTGGGGTAAACCCTGGACAGGTCATATCTACAACCAATTTCGATTCTCTGACAAACCTAACCCCAAGCTGCATTCAGTTGAGGTGTGCCATTTCCCAGGCCTTGATGTTCTGCACGCCTGCTCATCCGCATGACTTATGAGGATATTTATCTAGGGCTAACCGATCAATAACTTTATTTGTTGAATATCAGCCTTTTCTGCTATGACAAGAAAAACTGTCTGCTTTAAAAAAAAAAAATCTTTTCTTGACCCCAAAGTTTTAAAATGAAAATATACCTATATATATCTTATAGTCTGGATAATAGACATATTTAATTACAACATAACTTAATTCATTGATTCTTGTGTGTATTAGATGCATTGTGTTTAAGATCAAAATGATGGAAGGCTTTACTCTGAAGACGGGTGCGACTTATCAAGGTACAGTGCAAACTGAGCGCCACTCACGGCCGCTTCCTGCAGTTTGAGGGTGGTAAACATTAACGATTATCGGCAGAGGAAAAAGATTGGTTCATGAGTTGGACACAAAGCAGCAGAATCAGCACAGATGGTGCTAACAAACTTAAATAGGTGGCACTAATTAAAGATTAATGAGCTGTGGTGGCTTGTCTGAGTACCAGCTATAGTTCATAGGCTGCTGATACCTTTAACCTGTACAATATTGTAATTACAATGGCGTCGATCTGGGAAATGTGGGAAAAACCAGGTCAGAAAGAATCTTAGGAACATACATTTTCTTTTCTTTGCTTTTAATTACAACCTTTTGCTTCTATTATGATCTATTGGAATAATTACATCCCCTTGTCTTGAGAAATAATAATTAAGCATGGAATTATTCTATTACAGTATGTGTCTCTAATATGAAGTCACTATGAGATGTATTCTCTAATACAATGCAATTATGTAATTATGTTTAACATCATGTAATTGCAGAATTATATGATTATGTGTGATGTACTTGCATTTATATTAACATATTCGCTAACTGTTTTAATGGGGTATCACCATTATATTGGTGAAAGGGCTGTTTTTTTACAGTAAGTTATCCTTTTGACCTTGCCTGCGATATACTGCATCTATTACCTATTTAGTATGTGCATCACCTCCTTTGTCAAAATCAACTTGAACCTTATGACAACATTTGAAATACACTAAAACCTGGAATACAACACCCGAAACCAGAATGGCATCAAGCAGAGCACATACGTCTGCAGAGGCCACTCATTGATATCAGTTCCCAGTTCAGTAATGAAATAATACAAATACATTCTCATCAAGATCCAATAATTAGTCTCTGGGGAAAAAAAATGTTATGCCCTATCTCGCACTGTGAATGAAAAGAAATTCCTGGATCTGCACCAAAATGGGTTGGTTGCTAACTCACTAACAAACAAAGAAATGCAGATGAAAACATAACCTCCTTGGCCGAGGTAATATAAGAATAGCGCTGAAAAAACATATGCCACTAATAGAAGAATGCCTCAGGAGTTTCCTACCCATAAACATTACAGTATTTGCATCTTATACCAAATTATTCAACAGAATAATCAGTTGTTTTTCTACTGAGTTTTTCATACATGTTTGATCCTGATCAAGATCTCTGAATTTTGGGAAGAAAAGGCGGAAAAAAGTGGAGGAAGAAGAGAAACTCATTCAGAGAAAAGCTGAGACAAGTGAGACATGATAATCAAGCAAAGTGCAAGATGTTAGAAAAGTGTTGTTGAGAACAGACTTGATTCTGACACTGTACCTCAGCAGTGGATTTGAGTTGAGTTAAATGTGCTGAGATAGCTGAGTGGTTCTCACCATTGAGCCAACATGTCCGCTCTCTCCCTTCTCCCCTGGTGGTCCTGGCATTCCCTGCAATTGTAGATATGTTGAGCAAGCAGTCCCGGCATGGCATGGAAACAAATAGAAACTTAGGAATAAAGATACAGCCAGCCTTGGAGTTGATAGTAATGTTTACCTGTAGTCCAGAAGGACCAGATGCCCCCTTAAAGCCTCTGTGTCCTTCATCTCCTTTCGCTCCGTTCATACCCTGCTGCCCACGAGGACCTGGCTCACCATCTGAGCCCTGAAACATTCACAGACATGTCAACACTGCACAAACCAAACCAACCTTTCATATAAAGAAATGTCTTGACGTGATGCATTCTGAGTAATCACAACTTACAGTTGGTCCTGGCTGGCCCACTGGTCCTTGACTTCCAACAGGTCCTGGGGGTCCCTGGAAAAGCACATGAACAGTTAAATACACACAGACATGATTAAAACCATCTGCTAATTCCACCAGAGGCTGCACTGTCCAAAGGAAATTAATTATAAGTTATCCCAAACTGATTATGAGCCTCCTGGCGATGCAAAGTAACGATGTGATGTTATAAACTCACAGCTTCTCCTTTGTCTCCTTTGCTGCCCTTCTGGCCTGGTCCTCCTGTTTCTCCCTATGGAGACAAAACACACATAGAAAATGAGTCCAAAACAAGCATTTTACAGCAGTGCTCCAGTCTATGCGAGTTGTCCAATGTAAACACCTTGTCTCCATCCTCTCCTGGAGGTCCAGAAGGTCCTGCAGCTCCTGGCAGTCCTACAGGTCCCACTTCTCCATCATGCCCAGCTGGGCCCACAGGCCCCTTTTCTCCCTGGGGAACAGATGGGAAAACAGATCACATTTAGCAAATGCTAAAATATTTATTATTCACATGTAACAGCATGACACATTGATTAATGGACATACCAGAGAGGAAAATCACACCCAAGAAAGCAGGCTTGATCTCCTTCCCTTTCTCTCTGTTTATTTTACCTCTCTACTGCTCCCTGTCTCTAATGAAATGTTCCCGAAGTGAGAGCATATGTTGTTTATTGTTGGGAGGTGAAGGTACAGTACATGTACATGTACATGTACTGTACAACATTACTGCCTGAGAACAAAATTAGCAAATCTTGTTTCAAATCTTACTGGCTCGCCTTTCTCTCCCATCGGCCCAGCAGGACCCACGCCACCAGGCCGCCCCGGCTGCCCGATAGCACCAGCTGGCCCAGCGGGGCCCCTTTCTCCAGTAGCACCCTGGAAAAAAGAGGAGGCAGAGAGGTTAGGTACAAATGTGACATGATTCACTCTTTGATTTATGCTATGGTCACGATCGTTGTTCACCATGGAAACAGTCTCCTGCTTCTTATGCCCTAGAATTCTACATCACATAAGCTGTGCAGAGACTGAGGGATGTGATGGAAAGCAATTTCATAAAATCAGACTTACAGTCGATCCAGCAATACCAGGTAGGCCCTCTCCTCCCTTCAGACCTGCAGGTCCCTGCAAAGACACATACATAAACAGCCTTTACAATCAAACTGCAACCACATTCATTGTCACATTCAAGATAAATGATCAATGACTTACAATAGATTACAAATGCTGTAGGACACACATATTTTGGAACATGACAGCATCATCGCTGAGCTCATCATTCGAATGTGATCGATACAGTCAAACAGAAACACCATAAAATACAAATGCATATTATGGATGAATCTGATTAACAGTGAATGAAGGTGAGGATACTATATGAGATGTATGGACTCTTGTGTTACCATGGCACCAGGTGTCCCTCTGCTCCCTCTGAAGCCTTGGAGCCCAGCAGGGCCACTTTTCCCAGAGGCTCCTGATGGACCTGGGTCTCCCTGGAAACCACACATACACACTCATTTGATTAGATATAAGGCAAGCAGCCAGCAGACAACAGGCCCTCATGCAGTCATTAATCACATAAACCAGCAAGTCACACCAAAAAGGAACATTTATCTTTTATGAGCCATAATACACTCAACACTGCAAAGTTTCCTCTGTTATTTATTAGCAAATTAGAGGATAGGATGAGACCCAGGAGATAAGATATTCAGTGCTGAGAGTCCTTGGGCTTTATCTAGTATAACTGTAATAAGGTGATGCTGATAAGTGATTATGATCCTGACATTATGACGTAAACCGCTCACCTTGGTACCCTCCTTTCCAGCAGATCCCGGCAAACCATGCTCACCAGGCGGTCCTGGTGAACCTGGATGGCCTCTATCTCCAGTTGGCCCTGTCTCACCAGATTTGCCCTGATGACAAAAGAGGGCACAACCCTCACTCATCACTGTTCATCAAAAACATGCTCTCTGAAATAAACAATTTCCCAATCGTCAGCTGAACCTCTTACCTGTGGTCCAACGACACCTGGAGGGCCAGGGGGTCCGTTCTTGCCTTGGAAACCCTATAGACAAGAATGAGTGCCTCAGTCAAGTGTTGAAATAGAGGCAGGATGCAGTATCTTAGGACTGCAGACAGGGAGGGTGATTTACTTGATTTATTACCGGCCGCTCTACTTGCACTCTGACTTGAACTGAGGCAATTCAATGCTGAAGTCCTAACTTTTGACTTGTTTACTGTGTCAATACATTCAGTAGATGATGTTTACTGTAGGTTAATGCAGTGGTGTCCACCTGAAAGAGAAAAATGCCATATACTAAATATGTGTCTTTATAAAGGTGACTCACTGGTTCCCCTCTCTGGCCTGGATGACCTGGTAATCCATCCTTTCCTGATGGACCCTGTAAAGAAGGCACTTTCTTACATCACTGTAATAATGTGAGCATAAATATAGGTGAGCATAAAATGTGGTAAAAATGAGCAACATTGAATCACAGGGCCAACACTACAGAATGCATGTTAGCCCACTCACATTAGGGCCTTTAGGTCCTGGTTCACCGTTTCTTCCCTGTGGTCCTTGGGGCCCCTGGAAAATAATAACACAGAAAACTCTGAACCAAAGCCCAGATTGTATTTCCTGGTGCTTGCCCTAAACTGATTTATGAGGTAAAAGTATGAGAGTATCTGTGATGCCAAGATTGCTTTTCAGGCTTGACATCTATGGTCTTATGTAGACACTGTGTGCACAGCATAATTGGAGAGTCATAATGTTACCTGTTCTCCGGGGGATCCTGGAGGACCATCTTGCCCAGAAGAACCCTACCAGGTGGACAAGACAAATAAAAACACAGTTACTGTACGAACAACAGGAGACACTCAACCATTTTGAGCTTCCTGCCCAACAACAAATCTTTAGGTCCCCCAAGATGGTCTTTGAGGGTGAGCATGTAAGCTGAAGCATCCGCTGCCAAACAGAAGCTTCTCACGACACCAGATGGCCTGTCATCTAGAAGGGAACAACAACCGGCTCTGTATCGAGGGCGGCACATTCATTAATACTTTATGAGAAAGCCAGGTGTATGTCTGTGTTTGTGCAACTGTATGTGAATGTCTTTATTTATCTCAGGATATGTGCGTGTGTGCGTGCGTGCGTGCGTGCGTGCGTGCGTCAGCTCACCTTTTCTCCAGGCTTTCCAGTGGGCCCCTTTGCTCCTCTTCCCCCTCGGGCTCCCTGTTGGAAAACAAAAAACAATCTGATTAGCACATGCATAACTTATCTGTCGTTGGAGGATACATGATGTGAAAACAGTGATGCAATAGTGTGCCTCAGTCCCTCAAGTCATGGTGAAGCGATGGCAACTGATCAGAGCAAATACAGTATTATACATTGATACAAATATGTTGTAAAGTAACTGCACTTTTTTTGCACTTACATTTGGACCCCTTTGGCCCCCAGACCCTGGTTGACCAGCTGGACCCTGCATTATAGAGGATAACAATTACTTAGTTTACAAATACTGCAGAAGTCAGAATATGATGTGGATTAAAATGTCAGTATAGTCCTCACCCTTCGTCCTTTCTCTCCCAGGACCCCCGCCATACCAGGGAAGCCAAGTGATCCCTGAAGACACACGTAGAGGTTAATCGGCCTCAGCCTTCCATTCATCACACATCACCCCCAATGTCTCATTAACGTATAATTAACTACTGTATCAAATTAAAGCAAATCTAATCCACGAGCCTAACACAGCCTTAAATACACCATTCATCAACGTGTAATGAATTGATGTCACTAATGAACTATTAATAAAATAGACTTTTTTTAATAAGCCATTTATCATCCCTTATTTTTAATCAGACAGGAAACAGTCCAGTCAAAGACACACATCTTGCCTGTGAAGGCTCTGATAAAAGGAACCAGAGGACACATTAACTGATCATAACAGCCCATCAATGCTAAATCACCTTAGGACCTTGTCTTCCTGGGTACCCTGGCAATCCAGGCACGCCAAGTTTACCCTGCAGAGAGCAGCAGGAAAAGAGGGGAAATAATCCAGAGAAATATTACATTTTTATGACACACTGCTGACTATGCATGAACCAATACAGAAGGATATCACTAAATTAATGCTTATAGTAATGGCAGAAAGAATAAATGCTTCAACATGCGCTCGGTTCAGTGGCAGTTTTGCTTTATGAGTCAGCTGTAACCAGTTAATGTGGTTGCATTGAAATCCATATGTTGAGTGATTTTCAGTTAATAACACAAGTGAATTACCCTGTACTATCTAATATTATGGCTGTAGCAGAACGATGCAGGTAAGATATACTCCCATAACATGCACTCTATTTGATCCCATTGTCCTCCTCATTTGTGTCCTCATTTGGTCTTGGTGTAAATGTAATGAAAAAAATCACCTTTTCGCCAGCAACTCCAAGACCCCCTGCTTCTCCCATGGGCCCCGATTGGCCCTTCAGCCCCTCTGGTCCGTCCTCTCCACGAGCACCCAGAGCCCCATTATCGCCCTAGAGTGAAGAATGAGCGTAGCAGAGAAATTAATGTTTTATTTCCACTCTGATGAAGAATAAGTAAGTTGAAATTTCACAGAGTGAATTTGAGGGTGCGCTCACCCTATCTCCCTTGAGCCCCATGTCACCCTTGAACCCAGGGAAGCCATCTTCACCCTGTAATGCATTGAGGAGGGATGGTGTCTAATTAACATTCTTTAAGGATAGGTAGCACCACTACTCTGTATTTCATCAAGTCTTAAGTAACAAAGCACAGTTTGATGAGCAGTAGAACAAACATTTTTACTCACCTTCTCTCCTTTGCTCCCTTTAAGACCCCTGACTCCATCTGCTCCCTGTGAAAAAGTTGGAAAAATATGTAATTTAGCAACAATTCAACATCCCCGACAAGCTTCCCCACCGAGAAAAGACTCGGGACATTGCATAGAAAAACGCGGGTTGCCTGTATTTCCAGAAATAACCTATCCTAAAACTCCAAAATGATTTATAAGTGTGTATTGATTTTCTCATGACCTAACATTGCTCTGTTATTGAGCAGTTATTGACCTTACATTCATGTCACACTAATGACTGCCATCAAGTTCGCGCTTCCCCTGAAGGATGTCGGAAAAAAAAACATTAAGCAGAATGCCATTTCTAAACATATTCTGCAATGTCCAAAAGAGCACCATCACATGTTCCTCAGCGGTTCCCTTGAGAAGCGCGGGGGTATTTCCCTCCACCTGATGCCCATCAGTCATACGCTCGAGCATCGTGTCTATCACAGGTAGACACAAAGTCACGCAGAAAAAATGATCTCAATGGGCTTTACACCTGGGATCATGATGCATTTATGTCTCACCTTAACTCCACGGGTCCCCGGATACCCAACGGGTCCGTGAGCGCCTGTTAAACCCTGCATGAAAGAATGGGAGAACAGCAGGATTTTTCAGCTTTAGCAACCAGCAGCGAACAAAAATGCGTTTCTCTGTGCGCATATGAATGAGCAATGCACCCAGTGACTTGGGCCAAATCATTTATTGTCAGAAAAAGAGAAAAAACTGTTGTGGAGTGATGCTGATGGGTGCGTGCTGCTGTACAATAACATGACATCATAGGAACACAGTGATGATAAAATGAGAGTGAGCCTTGTTGTAGCGTAAAGTGATTGAGTGCATAATAACAACAGCATGATACTGTTGTTTTCAATATATTGTTATGACACTTCTGTAGACCAGCCTCAGATATTTAGTTACCCACTTGGATTCCTTTCTCTCCTGCGGGGCCCTCTCTTCCTGGGTGACCCTGAAGAAGGAAAACATGAATCAAATTTGACTTAGTGCTGCTGCAAATAAATCATTGTAGCATCACTCCTTGACTGAGAATTCTGAATGCACCAGAACAATAAAAGGAAAGAGGAAACCCCAGTGGCATTGAGAGTGAATAAAGATAAAATAAAAAATAAAAATATCATTGCGCATCTGTGCTCCCCTAGTGGCAAACAGCAGAAAGTGTCAGGTGGCACATTTTATCCTCTTGGCTATATTAGATTAACTAGCTTCGGGGTTGTATATGTGTGCTTATAAAAATGTTTATACATACACAAGTTTGCTTATTGTACTTTAAGCACGAAGTGATGGGCTTTTCTTTGCTGCAGGAACAGCAGTACATGTTTAGATAAATGATGATGTAGTTATCACGTGGTGTATACAGTCTTTTGCTTTACATATATAGCTATATATGTGTGTAGGTTTCAACCAAAACATTGAATAAGCAATGAAGTACCTGTATCAACATGCATTGCATCAATTTTGTGCAGACAATTACATTCTCTATGTATAGTACATACATATACGCTAGATGTGCAAAGGTATTGATACATGCACTTTTATGTATTTTGCTGCCATTGTATGCATTCATGTAGTGTTTGTGTGTCTGTGTTTACTTACAGGAGGGCCATCAATGCCTGACAGTCCCTGCATGCCTTGTTTCCCCAGGGGACCCTGTACAGGACAGACGGATGCATGAATACTGTGAAGAAGCTTCAACGGAACAACTCAGTTCCTCCCTATGACACCAAACTCCCACTTTGCTGCTCCCCCACCAAGCATTGTATTTATGAGTAAGTCCATTTTTTATTTCTTTGATCAGTCCAGCCTCGTGAAGTGCACTAGTCATCGCTGTCCCCGGTGTCTGTTATGCCTGAGTGTGTTTCTTGCGCATTGATTTCCTGTCTAGCCTTGTCTCGTCTGAATAGGAGCCAAAAATGGCTGGTTTGTACTGTCCTGCTCACACAGCCTCCCCCGGGTATGTGATGACAGAGGTCACGGGGTCACCACTTTCATTCTGAAATAAAGTGAGAGACATAGCTACCTACCTTCTCTCCTGGCAATCCAATGGGACCCTGAGGACCAGGCAAGCCCTGGACCAAAACAAAGCATCAATCAGGTTAAGTGTCACAAGACTATAGGAGATGGCCTAAAGTTTGAGATGAGATGAGATGTGAGGACGTCCTTGTGTGAGCTGGTATATGGCATTAGATGGTTGAGGTAGTAGGGAAACTGAAAATATGATTCAGTCTTTTTTATATGACTGCAATGTCTCAAACATTTTGAAATTATATTTAGTTGCTAAAACATATAACATCTTTATGTTTTGAATACATTTTAATGTCATGCAACATTTATATACCTATACATAGGCGGGAGAATTTTTGAAACCTTTGCAAGTCCTCATTATAAAAGCCTTGTATGAGGGAGACACATTGTGTTTATGCAACTGAATGCTTGCAAGTGGTTGTGTATTTTATATACGGTATATTGGTGCATATATACTGTCATAGTGTTTTTTGACGCAGCATTACCTGTACTCCTGGATTTCCCTGTTGACCTGGGGAGCCTATCTCTCCGGGTGGACCCTGAGAAGAAGAAACACTGGATTTTGGCCTCAGGTTGATCATCACATGACTGTTTGACAGGTTAATTACAAAGCCAGACTAAGCTGATGTTTCTGTGGCTGAGGTTACTTTCAAAAAAAGTTACCAACATTTCATAGAAAATTAAAGTCATCAGCATATATGATGGCATTTATGGGGATGAGATAATGTGTTGATAAAGGTAACAGGACTCACCAGATTGCCCTTTGAGCCTTGTACTCCATCAGTTCCACGAATACCCTAAAAAAGAGAGGAACACATACAAGATGTCAGAAAAAACTGGAGGAAAAAACCAAAAGTTTGATTGAGAAAAGAGGCAGTTCAGCAGTGTCCTTGTTTATCGTCAATGCTGTATTGATGGTTGCATGCACTAGAGGACCCTTCATAGAGTTGAAGAGACTGAATAGCTCTGATCTTGTTATCAAGGCGATGTTGACTTACTGGTTGGCCAGGTTGGCCAGGTGGCCCCCTCGGCCCAACAAGACCCCGAGGACCCTGGAGACAAAACACAGCAAATAGTCAGCAACCAACCTGCATTCATGATGAGACAGGGTGAGGGTGGAATACTAAATCATAAATCATAACGAAAGAGTTGTAGAGAGAGTGTGTGTGTGTGTGTGTGTGTGTGTGTGTGTGTGTGTGTGTGTGTGTGTGTGTGTTTGTGTGTGTGTGTGTGTGTGTGTGTGTGTGTGTGTGTGTGTGTGTGTGTGTGTGTGTGTGTGTGTGTACTCATCTGGTTTTGTATGTGCTAGCTACAGAGAGTGTGCTAGTTTGCGCATGTGGGATCGTGTATGTGTGCTCTGTTTTTGTCAGCCTCCCTCTTTGTAGGCTGGCCAAGCCACCTGTTCCAAAGCCACATCTGTGATCTCCTGGGAAGTGATTGATATGGAAATATAATCATTCAGGCCAGGATTTTATCTCTTCCCTCTCCGAATTCATCTCTTCCCTCGTCCCTCTCTTATCTCGTTCGCCACCGACCAAATTTCTGTCTTGAGTCGCTGTCTTGCTTTTCCCATCACTTCCTTTCTCGCATCGCAGGAGCCAACTCGTCTCGTCTCCTGTGTCTTTGTTGTTTAACGCAGCTTCCCTAACATGTCTCATGGAGCCCTGCTGAGCCAAAACCTCACCTACCAATAGAAAGGGGATGCTAACTAAATAATTAACCAATGTCCTCCATAAAGACACAGAAAAAAATGCTTCTTCAACAGTGCTCTTCAGATCATGTTTTCTGTAAATTATCCAAACGGCAAGTCTGCCAGTAGAATCTCTGTGACAGATTGTAAATATACCTGGATGCTGTGACATTTGTATCGAGTGAGCACTGGAAGTATTGCATTAATAAGGTTTCGTCAAACTTTTTCATTGTGACTAAATGCAGATTTTGTATTTTGAGAAGTTCTTCTGTAAGATGCTGGATAAAACGTCTGCTGGAGCTTAAATCCAGTGATCTCCTACAATCCCCTGCTGCAGAAATCACTTGTTCCAGTGATTCTGCACTGTGAAAAATGCAAAGTTCTGACAAAGCACAACACTTGATAAATGCATCTTTTACCTTAAATATTCTTAGTGTTGAGAGTCGGTAGACATGATATGTTTTAATGTAGAGGTGTGTATATTCTTCTGTATGTGGTTACTCACAGATTCGCCCGGTTGCCCTCTTGGCCCCACAGGTCCATCAGATCCCTAAAATAACAAAGAAGGAAACAGATTCAACACACACATCTCATGCACCTCTCTGAGTAAACCCCAGGGAGGATACATTTATATCCCACAGACATAATCTAGGAAAATAGCTCATTAAAGAAATTCACTGCTTGACAGATAAGGCTCAACTATCTTCGAGCAAAGACTAATAGACCACTTTCTCAAACTTCACCCGCCCGCATGTGTAGATAGATAACATCTTACTAGAGCTGCTATCTTTCATATTTTTTAATTCTATGTCAGAGATGCACTGCTTGGCTTTCATGTCTTTGCAAATGCAAACCTTGATACTGAATGAACTCGGGCCAGCATAGCAGAATTAAAAATTCAGGAGTTTATGACTTCATTTCAGCAAAACCTGCTTTGATCTGTGGGCTCCACTGTCTAAATTGTTTGCAGAATTGATTTGTTGATGTGGAAAGGATTTCCTTCTTAACCTTGCGTGATGAGGACAAAGCATTGTTTTGTCATGTGTGGGGACTTTGTTTGTCGCGAGTAAATATGAAAAGTGTCTGTGCACTCACCTTTTCTCCTGAGTCCCCGGCAGGCCCATAAGGACCCGGCTTTCCTCTGTCGCCCTACAAGATAAAAGCATTAGCCACAGGCCTCAAGATATCTAGGACTTTTCTGTTTATAGCAGAGCAACATCAAGCAGATGCTTTTTAGTGTGCACTGTCATCACAGAAATCACAACGATCATCATGATCATAATATGCAAATAAACATCTGCTATATGATGTGTAAGGTATTCATGCATGCTGCGTTAGCGTGTTAGTGTCTGAATGACTATATAAATACAGTGACATGTCAAATTACCAAATCTAACTTACTCTGTGTCCCTTGTTTCCTGGGAGACCTGGCAGGCCGTCAAACCCCCTGTCACCCTGAGAAGTAATAGAGAAGCATTAAACCCTGAAACCCACACACGCATACGGTAATGTGTAAACATTAGCAGAATTGTACTGAAAGTCTCCCCTGGCAGAGCCTCCCATCTGCTCTGAGTGTGTGTCTGGGAGAGGGAGCTCTCAGATTAGCTGTAGGTCTGCTAAAATGCTGCTTTGACTGATAAAGACTCCGCTGTTCTGTCAGAGCAGCATCAGGGGAGCCTGATTTATTTACTAAGCTCTTCCTGCAGCTGTTAGGTATTGAGTTGCTTCATTGTCAATACATATAATAAGCTCTGGGCTGCTGGATACCTAAAGGCTTACACATGCAAGTGCAGATAGTTTGTTTATCGGACAAGACCTTGCTGTCTACATACGTGTGATATTGCTGTGTTCGTGAGAAACTGGATTTAAAACTAACATTGGTCATAAAGTTTAACAACTGACACACATATCACACAACACTAGTGTCAAAATATGCAACAAGGATGCAAATACTTTACAGGAACAAAATTCAGTTAGTGCATTTAGCTCATTTAGATGAGGCAAGATTTGAAAATCTGACTGGATGAACTTGGTCGGCTTGTCAGAGTGGCCAGCAGAGTTATTGAGGTGAAGTTCAGTCTCTAACCTCTATGACCGTCAAAACTTGGGGAAGCTCCAAGACATATTGGACTGTACTGACCTGCCCCCCCCCGCACAGGGAGTCCTTTATCCTTCATTTCCTACACAGGACTAAAAAATTCTAAATCTCATCCGTCTGTACAGCAGCTAATATGCTTAACTTGAACAAATTATACTACTAGCGTACTTATTCTTGCACTTGACTTTGGCTGATCTCCTTCAGTGTACATGTGTTTCTTGTTACTGTCATCTGTCATGCATTTGTTTTTAATATTGTATTCATGATGGCTTGTATGAGTTTCTCAACGCCCTGCTGAAACCCAATTTCCCTCAGATGGGATAATACATTTGATTCTAATCATTTCTACAAGGCAGAGTAGTGATATCTCAAAAAGGCTCACCTTAGAGCCTGTTTCACCTGGAGCACCACGACCTCCATCCACTCCTGCATGCCCCTAAGAGATGCAAAATCCAGGTAAAAATAGGTTCTGCTTTTCATTACATCCGTCTGTGTTTAACACAACATGCAGATACAGAGGTTTTCAGCATGGACACCTGCAGTGCTCAAGATATCTCTCACCCTTTTTCCAGGCTTTCCATTAATTCCAGGAGGGCCTGGGAACCCATGTGGTCCCTGTATAAGGACCGACAAATCGAAAAAGGTGTAAAAAGAAAAGCAAGAGGACAGAAGGAAATCAATAGTGTAACAAACAGAATGGGATGACTGAAGGTTGAAGTGAGGTGGAAATAATGCGTGGTCTTACAGGAGGGCCACTGTCTCCGATGTCTCCTTTGAGCCCAGACGACCCTGGAACACCCTACAAACACAACAGTTCATTAAAGCGTCACATGATGCATTCTTTACTCAAATTTAGCACCAAAAAAGGAAAAATACAGATGAACTAGGAAATCCTAATAATCTGTTCATTTTTTCAACCCTACAGTGATTTTTTTTTTTCCATGAATGAGGTAAGATTCTACGAGACACTGAACATGCATAATGATGAGGTTAGACGAGGGAGAAAGTAGAGCTTTCGCCTGGTCAGGCAGAATGGAAAGCTGAGGTTAAAGGTTGCAGGAGCCCTTGAGGTATGATGCAAATTTGGTCAAGGACAGAGGAGTGCCTTACCAGTGGGCCTGGTCGCCCTGTGAGACCCATTGGACCTGGAGGTCCCTTCAGTGAAAGCTGGAAGAAAAGCACAACAGGATGTTTTTACACTGCACAAGGTTTTTTTGGGGCTTTAATATGCAATGAAATGGCAAAGTCATCCAAGCTATAATACAGCATGATGACAACAAGGTACAGATTTGTGTAACATGTACCTGGGCCTGTTGCAGGATAGCTTGTGCCTGTGCCTCCTGGGGAGACACCACTGGTCCCTTCTGAGAATCACCTCCATACTGGAACTGGAGGAAAAGGATGAGTCAGTTCCCATTGCAGGAGCTCCCAGTTGTAATGAAGTTCAATCACACAGCCCCCCCTTGTGGCCATGCTACTACACCACACTGGGAAAAGGTGTGTTGTGTATGTTTGTATAGTGCATGAGCATGCATGAGTGTGCTTTTAGGTCTCACTGGTAGCATCAGCAGGGTCCCTGGAGGACCTGGAATTCCATCAACCCCAGCAAGACCAGGACGTCCTGGGGGACCCTGAAAAGAGAGGACAGGGATGGTACACTGAGTCTTTCATTGGTGTGTGTTTTATCTTGTTTGTGAAACCATAACCCAAAGGATCTTCTATCACTATGTGATATATAAATAGAAAATTTATGAAGATTTGGCCTTGGCTGGCATCAAGACACACAATGAAGGATTGAACGTGAATGCAAACAATTCTTACAGATCTGTACAAAGGCAGTGTTGGAGCAGACTGTATAACCACGCCCTCTCATACATTACTGGGAATGCACTGCAAGAAATAGTAATATATATTGCTAACAGAGAGAAAAGGAAACAGTGATTAACAAAATAAAACAGATTGGTTGGTGTGGGGTTCATCTTACAGCAAGATAATGACCCAAAATTGAAAGAATAAGGTGGTACCTTCAAACAAAGATGAACTCCAGATTCTCTAAATAAGCTGTCTTTAACATTGGGTGAGATTAGGGTGTTTTTAACCAGCAGTGTCAAATGCTATACAAACTTAGTTTCAATTACTGTACTGTACTATTTATAATTCATTATTATTTTATTATTATTATCATTAGTAAAGTTGACATCCAATTCTCCTTTATTAATTTCCACTATATTTACCATCACTGAATCTTTTTTTAAATTTTGATCTTATAAAATAAGTGTAACCTGTGTTTGTTATGTTTACTGAATGCGTGTAAAGCATGAAAATGATGAATTAGCATGGGGATCTGCAATCATTGGAGTGTGGTTCCCCTGTGATGACTCACACAAGCAAACACACACACACACAAAATAAGAAAATGAGGTCAAACATGTGTGAGTCAGTATGCGTCCCTGAAGTCAAGCAGGTTAAGGTCAATGAACCAGGGCAAAATGATCGCACCGATACAGCTTTGTCCCTCATACAGCTCTGTCCCTCATACAGCTCTGTCCCTCAAGTGAAAGGCTAAAACTAAGATACAACAACCCCACTGGATGTTCACGTTCAATGAGACTATATTTTAAGCCAAACTCACCAATTCTCCAGGATCTCCCCCTGGTCCTGGAGGTCCTGTTGGTCCAGCTGGGCCGGCAAGCCCCTGTGAAGGACACATTGAAACAAACATTAGCTTTTTAATTAAATTACTAATCCCCTTTTATTTGCTTAGCTGTTTTGGATCCACCGGTTTGTCATGACATAACTCTTAGCTGTCACTTCACGTAGTGTTAATAGTATTAATGTAAACCAACAACCAAAAATATCATCAAACGGTGTCATCAAAGTGTTGCAATGCAACATATTGTAGTATTTTATTCTTGGGTGTAAAAATAATCACAGTTTACTTTCATGGAAACACCACAGTTGCATGGTTACATTTTGCACCACATGTGGTGCGTCACATTCTGCCACATTCTGTGCAACTACAGAGAAAATAGTCCCAGTTTCCCTTCCTTACTTTTCTCAGGTAGAGAATCAACTTACTTCTGGCCCTGGTAGACCTGGTGGTCCCTCCACTAGCATACCCTAGAAACAAGCACAAGAAAATTAAATGTACATTAGGAGAGTATCGGCCTGTTGACATGCTCATAACTGATGCTTCTAGAGACGATTCATTAAATGCCTCCAGCAGCTCACCGGTTCAATAATAGCTGGCTCTCCCTTCTGGCCTTTCTCCGCTCTGCGGCCAGCCTGAGGTGGAGAAACAGATAAATAGATGTGGAGCGTTAAAAAAAATCAATTGACACGGGCAATTGAAGATGTGACCACGTACTTCATACATGAGTTTGCTACCAGATTTACCTCTCCATCCCACGTCTCTGCCCTTTCCCGCTCTGCAAAGTCAAAGCCATCCTCGTATGTTTCATACTCTTCATACTCTGACTCTGTGGCGTTCTTGTCATTTTCATATTCAAGAATCTGTGAAGGAATGAATAACTGGTGGAAGGTGTAGCCAACATGAAAAATAACCTATGAGTGCTTCTGTGCTGAGGTGAAGACATGTCTTTGCATTCAACCTACCTCATAATCTGTAATGTTTGGGCCCACTGTTACCATGGAAACTGAGAGATCATCATACAGATGATCATCCTCATACTCTTCCACCTCTGGCCTCTTCACTGGTTTGCTCTCCTTTAAACCAGCACACAAGCTTAAATTAGTTAAGCAACGGCGTAAAGTAAAAGGCACATTTTGCGATGTTTGATACAAATGTTAGAAAAAGTGGTTGATTTTATAGCAGTGTGCTGGTTATCCAGAACACAGATTGGCTGGTGTGCGGTTATTTGCATTGCTGGAGTGTGATTAGTTGACGGTCTGCACTGGATTAATGTGGAAACATACAGATACAGCAAATAATAAACATGAAGGAGACGTACAGGAACACTCTTGGCTTGTGACTATGCAAACTAAAAAATTGATCTCCAATAGTCTCTGAGCTCAATAATCAGCTTGATGGAACTGTAAACCAAATACCCTGTCTCTACGTCCACATACATGATAACGTACAAGCATGTACCATGCATACTGTGCTTTTCAGAAAACTAGTATGCATGTATTAGTGCACTTTCTACAAAACACACACTCTTTACTAAAGTAAACATCATAATTTCTGGTGTTTTCTGGTGGGAGGAGGTGATTATTAGCATGGTGCTGGTTAGTGTTGGTGGTGGAAAGCGACTGAAGTGGGAGGAGGTGCTCACTACTGTTAGGAGGTATTAGGGGAGCGTTGATTAGAACTGCAAATGGCGGGAGGGGTGAGGTAGGAGGGCGTCTACAGGCAAACATGTCTACCTCCTCAGTAACCACTGATTCAGTCAATGCACTGGGCACCACGGTGGGGGCCTCGCTTGCGGAGTCAGGTTCATGTGTGGGCATCTCAATGAGGTTCTTGTTGAAGACGTCAGCAGGAATAGCGGTTTCTTGGGTGCTCTTGATTTCTCGCATCTCAGTGAGCTGAAAGGGTTCTTGAGATAGATACTCAGGCAGTGTTGTGGACACTCGGAGGAAGCCATCCTCAAGACCCTCTTCCCGGTGTTTTTTCTTTCTGGATCCCTTCTTGCCCTTGCCTTTGCGTTTGCCTTTAGAGCCTTTATCTCTATTCTTTTTGTTCTTTTTGCCTTTCCTGTCCTTTTTGGAGACCTCCTTTGGTTCATCCAGTTCGTCAGTTGGCAGCAAAGCATCAGACCCAAGTCGGGACTTCTTTCATGAAATAGGGGGGGACGCAACATCAGGGCACAGGTGGAGAAAAAAATAAACACTGTCGTGAATGAAAATACAATAAAAGAAACAGCCTGAAACAGGAATGTAAAGCGTTGCAAACAAATCCTCTGACACCTACTGTGAATCCCACCAGTAAAAGCCTAAAGCAAACATGAAATGAGAAGGAACAAACAAATGTTGAGGGTTAAAGAGAAGACTTATTTGTTTGTGTGGTCAGGGGTGATACTACTGAGGTGCTAATTCTTGCAAATACTTGTTCTGGCAAGTGAGCAAATATGGTTGTGTCAGCCTCCAGAGTGATGCCTATTCCATGTCAGTGATACGAATGGCCCCAATCTGTGAGGAGCATCAATGATGTGATTTTGATCCACTTGTAAACAAGGTCAGTGTGTAAGGGAGAATGATGGGAAGTAGGTCAGTGGGGTGACAGATGTTGACATGTTCTGGATTCAGAGCTCATAGCTCAGCTGTAGTTCTGTAAAAGCCAGCTGGATGACGGTCGAAATGGCCTCACACTGCCATTAATGGACCCCGCCTGGAGCATTATCAATGTTGCAATCACACACACACACGCACACACACACACACAAACACTCACATAAGTATCCACACATAACAAATGAGTATGTGCATGTGGAATCCATGGGAAAATACATACAATCAGTATTTAGTGTTTATTTCACACAGCCACACATACAAACATCTCACTTCCTCTCACACTGACTGTCTCATTCCCTTACATCTCTATCTTTCACACACCATCAAAGAATTGGACAATAATTCATATCGGTGATTGATATACATTGTTTTGCACACACCTTTAGGAGTGGAAGAATCAATATATCACGTTTGAGTTATAGGTGTTTGGCTGTGTGTGTGTGTGTGTGTGTGTGTGTGTGTGTGTGTGTGTGTGTTTGTGTGTGTGTGTGTGTATTGCACTGCTGGCTTCATTTGAAAGAATACATTCGTACTCATACCTCTTCTTGGGTGGGCCTGGTGGCTGCTCGTAAATGATTTGATCGACAGTCTCTGGGATAAACAGCTCTATTGTTATGTCTGCTTGTACTTCTTGTACTGGATAGCTGGGGACTGGCTTCTGTTATCCCAGTTTTGACCATGGTGAGTGTAAGAAATGGATTTTCGCCTCATGGCTTAAAACTTATTGTAATAGAGAGTAGATAATAAATGGCAATATCCAGGCATTTCTGTTCGAAATAATTATACAAGTGATTCTTGAAGAACAGCACAGAATCATTTCTGGGTGGGTTTATCCAGCAGGCATTGCCTCCTGTTGGTGGCAGTACTAACCTCCTGCAGGTCGTGGGCTTGGATCTTGTAAGGCAAAGCAGAGTCACAGTCTGGTATGTAGTTTACACAGTAGTTGGCAGCAGCCTGAGTGTCGTCCTCGATCAGTAGTTGTTGAATAACTCCCTGAAATAAAGCAGAGAGCAGACTGAGAGGCAGACAAGTGTCATGTTATCAAGTCAGACGCACAGCAGAAGCAGAATGATCCCATAGGAGCAGTGACAGAAACAGTCAGTGGCTGCTACTGCACAATGAAGCCAGAGGAGGCAAGAAGATGAACACGCATCAATACATAACAAGACCACAGACACTGTGACAACAACAAAACTGTCTGCACACCTCAACAAAAGGAAAGAAGGAAATACAGTGGCATCATCAAACTGCCACTGCTGCTACAACTGCTATTCTTTCTGTGTTCCATAACTCAAGGAGGGGCCTGACTGCGTACACAAAACAGCCAAATAGCTCTTTCACACCTCCTTGTCAGGACCTTTCACTTCCCATCCTTCCCTGCAGGCGTAGCCAGTGTGTATATACAAACACACACAGAGACTGCGCTGCTGGACCCTGCAGCTCTTGGCCCACTGCCTCTGTTGGTTTTAGTGACCTCAACATCCCTCTTGTCTTCTGTTCACATTATATTATTACATAATGCTTGGTAGAGCTGAAAGGGATAACTGATAAAATGACAGGTGATGTATTAAAGAACAATTTGTAAGTACAACAAAGCTTTACAAATGTCTTTCTTATTAGTGCTCTATAAAAATATTATAACTAGATTAGCACAATAATCGTGGCCTAAATAACTTTTGACGAGACTTTTAAAAATATTTTATCGGTTGAATATTGAATACAAAATGTGAAATATGTCCAAGGTGTTAATTGATAGTGAAATCAACTGTGAGCTGCAGCGCTAATTCTCTCCGAGACACGAGTCAGGAGCTAATTCAATATAAACAAAATGCCGTCAGCCCCATGGCACTGTGTTTGACAAGGTTTAGATTCCATTAGCGATATGAATCTATGTAACTGACGGGCCACTGCAAACATATTGCTGGGTGAAATGTTGTCCAGGGACAGCTGGGCAGCGGTATGTGATAAATTAAGTCAGATTAACTGCTTGATGTTGTGGTAATTATAGTCCCATTGTAATCTCTTTAATAAGAATTTAGCAGCCAGCGGTGAAATAAATCAAAACATATCGCTTCTCCATTACCCGCCATCAGATATATATCCTGTTGTACAGCTCAATCATGCCACATGTCAACCCAAAGTCTTGATCACAGTACGCAGACCTGTAAATCTATAGAAACAGAATACTCATTAACGCTACATCAAACATGAAAGCAGTCATTATCCACTTATCTTTTTTTTTCTTTCCTGTTGTGGCACAAAGCCAGTGTCAAGCAAAGGAAACGATTGCACTCTAAGGGGAGGGAGAACAGGGAGTTAATCCAATCTAATCCAATCTCAATTTAAGATCAAAAGCAACACTTGCACAGAGAAGTTTTCCTGTTTTTCTTGCCTGGCAGGGGCTCTCTGTTGAGTACAGTGTTGTCCAAAAACAATGTGTGCTTTGCCACTCTCCATTTAGGACGGGGCACAGACATCTGAAGAGGACGTGAGGATCCCTCATGAGGTCGAATGCGGCTCACACACAGTGACCTCTGTGCTTTCCTACTGAAGCGTATATTGTGTTCAATTGAGAAAATACAAATCTGCTCTGCTTTTCTGAATTAATGAGATCACTCAAAATCCTTGCACTCTGTATCAGAACAATCTCAAAATCCTCAGGTGCCTGTACTCTCCAGACAAACTAATAATAATATCATATATCTAATAATTGCAGAAATCTCATTTCTGACTGAACATGTCTTCTACGTCCTCGGATAACTTCAGGAACAGGTGGTTTCCCAAGTTTGACATTCCATATAACCACGCCAGTTCTTCTCAAATGCTACACTCTGTGTCGGCACTTGTTATATCAAACGCCATTGACTTATAGGTTCATTATGACTTTGGATGCCCCACAAAAACGTAGCTAACTTTAACGTCTTTAACCTATGTTTCTCTAAGTAGCTGCAACCTGAATGTCTACTTTCCTCTGAACAACAGTGTGTTTCACAAATGTTTTTGACCGCGAGTAGCCACAACTTAAGCAATACCACAAGCCAAAGAAATTGACCTGATCCAAACAGGCACGTTTTGAACAGGCACCAGTATCATTTAAAGACACAAGTATCTCCCAATGTCTACAACCCAAGACAAAATAAAACTGGATTAAGCTACGCAGACGGGACATGTTTGATTGCTGAATGAGTGTTTCTCCTGAGATTCTGAGGTCATCTATCATGTCTTGTGTGACTCACATATTCATGTGGGTGAAGGAGCAGCCGGAACTTTACAGCAAACCAATTCACTGTAATTTAATGGCCCATTGTCGCTCCTCATTTACCAAAAAGGCAACAGATGCTCACAACCAAAAACATATGACCACCCCAAGATATAAATCATTACCAGGACAAAATATGACTTTAACAGACCATGACTGATTTAATGTGCTTCTCTGATTTGTGTGATAAAGCCATGGGGTTGCTAAACGTTGCAATAAAGTGGCCCTTGCCTATGCTTGACAAGTCATGGTTTCAACATGCCTGTAACAGTGAGCCAAAAAACATTTCTTATTTCCAGCACTAATCGAGACAGAATTTCCTAACAAATAAACGCTGAGCTGGATGTTATCAAAGCGACTGAACACAGCAGCCAAGTAGGAGTGCAACCAGGCTTGTGGACAGTTTGATGTTTGCTTTACTGCGAATGCAAGCAGAGTGTTGAGTTTGAACACCAAACTTCTGTAGCCATCCGTAGGCAATCTGGAAGCAATAAAGACATTAGTGGCTTGACCACAGTCCTTGTGCTCCCACGCCGTGCTCCCACGCTGGGAGAACTGGGCCGGAACACTGGCCTCCTCCCCAAGAACCAGGGCCTGGGAACAGAGGCCCAGAGGTCAGCCTGCTTACTCTCTCGTCCCCTGGTACCAACCTCTCCCGATGCATAAGAGACTGATACTGATACATACTTGTTGCTATGAATAGATACATGAACACATTGAAATTCCTCCCATGTGCCAGTGAGAAATCTAAAACATAAGAATTAATTTGAGTCATTTGACATGATATGACTCTATTCAGGATTAATTTCAACGCAAACTTTTCCACATGAAGTGCACAGACTGGATTAAAGGTTGGATCTGATCAACAGAGCGTCTCGAGGGTATTACTCATCACAATAAACACTGTATCATCATCATAAATTGCCACATACGCTGATGTATAAGGGCTTGGGTGTGAGTTTGGAGTTGGGCCAAAGAATAAATGTTCTCCATTGCTTCTGAAGAGGGGAATTTATAGATCCCACAAGGAGACATATTTCTTAACTAAAGTATTCTGAAAACTGAAAAGCCTGTCGGTGTCTGAGGCGACATGGGCGTGGCAACTGTGGTTAAGTTAGTGCAGTGGGAGGGTAAAATGAACATGTGGGCTGGGTAGGAGGTTAGTTATTCCCAAAAAAGGTAGTAGGTGTTCACCTGTCAGGGCCAAGGACATCTGGTTTTCTAAAGGGGAAAGTGAAGAAGGCTGTGACTTCTGTGCACGCCAATAGGGAGTGATACCAACCCTCCCTCTTTGTTAAACTTTAACTACAGTATGTTCCCTTCTTTCAGGCTGTGGAATATTCTTAGGACATTGAGGGGAAAGGGTGCGGGGAAGGTTTCATTTCTCTGAGCATGCCTTTATACCTTTATACCTGGATCTATATTCCATTCTCTCTTGCCTCAGTGCTGATCAGGCACAGAGCCCCGAGCACACAGCAGTGGAAAGGGCTCGAGTTGAGTCAGTGTGGAGCCTCATTGGGAATGACAATGGAGCAGGGGTTGCATATTGTCATGGGAAACGTAGGGAATGACTTTTGACAACAAAGGTCACAGCACTGGAAAAAAACGAGGAATTGGCATCACACCCAGAGTTCGGATGAAATTTTAGTCTCCCGTGTTTTCCCTGCATACTCCAATTCTTTGAAGGGATCCAGTGATAAAATGTTTCAGTTTTCAGAGCAGATGTAATTTTGAATGAGTAAAACTAGGATTTTATCTGTCCCCTGCAACCACTATTGATTGAAAAAACTCAATGTTTGCAACAACAAGAAGCAAGTATTTCTCCTGCAGGAGCTCTGACCATCACAAGACGAGACAGGACCAAACATGTTTTTTAACCCCCAAATGCACAGATGGACATTCAGACTTGTATCAACAGCTACAGCCAACAGATATTACTGAAAAACATCCAAAAGACAAAGAGAATGTGTAATTTCTCAGCTTTGCAAAGGAAAGGTGACAAGGCCAAGCATGTCTGGTCATGAACAACAAGCCCCCTCCTCCCTGCTGCCAGTCAAACACCTATTTTCCTCTGTTCTGCTTTATTCCTGCGGCACATTGATTGACAGAAGACCCCCAGTCACCTCATGGTCTCCTGAACTGTGCTTTAAATGTTTTGCTAAGTAGCCTTAAAGGCAAAGGAGGAAATTCCAAAGCATCAGCTACAACGTACAAAATACATCCCACCATTTTACTGAAACATTTACTCCCTAGATCATAATCCATTGAACGTATACAGGGAACTGTTTTTTAAGCACATTTCTTCAAAATGAGGCCTGATAATCTGTTTGGTGCATTTTAAATTTGATAGGAATTTGAAACTAAGTGGATATGAACACTCCTTAACAAGTAGTGCCGCATGAAGAGGTTTTCCAATCTGACTGATCAAAATACTCAACGCTTTACTCCATTGGCTGTAGAAATGTTTAAGTGAGCACAGATAAGATCCACTTAATTTGGTTAAAGGTGAAGAAATGTGATATAGACTGAAAAATAAACGAGCTGAAAGTCAGTAAGACGTCCTCCTATAAAGAGCCTTGTCAGGGCTTCGTCTTTGGTCCACTGTTTACATTTGATGTTAGTTTTGGTTTCATTTTGTAATTTAGGGAGACATCCTGTTGTCATCACCTAAAGGAGCTGCATCTACCTACACTTGAGATTGATTGGTTTGTAGACAGGCGAGCGTCTGATGTCACTGTGTTGTACATTTGGTTGTTGTAATCACTAACTATTTTGAAAAATTAGTTTTTCGGTTTTAACGGAGAAGTAGTTTAGACATTAGTTTATTTTCCGCCGTGAAATCATTGTGGTATCACAACCAGCAGTATGAACGTCCCCATCATTCAAACATCACATCATCGGAAGCCAAGACTACAGGACCTGATCAAATCTAAATAAAACACAATGTGGAATATGCGATAGGAGACACTTGATTGTGTGTTTTCAGAAGCTCCTGTGCTTTCATAATGTCGTACCTCAAATACGCCTTCGTCCAACAGCCGTGTTCCGAATACTGTCACGCCCTCTGTGCTGACGACAGCATTGTCCCCTCGCAGCAGATCCAGGGTCTCCACCTTCTGACAGTCCAAGTAGAGGGTCACAGACTTGCCCTGCACGCTGTAGGCTATCCTGTGCCATCTGAGCGAGCAAAGACAGAGCAGTGACATGGAGTTAAGAAAATGTAGAGTGATGGGGCAGGTCAGTGCTCCAATCTCTGGTATCCTCCAGTCCACATGCTGAAGTGTCCATGGGCAAAATACTGACCCCCCAGTTCCCCCTGAAGGTTTGTATCATCAGTGAGTGTGTGTATGTTAATGTAATGTAGTTTTAATGCTCAATAAGACTTGACACATGTTATATCAGTTACCATTTACCAGCAGAGTCAGTAATGCAAAGAAACAGTTGTTTCATGCTCCTTGCAAGTGTAGCATATCAGGAGAGTCTTTTAGTCCAAGACTGTGAAGGACTGATTTCCATAACTCCCCTGATCAGGTCAAATCATTGCAGCAAGCACTTTACAACCATCTTCTTCCCTTTAAGGTCACTAAAGTTCAAGCACACGCTGTGAGCCGTATAAACCAGACTGCAGAAATGTATGGTCTGCCTTAATATTTCAAGACAGGCGAGAGTTATAAATGCACAGAGCAGCAGAATCTGATCTATTCAACTCACACATCAGATCCAGTGTGTTGTTTAAATCAGCTGAAGGGCAGATGCTTGATTAATATTGGATTTAATGAAGATAGAGGCCCTCAAACTATACCCACTTTCCATCGGCGAGGTTGACCTTCTTGAAGATGGGGTACATCTCTGGCGGGGGCTGCCCATGTTGGTCCTCATAAAGGAAGACTGGTGAACGGCCCACCTCGAGCCCCAGCTGCTGCACCCCCTGGTCATCGTACACCGAAAGCAGGAAGAACTGGGAGCCCTTTTTAGCTCGCACCGTGGCCATCAAGGAGAAAGTCTCAGGGAATTTGGAATCTGGAAGGAGAGCAGAGAAGAGAGGGGAGGTGTTGTTAAGTCATACAAGAGAGAGCGCAGCAGGGGGGCTGACATTTTTATAACATGCAGGCACCACCCGCTGCCAGTGAGACCGCAGCTAAGATGATAATGATGAAAAATACTGCTCATGAAAGCAGCGAGCAGCCACGGGGACGAGCAGAGGGAGTTCAAAGTCAGATTTCGAAAGGTTTTACTGAGCCACAAAAGTGACACATTTTATTTGGGGGGGGGGGGTCTCATTGCTGTATTGGCTGTATGCAGTCTAGCAGGGGAAGAAAATGTCTACTACCAGGGAAGAGCTGTTTGGTGGGAGCACTGAGCTGGATCTTTTTGTCAATCTTGTAGGCCAGGTCCGTCTCCTCCATGTCCCTCCTGCTGGTGCACAGACCGGCCTCCAGTGACACCCCCTCCATGTTCTCTGACAGCTCCAGCACTCGCAGAACATCAATGGGATCAGCTGGGAATGGAAACAAAAAACAAAGAGGAAAGAAATAACCATCTGCACATGGATAGAGAGCAGATCAGAGAAATGTGGTGTTTTTACTTATGTGCTCAAAATAACCTTTAAATAAGATATTGTCGACATAATTTGAATATGAGGATATCCTGTTTTTTCATTTTTCTTGCATTTTATGAAAAAAGAAAGAAATGACAGCATGGAGATTGTGGCAGATGGTGGCAGCACACTTTTAGTCATGTCAGACTCGCAGTTAAATTCTGCCTGTGTGACAGCACTTGTTTGTCTGGCACAGTTAAGTGCTGGTTGTTACCGAGCTGAAGAGCAGGGTTTAGCGTGGCTCAAAGCGTGGTCTTAAAGTGAGGAGGCTTCCTGCTTCCTCGGGGTCGGAAAAGACAAGCTCCTCTGAGATGTGGCGGCAGGTGGCCAGGCTTCTGTGGGTGTTATTAGAGGACAGGGCTGGTGCGGGGCCCAACCCATAATCCTGCAGCAGCACACCTGACAGCTGACACCTGCACACTGCTCACCCTACGCCAGGGATCAACAGTATATGTCTGCATTGCATTTTTCACAGTTTAATCACTTCATTGGCAAAAATATGCACATTCTCACTGCAAAAACGAGTCCAGCAAATCTGTAGTGAACTTTAAAAACAGAGGGTTTGGTGGGGTAAGATCGTCGTATTTGTTCCCCATGCAGCTCACTTTGTTTAAGCTTTTTTCTAAATGTGCAAATCTGCAAACAATAGAAAATAATTCCAACAGCGCTGTCAAGATACTTGACAATACTTTTTTTTATATATAAACAGGAAAACCAAAATTATGTTTTTGTTGTAGAAATACATTCAGTGTCAATTTATGCTCATTTGCAATGAGCGCAGCAATTGTTGCAGATGTAGAAATGATGTTTCCTACAGAGGTGGGTCTCTCTCATTATACTGGGTTTTATTTGCAGTGTGCTGGTCATGTTATTAGATGTTCTGTTGATGAAGCCCTGCCATGAGCATTGGGCAAGATCGCAGCTTTGTGTGCAGCCGGTCTCCCACCAGCTGCTAAAGAGAGCCTGTTTGGAGCAACTCGGCACTTAGCATTCCAGGCATCTGAAATGAGGATCCTAAACCCAAATTACTGTAGCTCTCGCCACTCATATAGAGCTCGTCTTTTATTCTCCTCGTTAATTAAACATGTGGAGGGAGTTTACCGTCACCCGCACGTTGACAGCAAAAAAACACCATATTACATTTTATGGCATTATTCACTTGCATGGCAGAGGCCGTTTATTCCGAGCAGCTTTTGAGAGCTTGCCCTCTCAGTAACCGAGCATGGCAATGGGGCTGTAAATAGGTTAATCTGTGAATTACAGTCAGGATCCAACAATAGAAAACATTAGGTGCAGAACTAAAGGTATTTAAGACCTCAGGGCTTGAGTTTTTAATTTTTAGAGAGCCATAAACAAACAGTGTCAGTTGAATAATTGTAAAGGCTGCGGGGCTTCCAACAACAAAAACCTCCGGCTGTGATACAAGTGGCACCAATAAATGTTCACCCACACACGTTCATTTAAGATAACTATAATAATAACTTTCAAATCTGTTCAAGCCATCTTGACAGTGGGCTAAAAACTGAATAGGAAAGAATAAGGAATCTATATTGATTTTAAAAGCCCACTCACCCACACTTAGTATAAGAATAAAGACTCTAACATTGTTTTCGAAGAAGTAAGGCTGTACTATATAAAGAAAAATATCTGTTGTTGTGTATTTTGTTCTACCATTTACTTCATTGGGCTGCATTTCACTCTTTTTCATCACTTCGTTGACACCTTTCCACATGGCACAGCTGCAGGCGGGAAATGTGCATGAAGGTATAACAAACATGGAGGAGAGGGACCGTGACACAGAAGAAAGGCTCTGACCAGCCTAGACAAAACAAATAGTTCATACCTGGAGGAAAGGCTGCTTCTGTCTCATGGACGTGATCTGACAAAGATAAGAACTGTACTTTGAACATTATACAGCAGACTAGTCCCAACAACGGAGTTAAAGACCAATAACCTCTTTTAACACCCACGCAAGAATCATTTCAAAAATGTTTGGGGAATAATCTTTTTGATGAGACCCACAGAAGAATAGTCGAGTGCTCAAAACAGATCCCAAACTCTGAGGATTTTGAGGCAGAAAATCACACAGATAGAAGGAAGGTAGCATCCGACACTGGAACTTTGATCTGAAAAGACATGGCCCTTATACACACAGTTGAAAAAAAGTGTCACTAATATCTTCTGAATATGAAAGGACCTCTATCGGGTTATATTGCAAAGCCCTGTTTGTACCTTGTATCTGCACGAAAGATAGAGAATGATTCCTCCTCAATGTAACATGGTTTAATGACCCCGTTTCACAAGTATGTTATTTTAGAGTATGTTATTTTAGGTAGAGTCTCTTTGTCTGATGAAAATAATGTGACAGTGCTGGTGGATTTGGCCAATGATGGGGATTGGGTTGCAACAAACACAGCTCTGTAACATTTACTGAAGTTCAGAGCTGCATCCTTAAATGCCTCCATCAGGCTCCCACTTCAAAAGCAAAAATATTTTAAAAAGATGGTGAGCCTGTCTCTTGAGAGTTCACTTAGTATTTTACATCATGTCTGGGTCCTAATCCTTAAATTTTGTACTTAATTGAATTGGTGGGAGCGTCTCAGTCTTTATCTGATCCCAAGTGAGCTCTTTGTAGCTTTGTTGTGGCCTTGTTTTGATTCCCAACTGATATCACTCAAACTCAATTTCCTTTGGAATAGCAAAGTTGCTATTTTTTTGGGGTCAAGGATCAGATCCACTGAACTCTCTCCATCTCTCTCTCTCCATCCATCTACTGTATCTACATCGTTCTTGCTCTATCCCTCACTCATACGCACAACGAGGGAGGCAGGTCGCAGGTCAGTTATGTTTGGAACTGTCTGAATAATTTTCTAAATTGAAGCAGCATGGGTCTAATAACACAGGATTCTTGGGTTTCTCTCAACCCGTCCAGAGCAGCACCTGACAAAATTGCCCTTAAAAAAACAACACAATGAACTGTTCAACTACATTGTTTAATTTCAAGTAATCCAAAGATCCACATAAAGTACATTTCTGCCTGAGCCACCACGTGTTTTAAAGATAATTGTGAACATATTACAGCTTTGTCCTCGCAGGAGACTTTGACCTCTGACACTTTCAAGACAACAGAAATCAGAGTCAAAATGTGCAACAATGGCATCGGGGGAAATCCGAGACAAGCAGCAGAAAATGTTCCCGAAAAAGAAACAGCTTTCACAATAATCTGTCAGTTAAACGTGGAGAGAAATAACAGGAATCCCACACCCAAGTGTGTAAAATCAACTGTTGAGGGATACGTTTGGCAAGTCGATTTACAGAAATGTGGGAAAAACCTGTGTTGAACCTAAAAAAGATGCAACTACTTGGAAACAAGAATGACCCACATAAAATGCAAACAACTTTCTGTGGACTATCCCCTTCAGGACAAAACACCCCCATTTCTGGCGTCAAGACGAAAACCCCAGGCTAGTGGCAGGCTGCCATATGCAGTCTGGATCAATGCAGCATTCAGTAAAAGAAAGTTATCTATTCCCTGCTTTGGATTCATTTATCTCACATTGAGTTGTGCCAGTTCTTGCAGTTTCTTTACCTAACCTGCAGCACTGACTGTTTGAGCAGGCTTTGCTTGCATTTCATTAGGCTCCGTGTTGTCCTCACCTCACCTCTGTTACAGCTGAGGAAACTTTGGAAAGACAAGATGAGGTTGGGTACTGATGGAACAAAGCTTGTGATCTAGTGGTGACTCAGCTGGACTGTGCAGGATGCATCATGTTCGAAGTAGCATCGTTGAATCTCCAAGGACTGTTTTCCCAATCGTCGCCAAAAGGTCAGAGTGGAGCAATTTCACAGACATCCGGCAATTTTGGAAGGACAGTTGTAGCTTACCCACACTGTACAGCACTTGATTACTGTGCAGATACATAATAATCCAAAAAACACATGCACATTCTCAACAGATGACATTTCTTAAATTGTCTTTCTCTTGTTCTTCCCTGTGAGACAGCCACATCTGCCCAGCAACAATGCTGTCCACAGTTTCCCTGAGTGGAGCTCGCCACCGCACAGATCGTGCTCTGTACCCTGGAAATGCCAGCACACAGTCTGCATCTGTGGATGTTCTCTGGCTGTGTGACACTTGACACAGTCTCTCCATGCCCTGCGGTTTAACAGCTCAACACCACTTTAGTCATACATGGACATACTGTGTTCTTTCCAAACCAAATGTCCATGAAGACATTGTTTATGACTCACACCACCTACACTCCCAGCTCAGCCTGAAAGTACCCCACGCACGCACACACACGCACACACACACACAAAATATTATACTGTCTAAACTATTGCGCCTGGGAACTGGGGAATTTTAACAAAAAATGAGGCCAAAATTAATCTGGGCAAAGAGAATTTCCCATGATATCTAAGACCACGCCTGACAAAAGTGGAAGAAAAGAACTGATGTTGAAACTTTAAATTTCTGTTTGGACATATGCCTTCATCTTTTAATCTAGAATTGTATGGATGTTTTTTTTTTTTTATTTAAAGCATCTATTTTTACTCTCTTATTATCTTTACTCTCAAGTTTGTTTTGTGAAACCCCCTCTCCATTAAAACTGCAATGAGCGCAATTCTTCAGGCAAGATTTAAATTGAGACGAGCCAGAGAACAGATGGTGATTAATTATGAAAATTGAAAATGAAAATTGGTGACAGATCCAGCGGAAGTGATCGGATGAATCCAGACACTTTTTCTCCCAGGCTCCTCGAAGAATTGCCTTAATCTAATTAGCAGTGGGTGTGACCTTTAGTCTGGGTCACCGCTGTGTGTGGATGGAAACACTATGAGGCGAGGAGAGATAATACACCCTCTGAATGGATGAGGATTTGCTAACACAGTTTATATGTAGCCCAATTATTAAACCTGCAGAGGTGGGGAAAAGACACCACTTTGGACCTGTGCCCTTGTCATAATTTCTCTCTCTTTTATCACTTGTAGACAAAGGTTATTAAACCAAGCAAATAAACAAACACAGTAAAAAACGACATCTATTGCATCATTGAGACTGAGGTATTTTCGGGGCAGGAAGAATGCAAACCAAGAGGCAGCGATGTTTATCGCTCTGAATGTGCCTTGTGGTGAAGTCTGCTTCCAGTTACCTCTGAGCGTTGAGGAGCAAGTCAAGTCAGCGGTTGTGCAGATGATTGCTGGGAATGTTTCATAACCTATTCTGAGTGGTTATGGGTAATGTAGTCATGAATATCATGAGGAGACAGTAATGATGAAAGCAATCAATACTGCCACATATAACTGTCGTAACCATTACGCATGTAGCCTGCAATACTCAATGATTCATTTTTTTCCACATGATTAATAATGATTGTTCTCTCCAGCCAACAACCAACAACATGCAAACATAAAAGATATAGACAAAATTCTTTTCACCAAAAAATGGCCGTACAGTTTCAGTAATGAACTGCACCGAGAGGGCGGAGGAGGGGGTTGGACCTGACCTGACCTCCAACAGGAAATATTCAAGATGCAAACAACACAGCAGAGACCATCCTGTACGAACATCATTAGATCTGAACAAGTAACGTGGTGAATCAAAGCACATATGTTGGCCATGTTTTTCCCTCTTTTTATTAGTACAACATGCATGCTCTATAAATAAGATTGAGAATATCATACAGACACCGAGCAGTTGACACATAGAACAAGCACTTGGCGACAGTGGAGAGAGGAAAAAACAAATCCCTGATTCTGGTGGAATGTGGTTACACGTTTCCTTCCAGTTCACATCAGCACCACATTCTTCAATTCTTCTGTGCTCATGTTTGTTCACAGCAGGTCGGACGGACAGGCCAAAAAGCTGCTCGGCCCATAGAGAAAACACCTGGCCCTCAAGGCCTCTAACTGGGCAGGCGCTACGCACACAAACACACATTTTCTACTTTTATATTTACGAGGACATGCAGCAAACCCGCTTCTTTTGCTGTACAATGTCCCCGATGCTGGGGGATATTGTCTCATCTCTTTATCCTTCTGAGGATACCAGCTCCAAGTTCACATGTAACGCACCACCAAAACACACACAAACACAGGTGCACAGATGCAGTCTTCTTAAGCACATGTGCGTTTTCACCTCAGGCATGCAGGATTACACAAATAGAACTATGCAAGCGTCCACATGACTGATCCCATTCACGTTTCAACCCCAAGCCACCACTTAGTCATCTTAGATATCATAACATCAAAGCAGCTATTATGGAACATTAACACAAGAGCTGCCAAAATCAAACAAGCACTACATATTACACACAAACCCCATGTGGAGCAAAGTTATACACACAGGTAGATATTTGTGGGCTTCAATTCTCTCTCACACCGGTCAGTGAAGTAGAAATATGAGCGGGGTCACTAAGGGTAGCCAAAATTGCTTTGCTATAAGAACGCAAGCTAATGTGACCTCCACTGAGGTGTGAATGAGATGGATGAGTGTGATAAAACTTAAGTGAGGCTCATAAACTGGGATAAAGAGGCATATGACATATAGGAGGACACTGCAAAGAGGCCAGCCCCTCTGATGTCGGCTCATTGCGATTCTACAGGAAGCGTCTCCAGCTCGTCCCACAGAAAGCTGCTTGGAGCATCCAGCGATCAGAAGCACAGAGCCATTGAAGCCTGAGGGGAAGAGAGTGAGTGAGTTTCTGGATGCCAGATGTGTGCTGAATACTATAGATTGCTGTTAAAGCCCCATGAAGTGTTTAAGCATATTTTTTACATATTAAACACTTTGGGGAATTCCAAACAGTTTGCCTCATCAAAACGTCTGACAAGCGGTTTGATGTGACACTTGCAGCATCAGCAACCGGGGACAGACTTGAGCATCTCTGGCTCGTCTGATGTTTAACGTTTCCATCAGAAAAACACAAACTCACATAACAGAGGAAGCCACTGGAGCTGTAAGGGGCATTAAACTCTTCTTCCCCTATTCTATTTCCCCTGCTAAATTCAGCTGCCTTTTTCATTTGCCACTAATTTGTTGCGGGATCAAAAGCGAGCAAGCCGTGCCGTCCTCCTTGGGGAGTCTGGTGCAGGATTGGCAAGGAAGTTGGATCAAACGGGACGCAGTCAGGGGGCTATATGCACGATTTCTCCTCTGTCATAGAACCAGTGAAGGATTAAGGCACAAGCAGGAGGAGGGAGATGATCTCAATGAAGAGATAAGGCATTTACTATAAAAACAAATACTCCTTATTCCCAGACTGTGACTTGAACAGAAATAAAGCAAAGACAGAAAAGAAATCAAACACAAATGTGTTGAGGCAAAAGAACAGAGGATTCTAAATGAATCTAACTGTGGACGTGTGCAAGAATGTCTCACTTCCTGTCAGCAAACATGACTACAAAGTGCTCTCACATCTCCCTCGAACTCACACAGAAAGCATATGGGAAAACATTCTTTCACTGTAATACACACACACACACACACACAAATAGTCCGAACCCAAACACATTATCAGCCACATGCACATATCCAAGACTGCCATATCACCACCACACCACATGTCCCATGCAATTTTAAATCATCCCAGCCCCTCACTTCACAGGCCGTCATTAGAGAGCAGTGGACACCACAGCCGCCGTCTGTGCCACTTGAGTATATGTGTGTCAGTTGGCTCCCTTCCGCCTGTCTGACGATTTTCAACAACTCCTGCCAGCCGTGAAGTGGGTGCACATGGGTGTAGTTGCGAATGAAAATGGGAAATCTTAACCACTTCTGGTGACCGCGGGGTAAAACTCCGGCCATTGAGACATGCAGCTCCATCAGAGAAACTCTTAACTGCAGCACCTGCAAGGAAATAGTCTGCGGCCAGTGGGAGATACTCATGACATGGCCTCAGGGCATGGATGCCTGAGTGGGCGACAGATAGCATGTTATGCCAAATGATGCAGTGTATGCACAAGCTGAGTATTGAGGGGACTGCAGAACATTCTGAATAAGCCTGAAATTTGGACACATGCAGGACACTGTGAATGATAGTTGAGAGCAGGGCCTCTTCTTATAGAAGGATAATTGAAAAATGAGTCTTTTCTGTCCCAAACGCATACTTACTCTGGGTCCCATAAGTTACAACAGCATAAAGTATGACCTGGAGCCTGCAACAAAGCATGTGAAATATTTCAGTGTGCCAGAATAATCATAACTAAGCACCTTCACTTAAGACCTATGTGAGCAGAGGGCACATTAAACAGATCCATGACAGGAATTTTAATCTACTCAGTTCCCTCAGTGTTCGACCACTCACCTCTTTCTCAAGCCAACGCTAAACCTTTTCACAGTAAACCGACGCCGGTCACAAGCAAACTCAAACATGACATCATACATCTCCTGAGGTGGCTGCGAGTCTCCCTGCACACCTGACCCTTGCACAGACACCAAACTACTGCACATGTTTTATTCCAAGTAAAATCCAAAAAATTTGCTCTTTGTGCAATTACATAATGCATGTTTAAGAAAGTTCGCTGATCCATGAGTGCAAATCGTTTGGAAACCTCTGACACTTTTTTGACAATTTCTAAAAGACATTTTGAGCCCAAGATTGGCAGGTTTCAGTCACAGCCGCAAGCAAATCTGTGGGGCCAGTTCAGGCTCCAGCAGCATCTCCTTCACACACACACACACACACACACACACACACACACACACACACACACACACACACACAAACCACGATCCACAGTGAAGCATGAAAGACTGAGTATAGATTTTTGTTCTAATAACTTCATATGCTTGGGGCCAAGTGATTGAGAGCGTCTGAACAAACTTTATAAACCTCAGGGAAAGAGTGCATCAGTTACAGAATTCACTGCAGGGACTTCTAAGGACACTTCAAATCTAACATAAAAGTTATTTCACTACAGTTTCTTCGGAATACTTTACCAGCTTGTGTCGTTGTGACATGGATCAGGACAAAAACAAATAGCGATATTCTCCTGCGCGACCTGGTCCTTATTAAATGTTCCATCCTTGCACGCGCAGACCCCCTCTGCTCTGCCTCCGCAAACACAAAGTTCTACACTGCACAAGTTATATCTGCGGGAACTACGCAGCCATATGCGCAGAGGGAAAAAGGGAGTGAAGCCAGTCTGTAGTTCCACTTGCTTGGTTGTTGGAGAAGTTTTTTGTTGTTGTGGAGTCTCCTCTCAGAATCGCTCTGTCCCCTCTCATTCAATTTCTCCCCCTCACCATCCCTCCCTCCCTCTGCTCTCCACCTCCTCCGCCTCTCCCCTCCCTTATGACGGCGTCCCGCGACGCATGGATGAGCGCGCAGAAGAGTCCGTCGTAAATCACTTTTAATTTGTGAGGTCTCCCTGCGCGAGGATGGTCATTACGCGCTGAAGTGGTGCGCGCACTGTTACCTGTTCTCACTCACCTGGTTTTTGCAGATGGAGCCAGGGAGGCGACTTTATTGTCTACTGAGGCTGTAACACATTATGTGCAGAATCACAACAGAATCACAACATCCCATATTTAAGGTCGAGACCTTAAATATTTTAGAGAAATCCATACAGTTTCCACAACAAGCAAGTTTATTGGCGACTGTGGAGAAAAAAACTGCTTAACTGGAAATGTACCTCTGGCTGAATCAGACTCATGGGCGGACATCTGCCTGGACAGGTTGGGCAGAGCAGAGTAAAGGGACTGTAAAAATATATCAATATATATTTTAACCTGACAGTGAAAATCAGAGGTTTCACTCAATCAGAGATGGATGATGGTATCCAAGCTTTGAACTTCGCAGCAGCAGTGTAGCCAACATACTTCAGCATCACCTCTGACCAGTTCAATGAGTGAGGTTTTTTTTGCAGACCAGGGCAGGTTGTGGGTCTAATGTCAAACTGACATTTGCAGCCAGCAGTGTTTCTGTGATACTTGTTCAGGCTGGAGCTGCTGCTGCTGGAGGCTCAATCTTCCCAGGTTAGAGGTCGCTGACTGTGCAGGGCTGCCCTGCCTAAAGTTCAGAGGTGGATACACCTGGCTAAAAAACATAATTTAAAACAGCAACATTTAAATAATAATAAATCAACTTTGCGTCCCCCCTCGTAAAGTTCTGTGTTGTCCGAAAATCCCAAATCCTGTTTCCACAAAAGGGAAGTACATGGAAATATTCAAAAACTTTTTAGAGCGTTTCTCCATTTTGTAATAAACATTGTTTTACACAAGGGCAGAGGTTTGGTTTTATCCTTGCTAAAGACATCTTTTGTCAGATTCTTGAGCTCTCACATTTGTGCACCAGTATGCTCATAAAGAGTCTGACTCTCTTGAATTGAATATGCTTTTAATGACAAGAAATAAACATATAGAACCCCACAGGTTATGTGCTTCTCTGAACCATGTTCTGTGAGCCATTTAAAAATCTCACCAAATATTCTATAGATCTGACCTTCCTTCATTTTGCTGATTTAAGTGACACAACTCCAGAGTTTCATAAATGTGCCACAGCGATGCTCAAACTTTCTGTAAGTCAAAAAGGTTAGTCAAGTGTTAATTTTACGTTTAGCTCCTGAACTTAAAGAAAGACCTTTCACTATAGTGCATCAAAGCTCTTGATGCACTCTAAAAAGGAAGGAAGGCATTTAATAGAAATATAGTATAATTTAAGATAGCATACACATTTGGATTAATTACATAATGTTCTTACGACAATCACAAAGAAACACTGAAATGTACACCAAAAGATCAACTGATGGATGATGTTTTCAATCTGAAACCTTTAAACGATGAATATTTAGCTTTTACAACCGTTTGATCGCTTGTGAAGGCTGAATATAGTCCTGCCAGTAGCCTAACCGATTCTAAGAAGACTTTGGTTTCAGTTCAAACATGCTCGAAGACAGGACCTGTGAAGACTTTGTCTAATTGGAAAATTACCAAAGATAAGGTTTGTCGAGTCCAAGTTACAACAGGCCTTTGGAAGTGAGAGCTGGAACCAAATGTCTCAAATGCGAATTGTCTCAAACTGCATGAGGAAGGAGAAAGACATTCATGGGTCACAATGCTCTTTTTTTATCCAGAGATGCTGTTCCATATTCTTTCCGGCCAAACCAGACTCCACACCACAAAATATTAGACCACTCCACTGACCTTCAGAGAGTTGCAATGTGAATCTCAAACATATGCTTATGCTTATTCACAGTATAAAAAAATAATTTCAAAAGTTTGGGTTCGACAACATAAAAAAAATCTTCTTTCAATGTCATCCAAATAAAAAGCCCTCCAGGTACATTAATGATAAATGATAAATGATCTGAACCTCAAAAACAGAGATCGGTGGGAGACTGATAGAAAGGCCCATAGAAAGGGAGATAAACAGGGGTTCAACAGAAACATCCAGATAACTGGACAGACTGAGGTTGATCTGGAAGGTAAACAATGGACCTCCTGACCTCCCACCATCTCCCTCCTCAGTACCAGCTTAGCCTGCCTGAGTCAGGGCCACATTCCTAGCAGCTTTTAGCAGATAGTTGCTAAGAGTCCAGTGGGTAGTCTGAGCTCTGGGTGAGAAATATTTCCAGAGCTTGTGCTATGTACCTTTGTCCAACTGCAGGACCTGTACAATGTGCTATAGTTCTTTAAAACACACAAAAAACTAGAATGGCGCTGAGTAGAGCACATAACTCCGCAATGGCCCAACAGTCCCCTTACGAAACCACATTTAAATTCACTCGATTGAAGATCGTTTTACACACACTCCCCTAAACATGCTGGATTTTCTTCTTTAAGATTCATGAATTATTCTCTGAGAAATAAAGGAAAATGTGGAACACTCTTGCAATTTTAAAGAAAGTGAAAAACAAATCCTGGATCCATCCCTTGATATGGATCAACACCAAAATCGTGATAATTACGTGGTAATCCCTCTTGTCGTTTTTTAGTAATCCTGCTAACAAACAAATAAACAAACGCAGATGAAAACTTTAAAAAGTAACAACAACAGAAAACAGGAGAAAGTATCACGTTTCTAATAAACTCCTTTGGTTTTCAATATGACTGACACCAGACAGTCATTGATTGAGCCTGGGACCCAGCACATACATTTCCATTACTACACATGACGTGAGTGTGATGTGCAGGCAAATTCCAATTAAAATCCAAGTCGATCCATTTTGCCAGTAATTTGTCTGCTTCCATTAAGTAGGAGGGTTTCATAAATTAGGCTGATAATGATTAATGCAAGGAAAATAGATGAGCCTTTTTTTCAGGTTGGTGTAAACACATCAATGCTGTCAAAAAGTGCCACACATATGGATTAGAAAGAAATCACAGTTAAGGTCTGGCAGGAGATGAAATGTGTATTTCATTTATTTTAGTTTTAGTCTTGTGTCTTGTAGTTATTCTCTAACTCCTCAGAATGGTATAAATCATGATTACAGTTTTGGAGTTTGGTCTTACTAAGAGGAAGTATCTTTCTCCCTCTGCAGGTCATTCTGTGCTGATAAATGCTGGTGGACTTTTCTTGTCTTTTCATCCCTGACAATGAGCCAGTGAAGTGAACATGTCATCACCTTATTTTAGGCCCCAGTGAGACGCAGTGAAACCTTATTTATCCTCGGGGGGGGCTGATGAGCGTTTAGGATTAGAGACCCTGAGATGGGCTTTCCATTGAGTCTGCCTCCGGTCTGCTCCTTGTGACTGAAACAAGCCAGAACAGGATAACAGGCCGTCTGCGAGGGAGACATTTGCATTTAAAGTTTCAGGAGGAAGAGACAAGTGACTCTTCCAGCTTGCCAAAAAGTGATTGATGTACATTTAAAAGGAAAAATGCCTTTCTTCTCCACCACACAAATCACGTCAGATTATACACCGCTGCTTCCTAATGGGCTTGTGATGTAATTCGGTTGGATATTATACGATAAACTTTTGTTATTACTTTCTGTCATTGTGATATAATGAGGATTGTGTATCTGAGCTTGTGTGTGGTGGAGTCTGACAGCTAATCTGTTATCACTTCATTTCATTTTATAGCAGAATTATCACTGAACCTCAGATAAAAAAACAACATTCAGATTGTTTTCCAATGCATGTAAAAATGGTCTCAGTGCCAATGGGGGGGAAACAGTGGTCTTAAATGCACGGTGATGTAAAAATGTGGCAAGAAAATGAGAACAATTGCACATCTTGCATATATATTCCAGTGAAACCCCTGATCTGTGACAGCTCCTGGGAGGAATGGGACTGTGACACCCACTGACTGCTGGTGGTAGTCCCAATAAATCATACAGCATGTGTTCTGCTGAGCTCTCACCAAACCACACCTTTGGATGAAAAACCAGCCTGTGACAGGAATTCTAGGCATACCTGTTCCATGAGTGCAGACTTTGCACATTAGATGGAGCACGGTTGCTTGGTATTTCATCATTAGACCGCATTAATCTTATCCCGGAAGTTTTTTAACTTTTTTTCTGCTGCCCGTCTCAAAGCCAAAAGTGGTTCACAGGCCCCCACCTCCCGATTTTTATCAGAAGGATCCTAGCAGAATTTTAGAGAAATAAAAGTCAGCACAATTGCAGCAGTGTACTCCTCTTCGTCTACCGTCCTGACATAAATCAAATTCATTCACTCAATATGTTTCCCCTGGTCGTCAGTTTCATAACCAGTGCTTCAACCAGTTTTGGTGTTCTGAGGGAAAACGAGCTTTAAACTCCACTTTTGCAGAAAGGAGCAAGATCCCTATCGAAGCTGAATCTGTGCAAGGATTGGATGCAAAGCTGCGCTATCAGACATATACCTCAGCCCAGCCAATTGTAATTAAGTTGCTAGAGAAAGAAATGGGACCACAGGAAGACATACAAAAATGTTCCCTTTTCCACTGGGCCAGTGAGGGGGGAACTGCCAGTCTGGTGATAATTATAATCATTAGAGATGACGGGAGACTAAGCTAATTAACATCTGAGGACCATGTCTGTTAAATGAAGTGCTCAAACAAATAGACTAAATAAACTCAACCAGCGGCCACACTCAGCTCTACCCTGCAGTGCAGCCTCCTTCACTGTTAGTTTACAGCATGAAGCAGTGGGATTGTTTTGTTCTCAGAATGGCAAGGCGATGCAGTCGATAAATGGTGTTTGCAGGGGGCACGTAATGGTAAAGGTAATCTAAAAGGCTGACTCCAAATATGATTCTTTAAACTTCAAAACACGTGTGGAAGCCATTTAAAATGTAATGCAAATCTGATAGAAAATATCCAGTGTTTTTTTACTGTCACAGTCATAGAGTACATGACAACTTTGAGAGTAAGCAAAGGATTTGGTCGGAGGTGCTCTGCAGCATGTAGCCTCAGTCCCCTACATGGGAATCTATTTGTGTTCTTTGTTTGCCTGAGATCGGATGAAGCTGGCACGACGCTGCCTTCTCTCTGCTTTGTGTGTTCACTGCCACTTGATAACCTACAACGTCTTTAGGTTTCATGAAGAAATCTAGTGCCACAAAAACATTTCCCTCCAAACTACAATCTAACTTTCTCTCTCTGAGTGATGCTTTTCAACAGACGTGTGCCTGAGAATGACAAGCTGTCACTTTCTGCATGTTTCTAATAATGCCGTTCACTGGTTGTCCTCAGAGTGCCACTGCCCTCAAAGCTCTGAAGTGCTCATTATGTGTGGTCTGCAGCTACAGCAATCATTTTTCACTCCTCTCTTTTGGTGCAGCTCGTGGGCCACTCTTGTAGCACTTTCTCTCAATTAACAGTGTTCTCTCTCTCAATCGTTCTCTCTGTGTGCACTGCAGAACCACTAAAACCCTCTCCCCGCTCACTGCTTTCTGAGTCTTTGCACCCGTTCTTTCTCTGCTTTTAAGTCTTCCACCCGCCTCTGCCCCTATCCCTCTGTCCCTTTCTTCGGCTCTATTCTCATGAAGTTTGCATTCCACACCTCCTCTGTAGACTACACACAAAAGAGCAGAAAGCGCCACTCCTGACCTGCGGCAAACATTCCAGTCCTCAAGGCCCTTTCTCTCCACCAGAGTCCCTTGTCCCTCCAGTAGCATCAGCCTCTGTTATGTCTCGTCAGTTATGTTAAGTTTATTCCTGTTTATGTTTTAAGTATACAATGTTTGTGTTAGTTCATGTCTAGTCTTGTGTGTTTGGGAGCACTAGGTGTTAAGTTAAACTTCACTCATGTCTAGTCTCGTCGTGCACTTCCTGTTTTATTTTGGTACTCACCTTTTCCCTCTCGTTTCAGACCCTGACTTCCTCCCTTTGTGTGATTTCCCGCCTTCGTGATCGTCTTCCCTGCCCCTGATTGGTTTCACCTGTTTTCTACTTCCTCTTGTATAAATAGTCTTCGTCTCCCTTTGTCCTGTGCCAGTTCGTCTTGTTCTGTCCCCACACTTCAAGTGTGAGTTTATGTCAAGCCCAGATTTAGCTTCTTTCATGTTTGGTATCCTTGTTTATCTTAGTTTTGTTAGCATTTTGGTTTTGCTACTTTCCTATCCTCTTCGTGAGCGCTTTTTGTTATGCACCTTTTGTGACTGGGAATAAAACCTCTTTTTGTTATATCCACGTCTTGTCTGAGTCGTGCGTTTGAGTCCACCAGTTTTCGTGCCTGAGGTCGTTACAGCCTTTCTGCATTGCTACTGCCTGTAGACACCAACCGGAGAATTAAAACAAGATTTGAAGAAGTATTTGTATGCATACATTTTTATATTTTAATAAAAAGTAATAAAAAGAAAAAATTATATATATACTATAATAAATGACTAATACTTAATTGATTAGCAATAACAAATACTTGAATGTGCAGAGCAGCGTCTCTATCTAATCACACCACCCATCTTTAATTAGGATGTGCTCAAAACAGTCACTGACTTCATAAAATCAGCTGGACAAGCAGAGAACGCTCCAGGACCATCTGCTCGTGCATCTTTAAAGCCAGGACACAGGAAATTGACTATTAAGCTATAAAAGGGGTTTGGAAGGTGTTGGGGGGGTCATTTTCTATTACTTGGACTTTTATAAAGAGCTTAGAGATGAATTGGGTCCAGAGCACATCAGCTGGAGAATATGTCAGAGATGTCAGAGAGAACAGGCAAAAGGTTTTAGGATGATGCTGAAAATTGGTTCCCACTGGGAGGATTGGGTGAGGAACAAAGAGCAGAAGGTTTGAGGTGAGAAAGGGAGGAGTGTTTACAACAGTGTTTTATAAGCGGAGAAAGCACGTGGCATGAAAATAAACATGCATGGGCTTGTATCTTCCTCTTCTCATTGTCTCTATCCCCGCTCCCTCTCGTGTCTCAGTTCCCCCAAACCTCTGAAATTCCAAAGCAATAGCTCGGAGGCGGGTAGGCGTCTCTGGTTATACCCAGTACACCTCCACGCCTCCATCCACACCTGCATGTCCACTTTCACTGGAGGCACAGGGGGAAAGCATGCAAGGAACGCCCCTCATCCCTTCCGCCTAAGATTTACACCAGCCCATTTAGCATCCAGTGGTGGACTGACCATCTGGAGTTTCAGCAGTTTTCCTGCTGGGTCCTAATTGGGTTGATGTTAGTTTATGCTTTCTTGTTTTGTGTCACAATATATAATTAGGGGCCAAATAAGTTAAATTAAAACTGACTTCAAACACATGATTTGGTTGCACAGTAGCCAAAGGGTTTTTCTTCCCTCTCTGGCTGCTGGCTCAGTGTTGGTGGGCTGGTCTGGGTCAAAGGCTCACGGCCTTTTCTTTCATTTTCTGTCCCTGACTTCAGACCCTCTGAGCGCCCATAGAAATGCATAATGACACTATAAATGTAACAAACTCATTTGACAGTCTCATGAATTGCAAACAGACTTGGAGGCACTGCTTTTCATTTGGGGAGCTTTTGATTGTGGTTATCTATTCTGCCTTAGAGTGTCAGCCAAATAAATATATAAATTCAAATGTCGCTGCAGTGCAACTTTTGCACACTGTCAATGATAATGCAAATCATCCTTTTGTTATCTCATTGTTAACTTCTGCTCTCCAGTGAGAGAAGTGGGTCACGGTTTAGGGATGTTCTAAATAAGCAGACATCAGCTTTGCGTGGCAGCAAGAATGCACAGTTTATCACAAGCAGAGGTAATTGGAAGTCTATGAAATAGATTTTTTCATTGTGTTTCCTTATGTGCTGAGTTACAAATGGATTAAATGCTTGAGGATGAGTTTTTCTTATAACAAGGATAACCTGTTTTCACATCATCAGCTGCCTTGGTTACTGGCTGTTAACATAAGTCTTCCCTATGAAAGAATATCTCCTTCCAAAGTTCTGTTGGGAATGACGAACTGCTCCGTCCTTAAGACGCCTCAGTTTACCTTTAACTGGCTGGAAAACTACAGACTGCTCTCTCTTCTTCTGCTGATCTGTGAGTGAGTACCAGTGTCCTCTGCTCTCATCTTTCCTCCTGTCCTTCCCATCTCATGCATTTGATGCTCTACACTGAGTTAAAATGACAACAGAGTTACAGGGGTCACCAAGCAGGAGGATTAAGACATGTCACCATTGTGTGCTTGTGTTCAGAGCTTTGTTTAAAAGGGCAAAACTGTTTTGTGTCATTAAATAATCATAAATGATGTGTAAGTTTTAGTCACATCAACAGAATCAGGTCTAAAACTGAGATGCGCCACTCGTGTGGACCGTAGCCACATTTATAATCATTATCTTAACAGTTATTATGAAATGTCATAATAAACTAGTTTCTTATCGAACTATTTCCTAACAGGAAACAGCAACAGGTACCTGCTAGTTGCTCCACCATGTAATTATCACATTAAATGGATCCTACATTGTGTTTTAAAACATTAAGGATATATACATTTTGGGGATTGGGGATCATAAATGTAATCACAAAATGTCCTTTATAATGTGAACCGTGCAGTTGTGTTTGAAATGTCCATTTTGTGAATGCTACAGGGCATTTGACATGTAATTATGTCAATGGTTTAAGAGAGGGATATAAATCTCCTGCTTCTTCTAGCACATCATTCAGTTAATAATCACCCCAGACTGCTATTTGGGCTGTGCACTCATCCCTGGTTATGAGGATTTGTTTTAGAGCCAGTGATAAACTTTAACTTGCAGTTGCTCTCCTGAACCTTTCAGTTGACACTGGGTTGCATCACATTTAGCAACAGGTCCCAACACAGCCCTGTTGCACTATGGCCTTTAATGAAAGAAAAAGAAACAAGGCTGGTCCAAGATCTTATCTCAGGCACTTTGACCTCTTACAACATCCATCAAGGACAGGGTTCACCACTCATCATATACGCTGACGGACTCAAACACAGCTGATAAGCTCAGACCACTGTTCTTACATTCCTCTACCTGTGTTACAGTGATATAATTAGTGTTGTTCAGTTGATGAAATATTATCCTCTGAGGAAGTCTGAGTGGTTTTATAGCGTGTTGCACTTTTCTTTACCACCAGATGGCAGTACAATGCAGCGCATTGAGTTACTATAAACATCACCTCCCAAAATAAAGGTAAGAGGAGACTTATAAATAAATCAACTGGAGAGAGAGAAGGTTTATAGTCTGGACAACATGAAGCAATAGAGAGCACATTAGAATAATGGTGAATAATAATAACAATAACAATAATCTCATGTAAAATATTGTTTGAAAAAGTAGTCAGAGATTTAAAGTTGATTTCATTCTACATTGTTAACTAATAGTAAAATAAATAAAAGGTAGGCTTCCATTAATGATAGATCATAAAACTATAAGTCATGTTTTTACTATTATTAACAATTCAATAATGGTATTTAATCATATTCATCATTCAAAATCTTGTGTTATCAATCAGATAATGTAATGTGATTAATTCTAAAATGTAGATAAATAATATGTTATAAAACTATAAGTCATATTATCATTATTCAAATATTAATTAACTGTACCACTGAAGTGAGCAACATGAGTGAGTATAATCTTGTTATTTGTGGTTGGGGGGGGGGGGTCACCAGCTCAGAAATCAAATAAGCACTGCCCCCCCACAACAACACGCACGTGCGCGCATGCACGGCCACACATTATGAAGGAACTAACGTGGTTTTGTGGGCAGGCGGCTCCAATCAAGTTTAAAATCTTGTGTGCAGGGGTCTGTTTGGGATGCCACGTCGGTTTTTCGGCCGCTGATTTTATCGAACATGTGACTGACTTAGACGCTCACATGGCCGCCGCGGCTGCATGATCCGCTTTAGTTTTTTAAAAGTCCGGTGATCGCTAGCTCCCCTCGCCAGCGACCACACGGAGCAGAGGACCGCCGGAAAGCACAGCGCCTACGCGGACAACATCATGGCGAACAACGGGCAGAAAGTTGTGCTGATCACCGGCTGCTCCTCCGGCATCGGGCTACGAATCGCCGTCACGCTGGCCAAAGATGAAAAGAAGCGGTACCATGGTAAGTGCACTTTCTTCTACATTCTTTCCTCCATCGAACCCGAGTAGCGCAGCCTGTATTTGTGCGGTTTGCCTGGAAGAAAACACTCCGCTTTCGCACCAAGCCTCCTTTTACGCACAAAGTTCGAGTTGAGTTTCATGCGCAACGCTGCGTCTTAACGCAAATACGCGATTTCGTGTGGTGTCCACTGAACACAGCGAACCCGAGTGATATCGGATCCATATACCTTTTGTGAGCACTGGCATTCAGCGGCTCCTCTGGGTCAACAATTATCATGTGAAAGCACCGTTTCCAGTGTCGGGCTCCGCGAGGATGCCGCTTGCCAGGCGCGATCATAAAAGGGGTCTTGTCAGTTCTCTTTCAAGTGACTTCTCCAGCACAAAGCCCCCTTTTATCGCACTGAATTGTAGACCGCCTGCTCCGGTTTAGTGCCGTGTCTAATGTGCCTATAGTCCCCTCAGTGGAGAGAGTGTTGAAGGGGGGACAAAGTTTGAGACCTGTACAAGCAGGGTTCACTCTGAAGCAAGGGCCTTGTTTGAAGTCTTCATTGATGCACACTGGATTTAGTCGGGGTGTCCCACTTAAACATTGTCGGTCATTGCGTCTCGTCTCCGGCTTCCCAACCATCATTAATGTCACTCCAAGAGCTGGGGATCCAAAAGCCCTTCCACGTCATGGAGCCGGAGACAGAATAACATTAGGCCACCTTCCCACCCCCCACCCCTGTTGGTAGAAGTTTGCTTTCATGACCCCCCACCCCACCCCCTCCAAAAAAACAGGTTTTTGTTGTTAAACGTGACTTCATGCAGAATTACAAATGAACTGTGAGTTCATAACCTCTTACCTTCATCATTTTATGTAATAAACTCATTCTAATCATTTTGAGGCATTGCAGTCATTTTCCTACTTCAAGATCAACTGCAAAGGGACGTTCAAATCTTCTCCTTCTAGATGCGGAAAAACAAAAGCGATTAGCTGCTTTTTTCCCTCCACGTTCATTGTGACCTGATTTCAATAAGGCCACCTCTGAGCAATAAGGCTGATTCGCTCCTTTCCCGGGGCTTTAGGAAAATCCAGCAGAGATTAAATATTGCATTGTGCATTAAGTAATAATTAGTTGCAGTATAACATGCTTCAAATTCGGAGAAATCCCAAAAAGCCCTCTGTGTAATGCAGTGTGTGGTTCATTCAAGAATGTTTTAAGCTGCCCAAGAGTAATTCCTGTAGGAGCCAGTGGAACAATGGATCTCTTGTTCACTGCTCTACCAATACGTAAATCTCTTTGTTGCTCCACGGACAACCAGTCCTCAAATCATAAGATAAGACTTAAATGGAGTTCACAAGACATTATTGGTTTATAGTGAGTGTGTTTGCATAGTCTACTTGCAAAGACAAGTTGCATGACAAGCAACATTTTCTTAAAGACTGAATCTATCAGCGATGCAAAACCTCACCAGCATCTCAGCCCCTCTTCCACTCGCTCTTATCCAGCCCTTTGTTCAGACAAGAATAAAGTGAGGGTTTACTTTTATCTCATCAAGGAAAACAAGGAGATTTAGGTGAATGTGTGAATAAGAGGTTGTTTACTCCTGCTGATTTCCATTGTGCAGCAGCACTGTCTCTCTTTTCCCCCGCAAGATAACGTCAGTCAGCCAAGTGTGAGCAGAACACACAACGCGAGAGAAACCATGAAAGCCAAACCAAGCTGTGCTGATAGCTGCTGTCACTGGCCATGATAGATTAAAGTGGCCTGTGTAGGTTAATGTTGCCCAGCGTGTAAAGTTCAAAGCAAATCAATTCTGTGTCCTGAAACCGACAGGCGCGGTCTTTTCTAGGAACTCTGACCCGTATGTTTGATTCTGTCTCAACTCTGAGTGTTTGTGTGTGTGTACTAATTTCTGTTGCCTCTTTAGGACCTTTTCTACATAAACACACTAGTAGACCTCATGGGGGACTCAAGCCTGGTCCTAATAATTTCTGACGTCTTGGTTAGGGTTAGGCATGAATTGGTCATGGTTAAGGTTAGGGTTAGGTTTGGATTAGGCTGTCCACAACAAATTGAAGTCAATACAAAGTCCTATGTTTCACAGTTTTACTTCATCAATATGAAACAAAATGAGTCATATAAAATGTGTTCTTATTACTGATGATTGAAAGTGTTCCACATCATACAAGTTTGATAACATTTCCTCCTCTTATCAGTTATTGCCACCATGCGGGACCTGAGGAAGAAGGACAAGCTGGTGGAGGCAGCAGGAGACGTGTATGGCAAGACCTTGATGTTGCTTCCACTGGACGTGTGCAGTGATGACTCGATCAAGCAGTGCATCAACAATGTTAAGGACCGCCATATTGATATCCTGAGTGAGTGGGACACACCTGAACTTGACCTATATATGGTTTATAGCAATAATAATAATAGTAGTAATAATAATAATAATTTATGTCTATAGCACTTATCTTTGCAAGTGCTTTACAAGCTAAATGAAAGAACAAAACAAAGAAAGAAAGATAACTGTATCCCTATAAAAATTGATTTAAAACAACAATTTAAAAACAGGTGAAGTAAGTCTAAGTCCTCAGGCATGGAGTTCCAGAGCCTCTGGGTCCTGATGGCAAATGCATGGTCACCCTTAGTTACCAGCCTTAGTTACCTGCTTTGGCTTAGGAACTATACTAGCAAGTGTTGATTGGAAGATCTTATTAAAGCATGGAGCGAAGTGAGTTGATAGCCCCATAATGTAACAGGGGACTAGTCTGTGAGGAGCTTTAAAAATCTCTCAAATCAATTAAATGGCAGCCAAATGTTACCCCACCACAAGCTATGAATAAAATCTCTCTTAAGTGTTTCTTATATTTTAGAACAGTCAGTAGTTTTTGTATAAAAGAAAAACAAAATCGTTATGTAATGATGAACTCCTAACTATGGGAAGAAGTGATAATCAAATACACTCCTTTACAGTCGCTTACATTTAATTGAAACACTCATATTGTACTTTTGATGAGAGAGTAACAGTAAGAGCCTGACACACGTGTTAAGTGAAAAAGTGTGATACCACAGTGGAATTACTGTACTTATTAATCCTGAGGGCAAAGGTTTAGAGTGTTCATAACAGAACTGTCTTGAAAACAGTGGTGATTCTATTGCAGCACTGTCCTCTGTGGTTTTGCAATTGACACTGAGAGTGGGGGAGGTGGGGGAGGAGAGTGGGAGAGTCTTGAAATTCCAGTGGGCAAATAGATTCTGCACGAGAACAGAAAGGCTACATGCTAAAGTCCTAAACATGTTAAATATAGCTGAAACCAGCCGTGCAGCTTCATCTACCCACAACTTCTTTTGCTAGTTGTCTTTTTAAAAAGGTGGGGATCATCACAGCTTGTTTTTCAGGCCCGATATCTCACCACATCACCAACAACTCATTGGGTCCATGGTACTGATCACTCTATAAAAGCCTTACAGTCATTTTACAGGCTTTGTGGGCTTAATTACATATCGCCAGATGAATAACCCCAGGAAAAGGTGACTTCTCCAGTTCTTGTGTTGAAACCTTTAGTCTGGATAATAGGTTCTAGTTGTGAAACTCTCCATCTCACTAAATCCAACGTTGCATCCCCCTTCACCTAATTACTCAAGACCCAGAGGCCCTTTAACATGGAGTGGTGTTATGTCACACCTCTCTGTTGCAGCCACACACTGACATCTGGTGGCAAAGCCAAGTAATACATCTGTAATGTGTCTTATCTCATGCAGACAGGCGAAGTAAACAGACTGAGCAAAATGAGCAGTTATCAGTTCATATTGAGTCAACAGCATCCGAGCAGTTAATAAGTTGTGATTGTTGTGGCGTCTGAGATACAAGCAGGGTGTCATCAGCTTATCTGTGTGTTTCCTGTCAGTCAACAATGCAGGCGTGGGCTTGCTCGGACCTGTGGAGAGCATCAGCATCGAGGAGATGAAAAGAGTTTTCGAGACCAACTTCTTCGGCGTGGTCCGCATGATTAAAGAGGTGATGCCAGACATGAAGAAGAGGCGTTCGGGACACATCGTGGTCATGAGCAGCGTCATGGGTCTGCAAGGTATGACGTGTGTGATTATCAAAACGGAGAAGAAAAAACATTGATCACTGAGACATTGTAAATTGTGCTCTTTGCTTGAGGATGAAACTGAATTAAGGTTTTTTTTTTAAAAACGTTATTATTCTTTACAATTTTTTGTTTAATGTAATTCGCTATTTGTTGTGTGGAAAATGTTTGCAAGCAGTTTAAGGTTCAAAGTTCTTCAGAATAAAAAATATTGCAGTGAAATCTAAACTTCTTTTAATTATTCAGGTCTGTGCTTTTACATTTCTATTAAAGGTCTGGAAGTGTGACTTGTTCAAATAATAAGCACTTCCAGATCGTTTTTTTAGTCTGATTTTGCTTGTTTGACGTGCCAGGTAGGTGGAGTTTACCAGAACAAATAAGAATATATGGTAAATTGTAATTTGCAAGTACACTAAACTGATTTCATATCTGCTCTGACTTTGTGTAAATTATGTTTCATTGATATCTGCTGATGATTGGAGTTTGATAACAGTGCAGTGATGTTGTCCTCGATCTCCTTGCTTTTGCTCTCGGTTTCAGGAGTGGTGTTCAATGATGTTTACACTGCCTCTAAGTTTGCCATGGAGGGATTCTGTGAGAGCATGGCCGTGCAGCTGATGAAGTTCAATATCCGGTAGATTACCCTCTTTCCCCTGTTCTTCCCTCACATCTGTCTTTACTTTGTGTTGTACATGCTCCCTCACGGGCCTTTGTTTGTCCGACTCCCCCCAGGTTGTCCATGATCGAGCCCGGCCCAGTGCACACTGAGTTTGAGACAAAGATGATGGAGGATGTGGCCAAGATGGAGTATCCAGGAGTAGATGCGGACACAGTTCGTTATTTTAAAGATGTTTACCTTCCATCGTCCATAGATATTTTTGAAGCCATGGGCCAGACACCGGAGGACATAGCCAAAGTAAGGGAAACGTTTTCTGACTCACATTTTTCTTTATCTATCTCAGGTTAGAAGAATCAATGTTCTGTCTCTCTGATCGCTAACTGCTACAAACATTCAGCCAGCCTTTACAGTGTCGGAATCAGTCAACAACTCTTCTGTTTCTCATCTCTCCAGTGCACTAAAAAGGTTATTGAGTCGAGCAGCCCTCGCTTTAGGAATCTGACCAACAGCCTCTACACTCCCATTGTGGCCTTAAAGTATGCAGATGAGACTGGCGGCCTGTCTGTCAACACCTTCTACAACCTACTCTTCAATTTCGGCCCTCTCATGCACATAACCATGAGCATCCTCAAGTGCCTGACGTGCAACTGCCTGCGTAGGCGCACAATCTCGCCTAACTGAAGTGGGTGTCCGAATCTTGTCCTTGACCCTTACCCTCCCCAGTATGTTGCCCCCAGTCGGTTCCTCTGTGCCTTTTTTCCCCTAAAGTTTTGGGTGAAGCAGGAAGACCAGAACCAGTAGCCTGGAGCGAGGAGGTGCCATTCTGTTCTAAGACACCTCCACGAAAAGCTTTGCCGGACGACATGCACGATTGCACAAGTTTGTCAGAGAGATGCCATATGAAGGATGTACCCTGTGTACTCTCATAGAAACACAAAAGTACAAACGTCACACACACACACACCAGATTATTGTACATAAATTTTATTAAAAGATAGATGGCTATACATAGGTGGATATAGATGTCTATTTCGTTTGAAAAAGAACACACAATCAGAACGTGAGATACAAGTCCCATGGACAGGCAGCAAAGCACAAAAATGAACAGAGAGAAACAATAAAATAAGAATAGAGAGATGTTAATGCTTTAACTTGTAGCCTAGATAACTTTACAATCAGGCTCACTAGAGTTATAACATGTAAGACAGAGTCAAGAAGAATATATCTGCTTTTATTGTGTTGTGCCCTTAATTTCATGTTTATTAAATAGTGTTCTCATGGTCATAACTGCTGTTGAATCATGTTTTTAAACTTCTTTTGATAAACTGAATGTGTTTTTAAAGGTTTGTGAAGGGGTGGGTCAGATATTTTTAATCCAGCGACTTGATTTAGAAATAAACTGAATTATTATTTACTCTCAAATGTTTTGTTTGTGTTTGTTTAATATTGATAAAAAAATATAACCGATTTGACTCAGTAGTTCTTTGCAAGGTCTTTCTTTCTGTCTGCAATACCCCTCTGATACCAAGAGAGGGTGGTATTTCATGATGTTTTTCCCTGGGATCCAACTTGTGGATTTACCAGGATCAGCAGCATCAAGAGTGTAAAGGAATTTGTCCTCAGGGGCCTGAGACGAACAAGTGCAATAGAATTTGTTGGTTTGAATCTTTAGATTGTGGTCATTCAGTGTCGCAGGCACATATGTTTATATCAAACACAAGTAAAACTAGTGGGGTTTTAACCATACATGTTTCAATCATACACCAGTCTAAATAAACTCCTACTGAGAATTATTCAAGGTTAAACTGGAGCTAAATATATTCCATTTAGAAACAGTCAATAGACTTGCTGCTGTGCCCATATTCAGGTAAAGACACAAAATTAAAGAAGACTGCAGAACACGTACTTGTATTTGAATAAGCATTTTGTGAGTGTGCACGTCTGTACACATACACACACATTAGCATGTGTTTGCATGGATGCGTGTGCGTGTGAATGAGTTGTATGAGCATGTCTATGGGCCAAGTTAGTGATCTGTTGATGGATATAAAGAGGTCATGGCCTGCTCCCCATCAAAACCCCTCCCTTGAACCCCCACCCCTCTGGCACACACACCCTGCTTTGTGCCGTGTGAGAGAATGTGACCTGGTTCCCATCCCTGAGGAGGGGTGAACCCTAATGACGGCCTCCTCAGACACATTGCGCAGCCCCGAGCCTCCCTCTCCAGCTGGCCCCCTCAGCTCATTGGGCCAGGACCCCCTGGTCCACACTGGAAGAGGCTTGAAGTCTGGTTTGGATGGAGTTTGTCTGGTGTTTGCATTCTGTCCCATCCCACCCTGCCGTGTCCAGGCCAGTTACATTCACCTGCTTCGAATGCATCATCAGAGGACAGTGCAACTGGTCGCGGACCTGTGGTTTCTGTGCAATGTACAATGAGCACAGTGCCTCAGCTCCGTGTTTGTGTCTTCATCAGAGGCGACAGCTCCACACAATGGAACAAAGGCGCTGTCAATCACAATCAAATGGGTGTGTGTGCAGGGGGTGTAGAGGAAGGGGGGGTGGGGTCCGAGGAGGTCGGGGGAGGAGTTTGTGTGTCCTGAATGTTTTGGGGGATCCCAAGACCCAATGTGGGACGCTGAAGGCTAAGGGCAGGGGGTGGACTGGAGGTTCCAGGCAGCAAGGGGTGGGGGTGTGTCGCATTTGGGAAAATAAGAATTGGGGTGCCCGGGCCTGAATGGAGGACCTGTTTACTAATTGAATGGAAACAGGAGTTACAGCAAAGTCTCATTAAACAAGAGGTCTTATCAAACCATTGTGGTGCACCTTTGTTTCACAATCAAGAACATAATTATAATACAATGAGGGAAGAATGACGTGGTTAGGTCTTCCCTTAATTGCAACCCTGTCATATTTACTGAACCACTAAACATACATAAGCTCTTCCTTCATTCAGCCTCACTGCACTGACTGTGATGAAAGGCTGGGTCAGATTACTTGGAAATGTAGTCACTCATAGTACAGATATGATCATTTGTAACATTAACCATTGGACTACAGAAGACTGCAATGGAATCTGAATACTTTTGGATCACCTCAGAATCAAATATTGATGATATTGCTTCTCATCCTATATAAATGGACCCAGCCATAATAATTTAATTTCAAAATTATTGACACATCTTAAATCCAATTTGATGCAAATAACATTTTGCATATTCAGCATATTGAAACAGCGAAAATGGTAAAAGCTAATTATATTTACTTATTTCTTACATAATCCTTATTCCATGTAATCCATTTCAACACAGCCGTGTTAACGTGCCACTGGTATTTTTGGATCGTGAAAAAGGAAAACTTGAAGAGTTCTTGTTAGCAGGATGCCTTGTAAGCCTTGGGCCTTCTCTGTTGCTGGGTAATCATCACCAGAAACCACAAGCCTGGCTCAGAGAGCGATGAGATAGACTGCCGAGTCAGACATCAAAAACAAAAGGGAGCTGCAGAGGTCTGTAAATTGTGAGACACACAAGACGAGAGGGAAGCGTGAAAGAAACATATTAAGCAAAAGAAAAAGAGTGAGCGGTTGTGTGGGATGCTGGCATTAAGTGGCGCTGATGTCTAGACAGGGTGCTTCAGCCTGATCCCAGGTCAGGATGGATCTAAATCAGCCTCCTCTCAGCTGTTTCTGTCATTGCTTCTCTTGCTATCGAGGGTTCCATTGTGGATAATTGTGAGGAGTGTCACAGAATGGTAAACGGATTCTAAGTATGACGAGATCTGTGGATCAGAAATATATCTGAGGCATAACAAGACAGATAAAAGCTTCAAAAACAAGGTTGGAGGTCAGACACCATTTAACATGGCTGCATGTGACTGGAGATGTAGCCACATGGGACATATTACTATCCAAAGAGCTAACCTTGGATCTGAGGGGACCTATCAATCTTTATATAGTTAAAACAGGAGAAGCCCTAGTTGCCCTGTGGCGCCCAAGTCCAAAAGGGCAGCAGAGGCCACGGGGGGAGAAACAAATACACAACCTCTATCTCTCCTTCTCCCTCCCTCTCTGGCTATTTCCTTTCTCTTCTTTTCTCACTTTCTCTGAGGCCCACTATCTGTCTGCCCTCTCCTCCGTCCATCTCCGTAACTCCGCTGTGCAGTGACCTCTCACAGACCCAACGTGGGTCACTTGTTTATTCACCCACCGAGGGGGGGGGGTCATCATCTCTCGTTCTGAGTAGAGCTGCTTGTTTGCAGGACCATTCCTGGATCGTTCGGAGGTCGGAGCATAAATCAAAAGAATCTTGGCTCTCGCTTGCCAGTCATACACATTGTTTTACAGACACAGACCCACTATTGTCACCAACGTTACAACATTAGCGCTGTCCCCCTTTCCCCCCACTGCTCTTCCAGCACATAAACAATCCAGCGGGAATTTCCAGACCGGGTCTCAGTTTGCCCACTGCCGTATTGTTGCGTTCCGCTCGGTTCACTCTCTCAAAACTACCAGTTCCACTGACTGTGAAACTCTGTGATTAGAGGATTTGATCTGTGTACAAGGATTATAAATCTCAAACAAGGGGTTGGTGGGTGATTGCGCTGGGTTTAGGGATGATGTAATCGTAGCCGGGGTAACACGATCCTCTTGTTTTTGTTGTGGACAATGAGGTATGATTGGTGTTATAGCCCACAAGAATGAGTCTGACAGCATAGCCTCAGATATCAATGCACAGATTTGAGTCAAAACCTGAAACTCCTGTTTCTGAGCAAGACGAGTCAAGAGGCAGGGCAGAGTTTGGAAAGCAAAAAAACCCTGTTAGACAGATAAGGGAGAAAAACAACCCAGACACTGGTACACTGTGTGCACCAGTGCATGTTAAGTGGGCATGCCCACAAACAAATTGCACTTTTCTCACCATTCTGTGCACTCACATTTCTTCCTCTAGCATATCATCTTTCCTTTGGTTTCAAACCTCTTCCACCACAGATCAGTTGTTTCTCTCTTTCAATCTTGTAATTAGATGTCTGGGAAATTTCTTAGTGCGGAAAAGCATTTATATTTTTGAATCACAGAAAATTAACGACACGTTTCGCTCTCTGGTGTGACCGACACCAAGGAAGCGATATTTTCGTCCTTTTAATTTGTTTCCCAAGGATGGATGTGTTTTTCACTCATGCCTCAGGCGGCGTGTGAGTGTGCTGATGAGTAAGAGGACTGTATGACAGAGATGGACAGACAAATGGTAAGACAGACAGACAGAGAGACAGACTGACGGTTAGGATTTGTGTGAAAGACAGAGACTTCATCAGAGAGTCTATCATTATCGAAGTTTGTCCTCTCCCTGGCAACCCTGGCTGCATCCCAGCTTCAGTTCTCTGCCAGAGAGAAAGCCTTGCTGTGGACCCCATCCGCACCGCCATGGATCTGATCTATTCACTGTCGCCAACCATAAAGATGAGAATCCAGAGAGGCTGCAGGCACACCCATGCCAGGAAGCCTGTCTCAGCCCAAAGAGACCTCATCATTGTTTATTCAGCTTGAGTGCATCACACATCTTGGCAGCTTGGGTGAGAGTGAATATTCACAATTTCGATTCCCAGCATGGATTCAAGTAGTGGCTCACTTAGGCATTAGGAAAATGAAAATGGCTCCTGTGCACACGTTCAAGCCCAGAGACTCTAAAACCAACGAGTATTCTGGTTATCTGCTTCATTCAAGAGCAGATCAACGGCAAACTTTGTGCTGCATTCACAGATCCACCCGGGCTGATTATTCCCCCCCCCCATCAAAACAAAAGAATGCCTCTGTGCCTCTATTGACCGTGAAAAGATGTTCGTAGATTTGTCCCCAGTGAAGAGATGTCTTTGTTGGTTATCTCCATTGGTGAGCCGCCTCCATTTGGCTCAGCCTAATCAGAACACAAACACGCCTCTGTCATTTGGCTGCTCTCCCTCCAGCTCTCCCCTCTGTCACTCTAGCTCTGATTAACTAAAATTATAAATTAGATTCTATCTTTATCTCTCTTAATTTTCAATTGAACTTTTTTGTATGCCTCCTGTCATTCTAACACTTGTGTATGTGCCATAAAAATACTGTTATCCCCTCTGACCCTCTTCCTCCCACCTTGGCCTCAGATTTATTTGCCTTCTTTCATCTTCCTGCTATCTAATCTGATCATCTGGGTGGTGTGTGTCTCTCCCTGAGGCACACTCACGGGCCTGACATGGATTAACTCTGCTTGTCTGTGCACAGCCTGGTTTCGGTTGCTGGAAGGGAAGTTTTGCGATGTAAAGAGAATCCCTCAGGGAAGGGTCTTGTGCTGGATTCCTGGAGAGGTGGTCACATCCTGAATATGTTTCAGGTTTAGTTTCTTCACCCAGAGGAGCTGTGTACATACTGTACTGCTCGCCTCCAGAGGGGAAAAAAATTGAAAGGAACACAAAACCTGAATCAGCACCTGAACTAAATCCGTTTTGCCTGCAGTCCAGCAAAAGTTTTGCATTTGAAGTTAAATATCTCATGCAAATTTTAAGGTTTTTACTGTTGCAAGTGTTTGAGACTAAACCACAGACACATTAAACCTGTGTAACAAAAAAAGTAATGTCTGTAAAAGTGCACAAAAGCACCATCATTTGAAATACTACACTGCAAAGTGCAGCATGTGCCTATTGTCTTGCACAGTTTACTGTTATAGGCCTAGAAGAGTACCATTCAGTGTTTGAAGTGATATGACTGCCAACCCATTGCACACAATGGAGTGTGGTCATATTGATGTGAGCACTATCCACATCTGAAAACCTCACTCTGTGTTCTGCATAGTGTCGCTGGATGTCATGGGAGGAATGATTATATTTTCTGTACAACCCACAGCTTATTCTCTATTCAGTATCCTGATCATTTGTCCTTTTATTGTGCACATTTTGTTTTACAGATTTGTGTATGTGTGAATAGAACACATGTATTGTGTATAGGTCCTGGGTAGAAACCCAACTGGGGCCTGTATGTGTGGAGTATTCATGTTCTCCATGTGTTCTCTTCAGTTTCCTCCAGGTGCTCCAATTTCCTACCACTGTAAAAATCATGCACATTAATATGTATCCTCCTGCCATTGCCCTCATCTGCCACTGGTTGCAGAGCTGGAATTGGTCCCAGGACATTTTGCAGTGGCTGCCAACTGCTCAAATAGCTTAGACCCAGTGCAGAAGACAAGCATAGTCACATGGAATGAATAAGTAATAACTGAAGATACAGTTTTGCTTATACTTTTCAATAACTGTAGTTTTATTGTATATATTTTCAATAACTCTATACAGCATTTTATGACAGGTTAACTGCTGCATGTTATTGTACCAAACATGTATGACCGTTTGTAACCAATACCATGTTATTCACCCCTAAGCATTTCAGTTGACAGCCAAAATTCATATACACAATGAGATGCTCCTGTGAGCAATGAATAAATAAGATGACTGTGTCTTCAGCTAATCCACAGCATTCATTAGGAATAAGAGAACAGTTTCAATAGTGATGTGACAACACTCTTTATTATGAAATTGAGGGTATGATTTGAACATGTATAGTGAATACCAACAGGAAAATGCCCTGTCAATCTTTTTTATAAATGATAAAAGTAATTCAGAAAGAAAACTGCTGTATAACTCATCAAATATAATTGTACTAACTTGTGCCCGTTCTAAACCTGCTTGGTCTGTTGTGATGCTGGTTGCAGGTTTCTGTCTGAAACTGTAAAAGTGGCCCTGCAGTGATTCACCCACACCAAGTAAAGACAGGTTGCAGGAAGAGCTGCTCACCTGTTTATTTAAGGTTCACTGAAGCTCAACTCAATATGTGGAACGCCAAACTGGATAATCAACTGTTGCAATGCGCCTTTTGTCTTGATCGACAACATCACTTTAGTTGATAAGTTCCAGCCACTGCTACAAATTCGACACTGAATTTCCTTGTTCTCTTAACAATACACATGCCAAGTGTGAAGCTGATAAGTTGAATGCTTCTCGCCACATACAGAGATTTCTGGAATAATTAGATAGATGTTACATTGTGCATATCTTGTGTCTTGCAGTCATGAAGTTGAATGTAAAAATATTTTTGATGTAATAAAACCCAAAGGTTTCGATGCCATATCAGAGAAACCAGTCCTTTCTCCGACTCCAGGCCCTCTTCATAGTTCCCCTGACCTGTGGAGAATGGCCTAACTGTGGCATTTGCTGGAGGTCAGGTCCGCCATGAGTACTGGGCAAGACCCCACTCATGTGAGCGCCCACTTACTTGGATCTTTTCCAGGAAAGAACAGAGTGGTGTGTCTGGTCCACGGTGGGAAAAGCATCCCTTGGAATGTGACTTTGAGGGAACTGTGTGGGACCAGCGAGAGGGTCTTCCCTCTCCCAGTGAAAAGGTCTCTCCTCCTGAGGCTGTGGGAAGGTCGGAGGTCAGATGTACCCAGTGCCCACTCTGTGTAGCACACAAAACCCACAGCTGATGCTGCAGCTCCATTCAAAAACCCCTCGGGGCAGCAGTGAAAAAAGATTGGCTACACAGCGAGCACCAAAAAACAAATCTTGTTAAACTCAATCTGCCAAAAAACAAAGTGCGTATGAGACTGTCACAGGGAACGTTACAAACAAATATGTTATATGGGTTTTACACATTCATCTTGACAAAACGTGTGATACCTTACAACAATGAGTAATGGCCAGTCAGTCATGTGACACTAGTTCACACCTGCAGCCGAACTGTGCTTGTGTCGAAGGAGGACGTGATGTAAGCTAGGATATTCTTGCATGTCTATTATGCACAGTGTGTGTGTGTTATTATTCAACGCCTTTCTTTTGTAGCTTTGTTTTTCTGTCTTGTTGCCTGAGGTTAGTGTCCTCCTCCTGTGTTCTCTTCTTGGCATCTAGTGAACCAACCTGTGAAGCAGTACAGGCACATCGCAAACCCACTTTCCCAAACTCCAAATCTAGTACGGTAACATTAACAAGATTGTAGCCAGTATCTGCCCCAGAGAACGCATGTTTCCCATTTTTATTCATGACTTATTCAATAACCTATCATTCCAGTATCGGGAGGCATTAGTCAATGAAACATGGGAGAATGTTCACTCCATTTTGACCTCCATACCCTGCCCCTCCCCCTTTCCCCTCTTACAACACAAGTCCTCACAGGAAAATAATAAACAGATGAGTAGGATGGGAACCGCTGTGAGCAAGAGCAGCCAGGCACTAACGCAAGCAAGCATCGAAACTCTGGTTCCCAGGCTGGAGGGAAGAGGGCAGGCCTCAGCTTGACTGTCCCAGTCATTGAGCAGAACCAGAAAAACCTGACAGAAATCAGTTACCTGTCACTTCTTATCCCCCAGCCTACCCACTGCACACACCGCTCTCTCTCTTCAAGTCTGGACACACAAACTGAGAGTGAAAGAATCATTTCTATGTCGAAACCATCACTTGTTCTGTCTTGTGCGCCGTGTGAGATTTTGTGACACAAAACCCATCATGATTGAGTGTTATCACAACGTATTGTGCTCACAGTTGGGTTAAAACAGCAGGCCCCACGGCGGAGACATCTGCAGAAAAACACACACTATCAATGATTCAGTTCCACAGTAACACCCCTCCCTCCACACTCTCTTTCTGCATCCTCGCACACACCCAATGAAAAGTACGTGCACAACTTTTTCCACGGCAGACAGAACCACAAGATGTTCTCAAAACCAGCCACACACACAAAAGGTCTTATCATCTGCAAGAGAGTTCAGCCACACAGGTCTTCTTGGCACTTAAACACACAGAGAAAAGTACTGGCTTCATTTCCCCCCACTCCCTCTGTCTCCTTCATTCTCTTTCTGTATTCTGGCAAGGTCCGCTTTTGCAAATTAAACACAGATCTCCCATAGATGCTCGGCTGACAGCTCCAGCTACGTGCCAACACTACTAAATATCTGGAGGTCAGTGGGCCTAGAAACACAGGATTATCCCCTCTGACTCCCTTCTGATTCCCATGAGCCAGATGAGTATTTCACTTTAACTGTGAATATGTTTTGTGTCACTTGGATCCATCTGTTAGCCATTGACAGGTAGAATAATAGGCTTACGATGTTTGCAACAGCATTGACATCATAGAAATATTGAATGACACACAATGCTGTAAAGAGACGTATGCACCAACATACATACATCACACACACTGTAACCACACTAATGCAAATATCCATAAAAAGTGTGTATATGTGCGCCTGATAAGTGAGTGCAGACCCATAATGTAGGGCGGTGCAGCGACATCAAAGCAAGCGTGAAGTGATGAAATCAAGGGTGTCTGGACTTGATCAGTGTGCACTTGTTTGTTTGCATCTGAGTCATTCTATTGTCTAAATGGCAGGCGTGTAGGAGTCTCCTCCTCAGATTACATCTTAAAGACGTACTTCCACTATCAAGAAACTGATGCCATGTCTGAGTCTGTGTGTGTGTGAGTGCTTGTATCTTTGTGAGAACCATTTTGAGCATAGTCCTCATGGATTGAGGAATTAGGTTTAGGGTCATGGCAAGAGGTAGGGTTAGACATTTAGTATTATGGTTTAGGTTAGGGTAAGTTTGTGTGTGTGTGTGTGTGTGTGTGTGTGTTTGTGTGTGTGTGTGTGTGTGTGTGTTTATTGAGCTGAAACCCAGGTTATAACCCCACTCTTGGCCCTCTGCAGTGGAGTTGTGAGAGAGAAGTTTCTTTCCCTGGGGTCCTCCTAACCAGTCTTTCAGGAGCCACTTCATCCGTTGGGAGCCAGAACATACGGTATGGATTGAATGCAGAAAAAAACGATCGAGAATGGCCCTCAGCAGAGCACGGCCTGAGTCCCCTAAGATTCACTCTAAATTTCACACACTCATAGATATCAGTCCCCTACGTGTGCCTTTAATCTTCATCAAGATCCAGGAATTATTCTCTGGAAAATCTGTGAAAATGACGCAACATCAAAGACGTTGATTATTTTTCTGGGACCATTCCAGAATTCAAATGTTTTTTTGTACAAAGTGTTTTGGAAGTCCATTGAGTAATTTTTACATAATCTTGCTGAAAAAGAAAACAAACACGCAAACAAACAGACAGGGAGGAAAACATAGCCCTTCTTGACGCAGGTAAAAATTTGCCCCTCTTCAAATTTGGTTGCATGTGCATTCAGTGTTTGCACACAACAAGAGAGAATGCCACACAACACAAGCACACAGAAAGTGCCACGGGAGTCTGGTCCCCATGAACGCAGGCTGGTTACTGTGGCGAGCGTGGTGGAGGGTTGTCGGCAGGGAGTTGGGTACAGAGAACAGGACCTTGTATGGTGAAAAGATGCAGACCTTCATTCCTATGGCCTCATGAAAGACTATTTTTGGGGCATTTTGAACTCTCCCACGCAAGCACAACAATTTTGGGCTTAGTTCATTTATTTATCTTTTATGTTTTTCCATCTAATGAAGCCCAAGAGAGAGGACATGTCGAGTTGTTCTTGGCCTTTAAATCAGGGAGAAGAGGAGGAGGGGTGTGAGTGTGTCTGCGTGCCTGCGTGTGTGACTGTAGCCTGAACAAATATTGCGTTCGACACTTTTTCGCCTCACGCCAAAGCGCAGCCGCTGCTATGACTCAGCTTTCCAATATGTAGCTCATTGCAAAAGGTGTTTCTGTTCTGAAACAACGCTGAGCCAAACGTTGTTAATGTGACAGAGTGAATTTTGTTGCTCTATACCAGCCGAAGCTGGATGTGGCTGTGATTTATGGTCATTCTCGTATACCGAGGAGGGAAAGGGGGGAATGGGGGAGAATTGGCGTGGGACCCTGGGGAAAGAAACTCCTCTCTCACAACCCCACTGCAGAGGGCCAAGAGTGGGGTTATAACCTGGGTTTCAGCTCAATACACACAAACACACACGCACACACACACACACACACACTAAGTACAACAAGAGGGGAATGAGTAAAAGAATAGTTCATCATGGCAAAGCCTAGTTTATTTTGGAATTAATAGCTTTCAAATTGGTCTACAGATATCGACTGGCTTCAAGAACATGGAAATGGCCCCACATTTTAGAGATTATAACTTCTTTTTTTCTACCACAAGTTGTTGTAACAGCTATGACAAACTCTCTATTATTATTCTTAACACTGTCATGCACTATTCCTGACATATTTATTTTCTGTGCTCCGTTGACACTGCTGCGTGAACTCTCTGCTATTAATCTGCAGAGCGATTATTCACCAAGAAAATAAATAACTTTGGAGATAAAAACACATTTAAAGACTGCACTTCATTTTTCATCACTTCTTTTCCTATTATGGAGTCTGATGTCACTGTGTGCACAGTGCATGTATGTCGTGAAGCACAAAGATGAAAGGGTCAATATGGGCCATTTGGATTGTGAGTTATGGGCCATGACTGACTTTATCAAATATTTCTGTTACGACTGAGACCCTCATGGAGTTGTGTATGTTTTTGAAACAGTCAGCCACATGAGACGAGAGGCTTTCAGCGGCAGCAGTGTGTGACAGGCCGTCATCGCGGCTGCTGAAAGTTCTGCTGTATGAGCTCTGACAGAAAATATCCAGTCAGACTAATACATATATAAATCATAGACTGATCATTTTAGGTTATCTTCATTTTAGATTGAAAAAAAAGCTAAATTACATAATGTCAGTGGTGGACTAAATGTATTTATTGCTTTAGGTTTTAAGAGATTTGTCCTTCCAATATCTTATTCACTGTGGTGGTTGTAATTCCCCACTTGTGGCCCACCCACACTTTTATATTACTGCATCATTACTGGTGTATTCATGGGGAATTGCATGTTAGTGTGGGTTAAGGAGATCATAGTAGTGTTTAATGCTATTGGATATTCTAATGTGTAACAGGACATGATAGTTTGACCTAATTTCTACAGTTTATTGCAGTATTTTTAAAACATAATATTGTCTAAATTGTAGATGATTAGAAGTATGAAGTAGCATGAAACAAAAATACTAAAATTTTTACTTGAGTAAATGTATTTACTTACAATCCAGCACTGCTTATTCTTTTTTTTTATAGTTAATCTGAAACAATTAGGAAACCAGGACTTATCCAGCTTTATGCTGATCTTGCTATAGACTATGAAATCCTCATCTTTCTCCTCTGTTCTTTCAAGTGTCTATTGAGGATGAATATTCTGCATGCTTCCTGGCCTGACCCTATTCTTCTCCTGAGTAAACTTCGACACACTTCCATGAACCCTGATGTGGGCCTTCTTCATGGTATGAGAGATTAGACTGCGGTTGTAGTGAAGTCTTTCTGATGTCGACTTTATCAGAGAGGCCCCATGAATGGGCCGGCATAGTTTCACTGAAAGTGCAACAATAACACACCTATCACACTCCATTCCCCCTCTCTCTCTCTCTCTCTCTGCTGGATGAGTGTGAAGGATAAACTGTCAGGCTATCTCACAGAGATCAGGTTCCATTCCACACCATCAAGCCTAACAAAAAAAATCCTCAGAGCAAGATAAAGCTTGCACTGTATATACATTTACAAAGAGAAAGAAATCACTCCATAATATCTGCACAAAGCCAATTTTCCAAAGTTCTTACCACTCCGCAAACACTGACAGGAAGTGATTACACTAAGTGGATCTATTTCATTCTGCGGAGGAGTCAAACTCACATATCCTCAGGGAACAGACCTCTGACCCCTTTGTGCAGTCAGCCAGGAGACTCCTTCTCCTCGCTCTCTTCTTCTCTCTCTTTTTCCAGTCTGCTTGTTTTCTCCCTGAAACCATCAACTCAGTATGCATCCCACAGAACAACATTTCTGGCTTTTCTCAGAGTGTTGCTGAGTTGTCGATGGACAGAATGACAGGTGAAATGAGAAACGCGACAAATGTTCTCACTGGAGAATCGGATTTTCCCAGTGTGCAGGACCCTCCATAGGAGTGTAAGAGTGTGTGTGTGTGTGGGAGGAGAAACAGAGAGACAACTTATGGTTGTAATTTGAAAAAATGCTTTTTTTAGTCACTCTTAAATGTGGGAAATTCAATGTCAAAGTCATTGAGCCTGGGGCGTCTGTGGGAAGCCGAGCTCGGGATCTGGGAAAGAGGGAAGTTTAGATCTCCTGGTGGAATTCTCTCTCACTTTCAACTAAGGGGGGGGAGCTTTTGGTTTTCGGGGGCCATACGTTTGTTGAGAGTTGGGAATGCTTATTTACATTAGATTGATTCAGTCTGTCAGAGTAAAGAGGGGAGGCATACAAAGTTAATCTGCAGGAAACGGAACAAGCAGCCCACACCACATGCAGTTCTCTGTAATGTGGGAATCGGGAACCACATGACGCTGCAAATGCTGGAAGGCGGCCTGGAGCAGAACCACAGATTATAGTTTAACCAGGGGGTAAAAGTCAAAAACTCAGTGCAATTTGGTGTCATCTTGCTGTGTTTTTGTGTGTGAGAGAGAAGGAGAGAACAGCGAGCGAGGGAGAAAATAACAGCGACAGACAGAGACCGTGTGTGTGTGTGAAAGAGAGTGAGATAGCAATGAGCGGGAAAGAAAATAAGAGAGAGAGCGAGACCACGCATAGGCTTGTAATGGAGTAAAGTTCATCTTAGCATTTTCTCGCTGGTTCCCAGAGTCTGAGCCAGCTGGATGGTAACTGTTGAGTCTTTGCTGCACAGCTGCCCTCCAAACTGATTAGAGAGAGCTGGCTTCCTTCGCCAGCAACCATTGTGCCCTTCCATCCAATGTGAAGTTGAAGAGGAATGTGAAAATACAAGACTACTTTGGTGCTGTTTTTCACTCTCTATTGTACCTTGACGATATCAGATGTGGCCAGACAACCTGGTTTTGACGTCCTTGTGAGTGATTCCCGTCTGTGAAATCAGAATACCATGAATTGGTAAACAGGGGGGGGGGGGATTCGTGTGAAAAATGATGCAGAGAGATTAAGATTGTGAACGTTGCATATTCTTAAAATCCAACTTCAAAGAGAATTTAACTGACAGATGTGACGGTTGACCAATGACATTGCTGAAGTACATCTGTTGTGCGCATTGGGCTTTTTTTTTTTTTTTAGTGGCTGAAACGCAATCTGCCCATCTGTACCAGGGGCCACAGCAGTCTGCTCTTGGAGGAACACAGCACAATGAAAAACGGCATCAAATTGGCGTGTTAATTCACAGTAAATCCTCTTAAAAGACTCTGTTCCTTCCTGTCACTCACACACACACAAGGGTCACAACCTCTGGAGTGTATGGCTACAGACATTTTAAAAAACCAGAACGAAAATGTCACAGTCCAGTCACAGGCCCCAAGCTTCAGCATAAGAAATAAGATACCCACAAACGGACCTGCTGCGGAAGAAAAAACCCCCACAAAGGCGGGGGGGGGGTTCAAAGAGACAGGCATACAGATGAGGAGTCTGAGAGGAGTCAAGTTGAGTGAGGAACGTGAGTTGGACTGATGTGGACGTCACACAGGCTTTGTTGTCGAGGGCCAAACCTGGGCTTGTCTGGGCGGTGGCAGGTGGTGAGCAGATTTTGTTACCCGGTGTAGAAAGTGGTTATGATTTCAAAGTGCAGTTGGCTGAAATCATCACCAATTAACATGAAGGAATTGAACTTGATGTATTCTTGCTTACTAATGATTCTACATATCTTCAAAGTTTGTTGCGAAAACAAACATACACATAAAAACAATTTAAAATGCCAATTACGCCTACATTGGGAAAAAAAATCAGAAACGTGTGACTCCTCGCATTGTTCCTTCATTATATGGTCATGGATGATTAGTTGTGTTGCAGGAATCTATTTTCCAGGCTGAAGCTCTGAGTCTTTCCATGACTGTGTCCAGCGCTGCCACTATCAGTGTGCATGGTTGGTTTCAACTTGGCTAATCAGATTCAGCGTTGGTCAAGTTGTGTTATCTGGCCTGCCACGGTCCACCAGTCTGCCCATTCTGTGAGCTCTTAGTGGGAGTGCAGTTTCCATGCAGTCATGAACTATAAAGGGGAAGTTGCTGGCCTCCTGCAGCACTGTGGGAAAGTGCAGCTCCTGCTTCCTCTGCTTATTTGGACCAATCTGGTTATAAATGGACATTCACAAGCAGGCGGCCCTGCAAGGACAGCCCAGGGCCCTCTGCTTTCAATAGCCTCTCAAATGTATCTCAGGGGACCAGTTTTCTGATGTGGAGGCGCTGCGGAACATGCATTTTTCCATTCAGCACAGCAGAAAAAGCTGTGATGTTTACAATTAAGTCTGATTGTGTGAAACATTGAGTCCACAGAGACCATGTCAGATTTATGATTTACTGTTTTTTTGCGATTCGGTCTCCTTTTCCTCTCCTTTGTTATATTTCCAGTCATCTGTTCGTTTGTTGGTTTGTTTCTAAAAGAGAATACACAAAAACAACTGAAGGGATTTCCACAAAACTTGGTGGAAGGATGTGTTGTGGTGTCAGGAAAGAACTACATATTTAATATGGAACTGAATCAGGGGGTGAATTTAGAAACCTTTTTTTATAGCTTTCTTTTGTGATTTCAAGCTTTTCAATGTTTTCCCTTATTTCCTAGGGAATAATTCATGGCTCTTGATGAAAAAGATCTAGCATGTTCAGGGAATCTATGAGTGTGTGTAATTTGGTGAAGGTTGAGGGCGACTGTTGGGCCTTGGCAGAGGTACGCACTCTACTAAGTTTATTATCTGTCGTTCTCTTCTGTGTGTGCCACATGAAGAAATAAATGAAGGATGTGGAAGATAAATAAGTGAATCAGAAACAAGGTTTTATCAAATGCTCTGCCTGTTGCTCACTTGTAAAGTCTACAGTGCAACTCTGTAAGGCTGTTTTGAAACCAAGCATTCTTGTGCAAGTTGCATTCCTGGACCTACTACATCACCACAGACATATTCCATATCATTAGATTACAGGCTTGCTGAGGTCAGGGCATCCACAGAGGAACTTCATTGTTATATGTGGTGTCAGATCAGAAGCCAGTGGGAGGAGACAAACTAGGTTCTGGCCTGTGTTCCTGGCCGAGGTTCAGATTGGACCCACAGCTGCATGGGCAGGGTCCTGCAGAACCCTGGTCCTGAGCTGAGCCCCGACAGGTGCCGCATTAAAACCGCTGTGAAACCGCTCTCTTTGGCTTAACGCTGATCCTCTCATGCAGCCGAACGCAGAGTGGCACTGTCTTTGGCCTGCTGTTAAACTGAATGTTGATCTGTGACTAAAGCACTGGCCAGCATAACTTCAGGCTTCGAGACGGCCACTATAGGAAAGAGGAAGAATATTGGACAGAATTGAAGCAAAATATGAAAGATTCAGAAGAAAAACTAATACTGGAGAGAGGAAACGTCCTCACTCCCTTTTCCTGGCTCATTCTTTGGCTGAATGGCGGAGCATTCTTTCTCACTATGATTTATTTCATTCAGAAAATCCCTATTGTCTCCTCCCCTCTCTTTCCTGTCTTCACTTACACTTGTCCACAGTTTAATTTACTAAAACATCTGACAATAAACAACAAAACAGCACTACAGCTCAATGAGAAAGAGAACAAAGTAGAATCCCCCGGTCCTCTGGAGAGGTTTTCTCTGTGTTCCTAGAATCCCTCAGTTGGACGTGGTAGCAGCAGCTGTCACTGTCCCTCTCTCTCCAGCCTGGCGCAGAACAGCATTATACTTTTAATGGGTGATTAGTGTCAGATATCTGGCTGTTGCTGCCTGAGCCTCAACTGTGGGAAATAGTCGTGCTGGTTGCACCTGATCCAGGGCTCAGTTTAGAGTTTCCTCCCGTCTAAAGAGGAACACAGGGATCCGGCGCACACACAAAACCCGACTTAAAAGATCGACTCTAACAAAATGGTATTTCATCAGGATAAGTACAACTCTGACACTCTGCTGGAGATTCTCCAGCCATTGCTGGGCTGAGGGGCAGAGAACACAAGTAAACCAGAGTATTTTTCAGCCCAAAATCCCTCTTTTCATTACACAATAAGAAAGTTTGGCCCATATACTCTGTGAAACTGAAGAGGATACTGAAAGTTATTGTGTGCAGGGTCATGTAAGGTGAATTATTTGGTCTGATTAGTCATAGCTAATGTTCCTGGTGTACAAAACTTAAAATCAAGAATTGAAATGGTACACTGATTTTAGTCTGTTAGTAATAAGGAAATAAAGAAACATTGAAACATCTTTTGGCTAAATTTTATTATATCTGTAATGAGTATTGTTACAATGTGTCTGTTTCCTTTAAAACTTGAATCCCACTGCTGATAAAACAAAGGGATCTCATTGTTTTTCGAGGGGATCTTGGTCTCAAAGAACAATAGCTCAGATATTCTGGTTCCACTTATCTATTATATCAAATTTACTGGATTTGGCTTTCTCCCTTTGTGTTTCGCAAGGATTTGCAAACTCGGACCCCCGGTGTCTCTCCAGCAGCAGAGGGCTGAATCGATTACAGCTCTGAAAAAGAACTGCCACTTAATCACCTGCACGTTGCACAAGGGCAGCTGTTCCGGGAACACTGTAGGCAAGGAAACCAACAGAAATACAGATATTTACATTTGCAGGTTATTTTATTTGCTCCTTCATTTCTCACCATTTTCAAGTTACTTCTTTGTCTCTCTCTATTTCTCACTCAACTGGCACAGCAGCATGTGAATGATGTCCCTCACTGCAGCTGAGAGCAGTGAGTAGACGGCACTCTGTGTGACGGCTGCGGTGTCCTCTCTAAGACAAAGGGGACTTGGCAGGCTGCTGCGCTGCGGCTGGATCAAACGGGCCCTGTTTATTGGACCTCTCCCTCTTTGCTCGCCGCTCATCAGCGGCTGTGTGTGCAACTGCAGTTTGAAGTGTCTGAGAGATCTGCTCACTCCTCGAAGACAGGAACCACTCAGACCACACACAGGGTCGCTTCAGCCACCACAAAGGAGGACCAGGACAGAGGCCGACACACTCACTGTTCATATGCTGTCTTTATGACTTCTTTAAGGCACTCAGTCTGTATCTGTATTGCCTTAAGGAAGAATTTCTCTCTCTCGGTTTGACCTTTTCTTTAGTTTTGGCCTGTGGTGTTTTACAATCTCATTTTTTCTAACTCCCCCCTCTCTCGCTCATCTCCCCTCAACACCCCCTGCCTTTTTCTCTTTCTGTCCTAACACTCACTCTGGTAACAATGTCCTACTACTAGATTGCATTTTCCCATGGTGCTAGCACTGGAATGTGTGCCTGTCCAAGGTGATACATATTTGCTTTCGGCCAGAGAGAGAAGAACCTCATTACTGTGTGATGCAGACAGAAGGGAGCAGTCGAGGCTGAACACAAGTTCCCAGAAACATTTTTCAGCAGCAGCCTTCACTCTGTGCGCAGGGATGATATCTGAGATTCATGCAGTTAAGTCTTCCAGTGGTAAATCTTATAACAACATGACAGCAGCGGGGAGAGGTGTGTTGGTGTTTTCAAGAGAGCATGTGTGAAAAGTGAGAGATAAGGATCAGCTTGACAAGTTTAACTGGAATATTTATATAGAAAATCACGTATGGACAGGTCACTGTTTTATCCGTGCATCTACTTTTGGTTCCCATAGACATGCTGGCAGTCATTGCTGAGGCATGTACAACACAAAAGATTTTAAATTAAAGTGATGAACTCAAGGAAGAGGTGGTTTTGGTTTCTTCCCTATATCCTGGCCCCTCTCCTCTAAATGTTACGTGTTGAACTGAGAAAGAGTTCTTATTTCCGGCCTTGACTCCCACACTAAACTTCATCACTGATGAGAAACATCCAATGATGCAGCAACACCCAAAATATTTCTTCCAATTTTATATAATCTGTTGCACCATCTTAAAATGGGGAAAGAAAGACAGAGGAAGTGGCACACTGTAAAAAAGTTTGATTTAGCACCTTTGATTCAGCTTTCTCCATAAAACCTGATGAATGTTTTATGAGAAGTGGGTAAAGGCCAAGTGTGTGTATTTATCCTATATGTGCTTACTTTCTAATTCTGTTGTACAACTACTTCTAAAACACTTTCCACATCATTCAGCAAAACATAGAACTATCATGAAACTGGTGTCCTTGTTGATTTTATTTCTCTGAAATGTCAATGGCAAGTTCTTCACAACTTCCCCCCGTGGATGAAGGTGCCCACAACACTGAGGCTCCTTTGACAGAGTGTTGTAACTTTGTACGAATGGGAATAGCAAAATAGTGGATATTGCACTTTCAGAACCACAGCACAATTGTTTGGTTTCACAAGACTCTGATTACACCGCACAAGCTGTTTGTTGTAGGTTTATGGGATTTTTGGACCTCGACTGGCCACATCTGCTGTTTTGGAAAATGATAGAATATAGCAGCTGCTAATTCACTGTATATAAGTCACTCTGACCAGTTATGTGGTTGATACATGGTAAAATTGCTGTTCTACAGTCTATCTGTTGTCCTATTTTCTGTGGCAAAAAGGGGCCATTCTCAGAGTGACCTTTCTGCTTCTCATATTATGTAGACTTTACAAAGAAGGGAAGAAGTTCTCACACAAGAAAATGATTTTCATGCATGCTCAACCAAGGCCACTGAGCACTCTTATCTCTCCCTCATCGATCCCAGCCATGGAAAGCAGCTTTTCCCACACAGAGTCCCCTCACCCAGCAGCATAAACAAATACACACAGCCTGCCATCTGCATGTGAACCAGCAGAGCTGAGATGAGACACACTGAGGCCTAATTTACCGAGACATCAGGGCTGCCGAAACCTGCACATAACCTGACCATGACATGTCTGGTAAGGACAGGAGTTTAAAGATGAGAGTCTCGTGAGAGTAATAGTCACAGGAGGAAGGAATGAGCTGGACGTGACTGACTGGTGGAAAACATCAGAATGTGCAGGGTGCCAGGCTGAGTCACTTTGGCCCATAAAGCCACACAGAGCATGTGTTTCTGTCATCAGGAGGATTGTATGCCCTGAATGCCTGTCACTTTAGGAGTTCTCCTTGCTTTGAACACGCCAGCGTTCGGGCCTCAGCCCCCATCAGGACAGAGAGATGAAACACATTTTAGCCTTGTTAAAGCAGTGCAATAGATCTTGTGTGAGCCACACGTGTGGAAGAGACTAAACATCCGAGTAACTTCAAATCCAGCGTGTGTAACAATTAAAGCTCCACCTGTTCAAAGGTTTCACTCAGTTCCGTCAAGGTCGAGCCTATTCCCTCCAAACATCACATCATATAAAGTCTGAAAGCTGACCAATTTGAATTTTGAGTAATACATTTCAGTGCTATTTCCTAAAAGTAAAAGTAGGATCTGGAAGAAAACCCAACTTGGTGCAGATCCAAATCAGGGGGGATCCGATTTTCATTTGATTTCTTTAACTAATATTTATGAGTATGTGCAATTTTGGGCAAATCCAAACAAAATTCTGGTTCTAGTGAATTTAAATGTGGTTTTGCAAGGAGACTGTTGGACCTTGGTGGAGTTGTGTGCTCTACTGAGGGCTCTTCTTCTTGTAGAGTTGCAAACACCAGGCTTTGTACATTTCATCCTGCAACATTCATAATCACTCACTAAATGCAGCCATCCACTCAACGCTCCATTGTCCAAGACATGACATGATGGAAAATGTATTATTTGTGAGGGCTGTGCCGAAAAGGAAATCCAGGCATTAGTCACTCGGGCCCCTTCAGTCACAGAAGGGACTTTCTCGAAGTAAACGAAAGGATTCCAAAGAAGTTGCCACATTTTGCTCTTCTTTGATGTCTCCTGACTGACGATCATATGTGATTATTATTTAAACAGTGCCCCACATTCATTCATTTAGCCTTGATCTTAGAAGCAGCCGCAGCGATGGTGGTGTTGAAATGGAGTGTGATGAATGTGGAATTGTAACAGACCCAGAAATTCTTTACAATTTTCTTATACTGTGTTTTAAAATGTGCTTGCTTTGCAGATCCTTCCCACACACTGTCACAGGGACCAGCATTACACATGGAAACATTAAAGATGAGGGTAGAAGCAGCATGCTCAGAGGAATGAGATCTTAACCAAGGACTTAGGTTTCAGAGGAACTTCAAACGGTCTGCGGCTGAAGGCCAGTTTGCGTAAAAACCACCAAATGAGTCAGACCCCATGTGAAGGAGAGAAATTCCCTACTATATGAGGGCGTGGGTTACCCATTTCCGTTGTTTGCGACCCCCTCACTCCTGTGCCTCAAGCCCCACTGTGATTGCATTGACCCTCTTCCTCCTTGTACCCCTGAGGCTGCTCTTATTGTAGCGATGTGGGGCTTCGGTGCTTCCTCCTCCCTGTTTGTCCTCCAGGAGCTTGGAGAGACAGGGGAATTAGAACAAGCTGTCGAAACAGCACTTCCGTGGGAGTGCAGGTCAGGGAGACCCCAAAGATGGCCTTTCTCATATATGTGGAATCCACTTCCCAAGCCCACTAAGTAGGAAGTGCCATATTTTCGCAGAGATTCAAACTAAATATTTAGGTTACAACAGCCCAACAAGGATGGAGGGGCAACTCAACTAATCTGACAAAAGCAAATGAAACATGTATGAATGAGGCGTTGGTGTGGCGCAGCAAAATAAATTATTCCATTAGTCGCCTGTGACAAAACAAACATTTTGTGTTGTGTGAGTTACATGGTCGGTGCTGTTTACTCTATCTGTAGTATGTTATTGTAGAAGCATGTCTGTGTGCCTGCATGTGCAATGCAGAACGGAGAAGGAAATAAATCAAATGGCATCCACCAGAGTCACAGAACGATTCCCAGTAATTATGTCCCATGACAGAGCCAATAGTGTAATTAGGGGTTAGTACAGAGCAGAGTGTGGACCACATCTGGGCTCCCCCAGGGGCTTCACGTCTCTACATGTTCACCAGAGTGTGAGAACCTCAGCCCATAAGCACACCTAAACAGTCCGGGTTGCTCCAAATACAAAAATGCTTACTATCAAATCAAATTTTAATAATGGTTTGATCCTGTGTTCCCACTTATTTAGATTTCATTGGGACTCTAGTTTTTTTTCTTTTTTCTTTCTCTCTCTTCTTTCGATGTGTTGGGAGAAAGCCACGAGGTCCCCCAACACATGAGATCTCATGTCATCAGTCATTGCTTTGACTTCAGAAATATGACTAATGAAGCAACAGGTTCATTCTGGTTTTTCTCCTCAAAGCTGCAGGGGCCTGCCACAGTCCAAACAACACCAGCAGGAGCTTTTACTTTTCAGGGTGAGCGAACCACATAAGCTGCGTTCAGACATGCACTGAACTCTAGATATTCTGAAATCATCCAGAGGGGCTGTATTTGTGTACATGTCCGGGTCAGGTGACACACCCGTAGAAGATGGAAAAAAAGATGTCAACATGGAAAGATAATGAGATCAGAGAAACAGTGGTGATAAAGTGCTGTGATTTCTGCAGTGAAATGTATGCATCTGACCCCAACAATCTCCTGCTTTGTTTTTTATATCTGATGAGAAATGTAAAGATCAGATTTTGCTGGGTTTTCCAGAGTTGTTTAAAAATGGCTGTGGTGAGTGAAAGGTTCCTCATATAAATGCCAAAATAAACTAAAACGTCTGAATCTAATATTTCCACTATGAAGAGTTTACTTTCATACGAGACACATTAGTGTGGTCTTAGCTGATAATGCTAAAGGCTGCATTGCTCTTACAAGGTCCATCATTTCAGTGCCTTCATTTTACCTGCCACAGGTGTTCTGTTGAGACTCTGTGCCACACCCTTGGAAAGTGAGATAGGGGGCATTGGTTGCCCTCATCCGCCTCCACCTCCTCACCCTGCCTTGATAGTTGAGGGTTTGCAGGGCCCGACAGCTGCTCTTAAATTAGAGAGTAGGAGAGAACACAACAGAACCCAGGAATGTCTTGAGTGTCTGGATTGCCTTTCTCTTCCGCTGAATCCTGGGAAGATGGCTGCAGCCTCGTCCAATATTTGTCAGGATGCTGGGTAATCCAGTACATCGTATATCTATGCATAATGCATTCCTGACCTCATATTCTGAACATTCCTCTGGTATTGCCAGCTGTCTCAGAAGCATCAGGGGGGTTAGATATGCAGGCAACGAATATTAGAAGATTAATTTAACTGAGCAGCAGGGACAGACAGACAAATTGACCATTTTAGTTATTTGTGACAGGCTGATGGTGTCTGCCCTCGATCCAATAGTCACACCATCCTGAGGTGAAACCTCCTCTATCATGCATTATCACACTGCCTTCATTAGTTGCTGGGGAGACAGTGACCAGGTCACTGGGGTCAGTGCGGCCAGAGGCACGGTTGTAAAATTGCCTAGACAAAAAAGGCAGCCTCAATAATGGTGTAGTGGCCATTCAGGAGAGATTAGCACGACACAGCCCGGGATCCACCCAGGAACACAAGATTTACCTAAAGCTGCAGGACACCAGGGCAAACACAGGACAAGACAGGCGGTAAGGGAGGAGCAACACAGAGTTTCCAGACGGCAAAATCAGTGGAATTGTGAGCGGCTCACATGAGGTGGATGCACATACTGTAGATAGTGAGGCATGAGACAGGAAATGGAGGAAGAACAGATTGATAGAGTAGGGGTGAGAGGATGGGCGGGATAGAACAAATGAAGACAGAGAGATTAAAGGAGAGGGTTGAGAAGTGATGGCTGGACAGCTGTTTGGATGGAGGCGGAGAAGGACCATGATGAGAAAGGAAGAAAAGTAGGAAGGAGGGCATTGAGAGGCAAAGATGAAACGTTCATGGAAGCTTAGAGGCACAGACTTCCAGATAGTGAGAAGGAGGTTGGATCCATCCGTCATGGTGATTTCTTCCCTCCTCCTGCCATACACCAGCATGATGTTTTTCTTCAATATGTTTTAATAAAAGTGGAATTACTGCAAGCCCTCCTCTCTCCTCTGACCCTGGGTGGTGTGGTGTGGAATGTCTGCTGCTGTCAGCCTCCCCTTCCACACACTCTACCCCACAATCAAGCCTCCCTGAAAAGCTTCTACTCGCTTCAAACATGCACTTAACCTATGTGACCCATATCTGCAGAGCAAAATGATGACAGAAACAGTCAGCTGCTTTCAAGATTTGCTATGTTTCATCACAGTATCAAAGAAATGAAATTAGGATTATCCTCATACAAATAAACAATTTGCAACTTTCTCGATAAGAGAAGCTAAGAAGGCCTTGTCACAAGGGATAATCTAATAGGGTTGTTTCTGCGTGAGCGTTCAAGGAAAAAAGAGTGGTCAACAATCCTTTAAGAGTTTCATTTTTAAAGCATGGTAGTCAGCCCTCAGGCACAGAGCACTTGAGCCATATCGACCCCCAATACTTCTTCCTCGACCCAACCTGTCTCATACCATTGCTCCCTTCCTTATCAACAAAGTGTGCCTCTAGGCCAGCCATCGCCTGATGGATGAATGTTGCATGAACCTTTCAATCTGTGTCTGGTAAACCTGCCATTTCCCAAATTCACCCATTTTTTCTTGAATCGATCCTTTCACTCCCCCGTGCTAACCGCAGCGCATCATCAGCCTCTTTTATTTAATGTCTACCAGCTGCTGCGGTGTGTCTGCGTCAGATAACATCTTTGACTGAATCTATTTCTGCTCCTGCAGCTCCACAACCAATCCAGAATGATGAGGAGGAAAAATGGTGGGAGTAATGACCGCACATGTAATCTCACACCGCTTCAGCGGGTTTGGACAAACGGGGCTGGCAGCTTCCATGACATATTTTGCGATCAGAGAACGCCCGGCAGACAAAGTGAACAGGGCTGTTGATTTTGGCGAGGAACCGGCCTCACGTGGGACAGTGTTAGATAGATTCATGCTAGACACAGAGAAATAGCTGCCGTCCATCTATAACACCATAATATCACGGGGAAACCTGTTAGGTCAACATTAACAACAAATCAATGGTTGCTTAGCTTGTAACTGTCAGACTTTTGAAGAATTGAAAACCGCTGGCAATGTTATCTTTGATGTGAACAGATTTATGTGATTGTGGGAAAAAGTCATTAGAAGCCATGTGCCTGTTTAGATGAAGCAGGAGATAGGTTTGGGGGTATAAAGACAGGTACAGGCCAATTATCCCATTCTTGGTTGCTCTAGTAGTAATTATACCTTAGTGTTCCATTAGAATTGTTATTCACTGGCTGCTGTTTTGATTACGCACTAACCAGGCTTAGAGTTTTCTCCCCGTTCTTTTTCTTAAGGAACATCCAAGCTCAGGCAGGCTCTGCTGGGACATGCAGAGGCACAGGTGGGGCTGTGGGTGCAGCCTGTCTCACCTCAGTGTGTAAGTGTGGGAACTACTCAGCCACAAGTAGTGCATGAGTAACAAGGACCCTGAGGGAGTGTGGTGTAATCTCCTCTAACGCTTCTCTTTCTCTCTCTCAGCCAAACACACACACACATTTATTCAGAGGACATTCACTCATGCATTTATCTCAATCAGTGCACATTAGCAAACAGCAATCTTCAAATGAAAGCTCAATGTGAAATCACACAGACACAGACATGTTTGTGTTGTAAATACAGTCAGGGCCAGGTAAGTAATAGCCTGTGTTGATACCATTGTTGGACCTGATTACTGAACCATGCTGAGGAAGCTTGCATGACAAAATGCATCATACAAATTCATCATGTGGACAAGTATGTTACACATGGTTAAGTTGTAGCGTATCCATTATCTTGCCTGAACATGTTAACGCCATGTAGAGTTAGAATGGATTTCACATTTACCAAAAGTATACATGCAATGCCAAAGTTTCTCAAATATTACCCTCCAATTTCAGTTTTCCCCTAAGTATATATATATATATAGATGATATATATAGATGATATATAGAGATGATGCATGGATAGATTAAAATACTTGACTGGGATAAATGAGGATGTAATGACCATGGAAACAATGATCTAATAATCCTCGTCATGATTCCCTCAGCGTGGCTTTCTCGATTTAGCAAGGATTTCTATATTTCCAGATGGGAGAAAGTAAGTATCATTAAGGATTATTGTAATTTATACTAATCACCAGGTCATTAAGTCTTATTTTCATCAGCACACTATCATCTTCAGCTCTGGGAAGAGTGCTGGAATATGGCTTCAAAACATCTCAGCCACCCACTGAGACAAAAATTACATAATTGCTAGTCAAGCAAAAATGTCTGACATTTCCCCTAAATGAATAACATTAGCAAAACCACACACCGCACAAAACCACATACATGAATTTTAACACATATTCACCAGAGAAAATGGGTGAAAATGTAAAGTGCTCATCTTTGTGAAGGAATGCAAAGGAATGACAATAACTTGCTGCTCTAATACAGATTTTATTGAGCCGTGTTGGTGGGGCAGTTGGGGGCAGTGGGCTGGCAGCTGTTGCTGCTGTGCAGGGGCCCTCAGGTCTCGGCCTACTCCTAATGGCCAGACCAGCTGTCGGAGTTCTGTCTGTAGGGGCGCGGGGCTTCAGGAGGCGGGGAGGGCATGAGAACTTCCACCCCCCTGTCCTGGGGGGCGGGTCCCTGCCTTGTCTGCCCTCCTCTGAAAGGGGGTGATTGATGGCGCAGGGTTGACACCATGCTTCTCCAACAATTGACTCAGGAGGGACAGAGGATGAACAGAGAGCTCGGGACCCCTCCACGTCTTTCTCCTCTGGTTTTCAGAGGCAAATGTGGGATCAGTCGCAGTTATAATTCAGTCATTTTTCTCAATATGTCTTTTATTTGACATTTTTAGTGGCGCATATGCCACTGGAAACACTTTTCAAGGCTGTCACTGCAATAATTCTGCTGACGACCTTGAGTTATTCTCTGCTTTATATGTCAGATTACATGGATCTGAACACATTTTTGTCAAATAGCTTAAATGACCTTCTGCCTTTCGTTAAGATAAGCCCTCTTGTTGCAGCATGCCTCCATTGCCCTCTTCTTTACACCCGATCAATTAATCCTGCCAACAAAGTGAAGATCCATAGTGGTGGACAGCACCCTGGCCTTAAGTGTGAGTGTTGGGTCATCAGTGGGTACCGGCTCAGAGTCTCGGCACCGCGGCCTGCTAACACAGACCTGACCTTTAGCACTAAACCCCGGGATTCTCCCTGGATCCCTTTCAGCAAGTCGCCAGCACCTCCGTCCTCCTTCAAGATTTACTGCCCCGTGGAGGGAGAGAGGAGGAGGAGGAAGGGGACGGGTGGGTGGTTGGTGGTGGGGGTGGCACTGTCCGGCAGCTGTTCGCAGTGGTCTTAAGTAGCCATTTCACACGGAAACAGTGTCATAGCTTTCTGAATTCTTCCAGCTGGCCAGTCTCCAGCTCTGTCTGTACTACATTCCTGCACAGAGATGTCTATTGCACTCTCCATTCTCACTGCTCTGTGAATGCAAATGCCTCCAGAATCTTCACTGCGTGTCAGTCCACCCCACTGTTGATTTATATATTAAAGGAAGGGACAAAATTTCTTCCATTTTTATTAATGACAGAGGATGCTGATCTTGGAAGGAAGAATATTAGTTTTACAAATTCCAGAAGACATGTGTCTGGCTGTTTTCTGGTACAGCATTTCAGCAAGAAATGCAAACAGCGAGAAAAGGCATAGAAAATAAAAAATTACCATAGGTTAAAGATTCTATTTCCGTCCTCGTCTCTGTCCCTGTACTCTGCAGGAACAAGACGTGAGTACACATAAAAGATTTAATAGCCGTTTAGAGAGCTTGTGTGAAATTCAAACACTTTTTCCCACAATCCTAAGAAAGATCCATCATTCACATGTGTTTACTTTAGGTAAAAAGCTCCAGTCACTTTGTGTGTGTATACATGTGTGCATGCGTGCGTGTGAGTGTGTGTGTGTGGTCCAGGTATTACTCATGCTGTGGGGACCTAAATCTGTTTACACAGTCACATTATGGAGACTTGTCTTCCTTGTGTGAAAAAGAAAGTCCCTGAAACGGAAATCATAATATTTTATGATGAAGACATGTTTTAAGGTTAGGTTTGGTTTAAGTTAGGTTTAGTTTAAGAATTAGGTTTAGGCCAGTAGTATTTATGGTTAGGGCTACAGTAAGTCTCTAGAAAAATCTGTATTAGTTAATGTAATGTCCTCTTAAGTTATGGAGACACAACTGTGTGGAAAGATAACTGTGTATTCCAAACCTTTAGTGATGATCAGGACAAACAAAACCAAGAATGACATTGTGTGAATCTAATTCCATGAATACACACTTGATAATATCACAAGTTCTATTTTTACAAATACTCCCATGTTACTGAAAAGGTCTTAATACCACAGTAATATTTCCTGCTGCTTCTTTGCTTTGCATTTTCTTTTCAAAGTGAAACACTTGGGGAACTGTGGGGTGGGGACTAAACAAACAAGAGCACAGGATCCGAGGAAGAGCTGAGGTGTTCCTTTCCTGATTGGAGCCTCCAGCATTGCACAACAGAGCAAACGATGGTTATCTCATCAAGTAATCTTATTACTTTGAGATGCAGTTGTTCATGTGTGTGTTGTGTGGTGTGGATGTGTGCATGGGGGGGGGGGGGGGGGGGGGGGGGGGGGGGGTGATGTGCCTCTGTCACACACATCAGGAGTGTGCCTGTATCGTCTCCTTAAATCTCAGAAGCCAACTTCACTTAAAGTGCTTTTACCCACGAACCCTGAATGATCCTAAAATACAAGACATCATACAATTCTGAAGCAGCAGGATCATCAGCTTCAACCCTGCGCTGCAATTGGCCCTCACGTCTGTCCATAGGGGGTCTCAGCTGCTGATTGGCCGTGACCAGTTTTGAAGAGGGGGCTTCTAATCCTCTCCACACTCTCTGTGGGTGCTCTCAGGGCTTTTCCCACATAAATCAGTCTGGCCTGGGTGGTAAAGTCATCACGTCCACTGGGTCCACTCACACTGCCTGTTAGCACCCGTATCACATGGAGTGTGCTAACTCTGAAAGGCCACCGAGCATGAAAGGAGGGAGCTGGCTGACCATAACTGTGTATGTAGACTCCGCTTGACACTGTGCTGCTGTTATAATCAGAGACTGTGCGCAAAGGTGAAATCCTGAAAGGCAAACACAAGCTTTATCCCTCAAGAGTTCACCATGCCAAACTAAATTGTTAAAGAAATGTTATGTTATATTGACCCGTGTGACCCCTGTAGTGTACGGACACACTCCCCCGCTGTGTGAGTGCAAATTAAGCCTGTGTTCTTAAGGATAGGGATAACATGAGTACACCATTTTACCTCTCATCCATGGGTGGTCCCAGAGTTAGTCCGTTTCCCCCCCTGACAATGCAGTCGTACAGTACTATTCATATGCAGTTCTGGATAAAAGCTGCTCTGTCAGGAATGTGTCCCAATAGAGCGTGTTATCCCAAGGTATCAAATGCACAATGGGAGGAATCACTGGGTAATTTGTACTTAAAGGTGCTCGTACAAGGGCATTAAATGTGTACACGAGGAGTCACCTGCTATTTCTTCCAACTATGAGCTAACAACTGTTCAAAGAAGAGCTCCACTCTCTTTCCAGCAGAGAGCAGAGTTATAAATCCTGACCTGTCACATCTCTGTTTGTGTGATTGGAGATTCCCCCTGAGTCCTGTGCGAGAATTTTGTCGCCAGGACTTCTACTCTCACACTTTCTCTCCAATACAAACAAACCCCTGACTTATTTGTCGTGTGTGTGTGTGTGTAAAGAATGAGTGAAAGAGGACGAGAAACATAAAAGTTAACTAAGCTAACAAGACATAACATATTGAGGACAGGAAAAAAAAAACGTCCCTTTAAGAAACAAGATGCCACGGTTGTTCAGAGATAAGAATTAGTTCTTTCATTTCTGAAACAATCGAAGAGAGGTCGGATTTCCAGAGGGACGTGCCGAAGCAGCCACTTCCACTGATGAGAAAGAAGGTGAACTGTAATTTTCTTATTGGGTCTTTATATTCTTGAGTCAAGCAGCATAGACGTTAATCCTCTCAAACAAAACATTTTAATTTGGGAGTGACGACAACTGGAAGTCTTGTGGGCCAATCAGGTGCAGGCAAAGTGTGATGACACAGCAAGGTCGAGAATTCATTAACAGGAAAATGCAGCTTTACTGGAAAACCTGAGCTGTCAAGAGAATTTAAAAAAACAGTTTCAAGTTTAATCAAAACAGATTTTAAAGCAGTTCTGTTTCACTGTCTGTTCCTCCATTAGCAAGCATCAATAATGGCATTTGTATATTCAATACATTCTTGTGTTCATTGACAACAGCCTTGTGATATTCTGTTGTTAAAATCTTATTAGACACAATGATGCCAGCAGCTGTTTCCATGGAACGATCAAGACCTCTAAGTTTTTCAAAGGGATGAGCTACGCGCGGCATTTGTGGACTTTGAGTGCCAAGATAGGAGAATACTGTAAATACAACCTGTCTGTCCCTGAAGACACAGAGAAATCTCTCTCCCTGGGACGTCCTCCAAATGGAAGTCAGTCAAGATACTGCCAACATGCGTGAGCGCATCTACTGCATCCCCACGGGGTGAAAGACATGATTCACAGCCAGATGAAAACATAAAATATCTGCTTATTACACCCATTTGTGATTTAGATTAACTCCATCACACTTCCCCTCTTGCCTCAAGCTTTTACTTGCAGCCAGACACACAGTAACCCATAGCCTATATATCATCTTAGATACTAGCCGGCATGAGATTTTAAAGAGGAGTTGCAGTAATATCCAAATGCACAGAAAGAATACAGGGGGCAGTCTAATCATGTCATTGTGCACAAGAAAAACTCAATCAAGCCATTGAAAACTTTGCACTGCCCCAACTTTCATCACACGGTGGGTGCCAAGTGAAGCAGGTGTCTGTGAGGCCTAAGAAGCTCTTTTCACTGACCCCTATAGATGACGTCACATGCACTAACGAACTTCACTCCAAACCAGCCTGCTACATTCATGGCCCTACCCATGCCTGTAATTTATTCAAGGCCAGGAGCAGGAATAGTGCGACGGGGAGACGGTGGGGTGGCAGCAGTGTGCTTGAATATTAGTGTGCAACCCTCCCCTGCAGAGAGAAACTGTGTCATAATGCCGGACTCCTTTTATGATTCAAATCAAGGCTATTGTCTCTGTAAGCAACCGGCTCCGCTCTGTGTTCTGCAGAACAACTGAGGCACTATACACCGGCTGCAGAAAACGAGTCCACTGCCATAGGCTGAGGAGGTGCAGGCTCTGAGAGCAGGACTGAGACTTGGTACATGGGCCGCAGGGATAATAGGAATGTTGTCTGCCTCTGTGCTGCCATGTAAACACAATTCACTCGCTTATCTGCAATTCATCAACTGTAAACACGCAAACAAACAAGTGAGCTCGCACAGGGTCAGACAAAATACAGTCTACTATTAGAATACAGGTGCTACTTCTTTATGGGCATGATGTGAAGCTTTGTTGTTTGGTTCATGGAGTCTAAACAAAAGTTATTTTAAAGTTATTCCATTTTTGTTTTAAATTAAAAGCATTTGTAAGAGCACCACCCTCAGTTTTTTTTTACAATCAAACCCTGTTTAGTTTTATTGTCTATACAGATTCCACTTACCTTCAGAGTGTTGGTTTCAAAACAGGTTTTCTCTGGTTCAGGATTTACAAAAACATTTTTCATGAGATGAGATGCCTGATCACACTGAGAAAATCTGTTTCCAACTTCACCTATTGAAGAAAACTAAATATTTTTGCGAAAGTTATCAACTGTGTCAATAAAACTTCATAGTTTTAATATGAACTAACTTAATTTCACCAGCTGAAGTATTTTTCTAAAAGTTGTTCCGACAGTTCTTTTTTTTCAGTGCAGTTTTTATTCTGGTTTTTGATACAGTTCTTCAGATTTCTGGCTTCTTTATCAGACCCATTTCAATACTATGGGTCCAGCAGTTTAAACATCACTTTTCCACAGACTTTAATTTGAAACACACAGAAATCAAATGTGCAGATTGTTGAGCAAGGGTCAAATCTGCCATGGCAGTTAATCTGCGTTTATTATAAAGCAGGAAAGGGCCCATTTCTGTTGATAGATGTGTCCCAGAGCAACTTGATGATGTGTGGAACTGTGGTCTCTGGATTTTCCTGTCCCAACTTTTTTAATATTTAGGGAGTGGAATATATCAAACTTTTCAGTGTGTGTGTGTGTGTGTGTGTGTGTGTATGCGTGTGTGTGATGGGGGTGTGGGGGTGATGGCGCTGGGACGATCCAGTGTGGAGGAGAGAGAGAGAGAGAGAGACAGAGGGGGCGGGGACAGGAGACGCTGGGACACATCGGGCAGGAAAAGTTTAGCAGAAGTTTCAGGAGGCGAACCGAGACTCACAGCAGCCGTGGCCGAGCTGCGGAGGATAACACGGGATTGGGAACTAACGCTACTTTTTCCGGCTAAATTAAAGAGAAAACCCCCATCGACTTTGGAGCCGTTATTTTTCTCTGAACTTAACAAAGGATGTATTTCTACTGAAAGAACCAACTTGAAACGCTGGAAACTTTTCCACCGAAATGGAAGGGAATATTCCATGGATTATTCTGTCATTTTTATTTTTCATGCATATTTGTGATGGTAAGTTTGTTTGTACTATTAAAGCTTGCAGCGTGCAAACTGGACAACCCATTCAATGTCCGGTGTCCTGGTCCAAATAGGCAAAATTTTACTTAACTGGCTCCCACTGACATCTTTGTGCCAAATTTAATTTTACGTTTACTTTTAATGTACTTGTTGAATGCAGCAGTTTGAGTAAAATGTATGTTATCAATGAACAACCATCAAAGTTTTCCAAAGTCCTTTTGAATAATTAAAGTGCAACAGATAACAGATTGCAAGTTTTTACGCACATCACGTGTCAAAATATTACGCACGCAGTTTTTTGTGGATACATTTGAATACTATAGTATCTTGTAGACAACAGGTTATTTTTGTTTTTACAAATTACATCTGATCTTAGCGCAGTGGTTGGTTTTGCTTTGTGGGAAAAGTGGAATGACTGTTCTGTGCTGCTCCACCGAGTGAACAAAACGCAGTGATGTTCCTGTCACATCAGCAGCTCTGTTAACGTTTGGGTGAAACGCGTTGACTTGGGCGATGAGGATGTTTAACCTCACAAGTTTCCAAAACTGCATTTAATGTAGGCCCCGTTCAGGAGGAAGGCGAACATTTGTTTAACCTAAAGCAGCGGGCGATGAGCCGAAGTCCCCGAGCTCTGGCTGAACAAAGGCCTTTCTAAGCAACTGAATATTTGTTCCCACGGAGCGGTTGAGCAGTGAGTGACAGATAAATGAAGGCTTCTGAGACAAATTTTTTTTCAAGCAGGGATAAATCTCAGCATCATGCACATGTCAGCATGTACGTCCATCAAGGAAACACAAAGGTTTTTCTGCTTTTGACGAAGTAAACAACAAAAGATGCGGGTGTGTCTGCAAGATGCCACAAGTGTCCAAGGCCTGATGTCTGCTTTAAAATGTATCAGTAACTACAAAGGAGCATTTCCACCATCTTTTACTGAAAATAATGATTTCCCACACAAACACAGACGCTGATTATTGGACATTTTTTCTAGTTTGGCTGTGATTTACTTTATGAATATTTTTTTCTCTTATGGTTAAAGTGGATTCAATCAAATAATTTGTCAATTGTGTGCTTCTCTAACCGATTTCTCCCAATTTTCACAGGGTTCCGTTGCATGGATAAATACAGACCTTGTGAAAACGGAGGGACATGCATAGATTCACCTTCTCGATGCATGTAAGTGGAACATAATGTTAAGTTGTACCAGGATAACACTTGTGGGCTGATGTTTCCATTCAACAAATAATTAAAAGTTTTCTCCTGCCACAATACTTCACATTCTCAGTTTGGGAAAGGCATTTGACCAAAGCAGAGGCCTTGTGTGTACACATGCTGCTATTAGTGCTGCTTTCCCAGTAAAGATTGATTCCCAGTGTCACAATCAGTCTCATATCCCACTGGCTGTTAATTTACAATATTCACATAACAAGTGGTGAAAGACAGGCACAAATTGATTAGGCCCCACACAGATGAGCATCAGCACGCCTCAACTTGTTTGGCTGCCACACTCATATCCTGCACCTGTTAAGGAGCTTTGTCAGACATAAATCATGACATTGTGCTGCACATGAGTAAAGCTTTTTTTTCCTTTGTTGCACAACCTTCTACAAGCAATAACAGTTAATTTCTAGGGTTTTTTAATAAATTATTTTTTGAGCTGTCTTCGTTTCCCGCCTGCTTTGGGCATTTTTGAGCTCTTGCATCTTTTGGCAGTGTTGCAGCTTTTGTTTTCCAAATCTGAAGGGGGGGGGGGGGGGTTGTGGGAGCCTAGTACAATACTCCAGTTAAATAGCCTACAGTGTCTTGCCTGGGGGTCATTTGCCCCCTTTTAAAGAACCTTTTAGCTTAGGAAACAGCCCTCAGTGTTTCAGATGAGGCGATACAGTCATCTCTAGAACAAAAAAAAATCAGTGGTTGCCAGCTGCTTCCCTCCAAAAAATCGGCAGATTTATTATTTTATTGGAGTGGGTCAGCAATTTACCCTACAGTAGGGGTCAAAGTTGGGCCAGTACCATGAATGCGCTTTTCACAAGCAAAATAATACGACATAAGAATTTATAAATGCACTGACTAGCCAATGTGTAACTAGAGTCTGAGTCTAACTAGAGTTTGTGAAACAAGTAACCACCACCCTCATTTTTTTCAATCATTAGCTGGAGCCAAGTGAATGTATAATTTTATGCAGAATGTCTGACACATTTTTTTCTGAGGGTGTATAGATACATCACTTTTCTCCTGTTAGTGAAGATCAACATAATAATCTGATCTCATTCATCTTTTGTGCTTTGTGCACGTGTTGTGTGGTACATAGGAGTTGGTAGTCACTGCTCTGGTCCAGTGCCAAGAAAAAGAAGCCCTTTAAGTGCAAAGCGAGAGGTTTTCTAATGGAAGGGGACAAATGTCATAGCACACACTGAAGAATGAGTCCCATAGCAGGGCAGAGCAGTGGAGCAGAGCGTGGCCACATTAGAGTGGTCAGACCAGTCCGACACTGAGGTGAGTGGTGGAGCCTCCCCACCCTTTCCGCTGGGAGCCGACGGAAACAGGAGATTCAAAACAGCAGAAAAGATCCTTTCTTTCACCAGATACCTGGCTGTAACCCTGCACCATCAGAACAGAGGAGCGAATAAAGGCCCCAGCAAAACGAGGCCAGCGCGGAATAGAAACACAGACACGAATGCATATAAAGATACACGTTTTGGCATTTGACAGGAATTTGGTGAACCAGTGAAAAAAACAACCTTGCTAGAAATCACCACAGCGCACACACATTGGTCTGTGTAAGTGAATGGTCATCTGCTCCTGCTTCTTTCTCAGCCACTGTTATTAAATCTTTCTTATGGCTTCTAGCTTCACAAGTGACAGTAATACCATGTGGATGGGAGGTCGGCTACTATTGTTACTGTCCCAGATACCCATGTATCCTCTGTCTTGTAGGCAAACAAAACTATAATACAACACTATGGCTGTAAGATGAAAGGAATCCCAGTGTTCTCATAGTAGTCTGTCTCGTTAGTTTCTGAGTCTGCCTCCTCCTCCACGCTCCCTCCTCAAGTGACTGGGTAAAAGTTACAGTCCAGAGTTGCTAATCAAGGATTACAATAGTAATCCTCTTGAAACTGTTCAAGTGAACAAACTTTCTGATGCCCATGTCATCTGTTTCAGTGACCCGGTAAAGCTTAGTTAATGCTTTTAGTCTGAAAGGGTTGATTACTCCAACCAGGCTCCATGACTGCTCCCAGTGCAGGCACTAACTGGCTGTAGTTGTTGCCTTCCTTTATTTATGATTGCAAATGACCATGAATGAGTGGTTGCATTCATTATTACTAAAGTGTTCAAATTAAAAAAGCAACATTGCACAAAAATCATTCCTACATGCTTGTTTCAAATCGAAACCATACAAACAAAGGGTCACTGCAGCACCATCGAAAGAGAAATGGTGTAATTAAGGTAAAATGAGTTCGATAAAGCATTTCAGAACTGTGTGTATTGTGCTCAGAAAACTCTCAGTGTCTGAGTGTGTGAGCATGTTTGTGTGCACTAGTGGGAGTGTTGCTTTTACCAAACCAGGCTGTGTTTGAGGCCTGCAGATAAGTACAACGTGTAAGTGAGGTTTTGATGTTTTGCATTTCTGCTCTGGAGAGGAAGTTGCTCAAATGCACTGGCTCTGCAAATCCCGTCATCATTATTCTGAAGATTCACATTTTCTTATCATTGCAATATGAAGTATATTCTCTGAGAGCCTGGTGTGATCCAGAGTTTTGAACTTGGCAGTGAAGGATTAATCGTGTGGCCCTCTAGGTGAGCAGTCAGGAAGTCCTGTTGAAGAGTCTTTGGCCCCTCAGCGCTGCCCTGTGAGCAGAATGTGCAGTGTAGAGAGGGCCACGGCGGCATGGCCAGAGGAGAGATAATTAGGCAGATTGAGAGGGTGTCATTCAGAGAGGATCCAGCTGGAGGGATCCGACTGGGGGCAGGGAACGGGTGGAGGGAGGCTGGGTAGGAAGCAGGGGGGTGGGTGGGGGTGAGACTGCGTAGAGGACAGCTGGTGGATGTTGTGATGGTAATCCAGTGAAGTCAGATCTTGACAAAGGGGAAGCATAGGGCCAGGTGCTGCCATTGAGCAGTCAGCTGCCCCCATACTGTGAGAGACAAGCTCGTGGTGGAATGAAGCTGGTAGCTCTCAGCCCCTCTAGCACATGTTGCTTCTCTCACAGTTCAGCAGCCAACACGTCCACACACTCTCTCTCTCTCTCACTCTCTCTCTCTGCGTGTTGTCCCAGCTATGGCAGCTCATCCTGTGCCTCCCTTCACACAGTGGCAGGTTATGAGTAACCCTTCCCTCTCAGATCCCCTAAAACCGGATGGGAAATATATGTGAGGCTTCTCTGATGAGGCCCACGAATGGACACAGTGGTCCTCTATATGAATGCTTTGCCCTTGGCCTCAGTAGCAGAGTCACCATATAAATAGTGAGTGTTTTGTCATGACCCTCACTCCCAGCCACTTAGAATATAATTAAAGAGGACATTTTTGACTCTGATAGGGAGCAGCCTGTCCAGACATTGTCAAGTGCTGTTTTTCTAGTAAAATGTTTAATCTACCCACTTTATGAAAGACACATACTCTTAGAGTTACATTTTCTCTGGAGAGATTAGAGTTTCCGAAATGTAGCGGCGATTTGACTGTTTTGTCAAAATCAGATGAAAAATGCATTTCTGAGAAACACAGCTCACTGAGAAGTGGGAATCTACACACATGCCAAAGCACAAAGAAACACATTAGATTGTTAGCTTAGCGCAGAAACCTCAGGGCTGGTGTTTTCTTTGGCATCTTTATGGTGGATTAGAAAGGAATGCTTACTAAGATTCCTCCTGCCCCACTGGTGCTTTCAGGTTATTGTCCATACCTCTCATCCATTCACCCTGGTAGCCCCTTCAGGAATGCCTCTAACAATACTGTCAGCCTAGTCTCATGAAAAAGGGATGTAAAGAATGACTTGTTTGATTTGCAATTGGTTACTCTGCATTTTTGCGAGGCTATATGTAGCCTATATCACTCACGCTGCCCTGACAGACAGATGGAGCCGTTGCCGTGCTATTATCCAGGCAAACTGATCCACTGCAGACCCAGTAGTTCCAATAAATGTATAGGACAGTGGTCATGTCCATGTGGAGATGAGTGCTATCAGACCAAGAGGTTACACCACCATAGGGAGGATGATTTGGATTTGTTGTGGCTTCTTCTCTCTGGGTCATGACTGGAGACTGGGAGCTGTGGTTCCCAGGCTCCATCACAGGAAGTTGTGCCTTCTGACCTCCCTGCTACGCACATCCTGTCTTATCAAAGCTTTCGCAGCTTAGTGTGTGCACCCAAGGTCTCCATGCTACTCAACCTTCTCTTCAACTTCTTCATTTCATATTTCCCACCTCTCAACACATGGCTATATGGTTCTTTATTACTTGGAAATCACAGATCAAAGTATGTGGGAATTTAAAAGAAATTGCATGCTCATTCACATGTCACATCAGGAAACTCATCATGTGGGATAAGTAATGTCAGTTTTGCTATTATTGTGAGTTGGCACAGGAACCTTCAGTTGGAATTTGTGCGTTATTATTCTTTCTGGAGTCAATGTATGTCTGAACCACAGACTTATGTAGGGATAAGCTCTTTCTCTGAAGTCTCATCCCCTGGCTGTTTGTTCTTATCCGGGAGATGGTGACCTCTGAGGAGACACTCAGGCAGACCTGATTGGAATAACTGAGGACTGTCAGCAGAATTTCCCCAAGTCTCTCCCTCATTTTAGAAGAGGAAGGGATGGGTCCGTCATTAAATGATTCAGGAAAAGGCATTCACTTTTCCACCAAGCACACTTTCCACAGACATCTTGATTTTAACCAGGCAGTATTTTGCCAGTGTTCACATGTCATAGTTTAAGATTTTTTCACTTTAATACTTTGCCACAAATAATAACTTTATTTAGAGCCCTTCTAGAAATCTAAGTTTCAAAGTGCTTTACAAAGGCAGCAAAACAAAACAAAGCACAGCAAAAGTTAAGCAATCACAAAAAGACACTATTCACCTGAAGGAATTCTAAAAGATTATTTTAAATTAATTAATATATAAAATCAGGAAAGAATAACTGATAAAAGTTTTAACAAGGGATTTAAAAGAGATCATTGACTCAGCTGACCTGATTTCCTCAGGCAAATCAAATAACTAAAGCAATAATACTATATTATTGTTACTAGTTTCAGATTTATGAAATGTTTCATTGGTCTACTGGCCCACACCCTTGTAAAACATCTCTAGTACTTCCTTGAGTGACAGCAGTTGAGATAATGCACATTCTCTGGCTCTTTTCCTGGAGTTCAACTTAACTTATCACTAAGAGCCTTTGCCAGTGCCCCATAAACAAATCTTATTCTTTTAGCATGTGAGAGTCTGCTGGTCTCAGTCAGTCTGTGGACATATTCTGTCAACATGATTAAACTGGAGTGTGGTTTATCAGATTTTGTTGTAGTTCTATTTAATCCACATTCATTGTGCAGTGAATGTTTGCCGTGACACGAATAGCGAGTCATTAGAGGCCCTGAGATATTTTTGTCACATTGAGTTTTTTTTTTTTGTTAAGGCAACTTGAGAGAAAGCATTGGACTGGAAATTTTAGTTGGTCTTTCATGCTAGATTTGGGATAGGGTCTTTTAAATTTCAATTTCAAAGTTTCACAGAAATCTGGTTTAGTTTAGGTGGTTGGGTGCGGTTTTTGTGGTGGAGTTCAGAGGAGAATGAAAGCTTTGAAAGACCCTGACTCTGGGACTCATGCAATGTGGTTATGGGCAAATGCATATGAAAAATGTCAGGGAGGATTCTTCCAAAAATGTGTTAGACACTAGAGGCGAATTTGTCCGGATAGCATATAAACTACAAACGTAAAAATGACATGCTGTTGTTCAGCTTTTTTACAGCAGAATAACTGAGCACTTAGCAACAAGTTTAATTGTCTTCCTGCGGCAGAGCTCTGCAGTTCCCACTGCCAAGGAAATGCTCCACATTTCTATTTTTCGTTTATACCCTTACACATGTAGATCTGAGCATTGAGGGGCTATCAGAGGTGAGAAGGATGCACTGACAGCCTTCCTTGCCTTTTGGCCAGATTCGTTACTGCTTTTCATCCAGAGAAAGTTAAATGTCCTTGTATTCACATGTTTAATATTCATGCTCAGGGGGTGCTCTGGAAACCTCCCTCTGGAGATTTCAATACCTCCATTGTGTGTCTTAGCACAATTGTTGAAACAAACTTTGCACTTTAAACTGTGCAACACACATCCCTTTTAGACGTGATTGTACTTAATTACCGGACTGAATTGGCTGCGGACAGTGCTCAGTGCTACCTGTGTATGTAGGGGATCAGTCCTCCGATGTGCTCCAACTGTCCTTACGAAACCCTGTCCCTCATCTCCCCTTTTCTCTAACTCTGGTTCTCTCTCACCATGGGTTACTGTTGCCAGGCTACAGCCCAGGCCTGTTGGTCCGTGTAAGCTCGGGCCTGAAAGACTAGCTGTTTGGGTCACTGCCCCCCCCCCCAAACACTTTTATACAAAGGAGTTCTGACTACTTTAGCTCTTTTATTTGGGCCACAAAACACTCCCCAACCCCCAATCTGGCTCTTTGCTGAGAAAGGGAGAGCCAAGCTGAGGAGAGCAGAGCAGAGGAGGCTGTTGGAAGGAGGGGGGGTTGGCTGGGCTTCTGTTGGCAGTGTGGTGTCAGTACGGACTCAAATAAAGCAGTAGAACTGATTCTTGCTCGCTTTTGGAAGGACAGGGGGGTGTTGGGGAAAAGAGTGTTGTGTTGAGAGAAAGAGACGCATTTGAAAGGATTTCCAAGATCCCAATATTTCTTTTTCTAGCAGCATCAGGCTTGACATAATTTGCTAGAAGTTCTCATGCAAAACAGAAGTGGAAATTAAAAAGATGGGAGTTGTGTTTTAGCTCCTCCCCTCTGTTTGTCTTAGGAAATGCCCTGTGAGATAGGAAGACTCCTTTATACTTGTTGCTTTGTGGAGCATGACAGTGTGTTTGAACCATGTCAGAGATTACAGCCTCTTTGTTCGCAGGTGAGTCACCCTCTGACCTCTGGCAGAGTAGTGGCTATTGTATAGGAGAGGATGAGCTCAGGTTACCCTGCTTCAATGACCCAGAAAGCAGGAAAACTGGCATTGTGTTACACACGTACAGGTGACAGACCTCACTTATACATAAATCAAATGGGTTTTAGTCAGGGGGATCCTCATACTTGATGCAGCACTGACAAATCCCAGCACACTGCTGAGATGTCACATGACGATAATGTTTTATAATATCATTTGCTCTTTAAACTCTGCTTCATTAAATGTTTGACAGCATTATATCATTTCCTCAATGTATCTCTTTTATGGGTTCACAGTCCTACTCTTCCTCAGACGCTGAGGCTGGTTGTAAGTCTCTTTTCTTTGTGTCTGGGTGTGCAGTGATTGATGCATGTGTTTGCTTTGTTGCAGTGGTTCCCTTGCATAACAGTCTTTTAAAGTGTGTTAAGAGGAACTGTTAATGCATGTGTTTGTGGCAGATGACCACATCTCTTGAGTGGTGTGAAATGTTTCTTGTGTGAGAACGTGGGTGTGTTGGTTGCTGGACTAGTCCCATGGGCAACACAGCACAGTTTTTTTTGGCTTAAACGTCTGGCAGGAGAGGTAAATGCCAGACACCCAGAGGTGGAATGACAGATGTGGACAGATGCATGGCAGCAGCTGGCCAAACCCCTCATATGTGTTGACGCGGAGAGATTACCCACTCTCGCCATCCCTCCGCTGCACCCAAAGACCTCCCCCTCATCTGCTGCACTCTCTTCCTCAAAGGTCAGAAGTCAACACTCACTAAATATGACTCAGGGGCCCATTGCACAACAGCAGCCTGCACCTGCTTTGTACATCCGCCACAACTAAGGCTGGGCCCAGGCGAAGGCACAGGTCCTGCCCTGTTGTTCTCAGAGGGAGCAGAATCCACAAGGTTGTAAAGAGCCTGATAAGGAGGCTCTCATGTTCACCAGGACCTAGTTTCGCGTCTCTCACAGTCTCTGCACTGATAGCACTGTGATTTGTGTGTTATGGGAGTAGCATGCTGGCAGTTAGTCAGGTCTAGACAAAAGAATGTGTGTTTTGGCTTCTAAGTTCACTGTGAATTTTTAAGGGTGGACAAATAATTTATCAGACATAACTACTATTGTCATTGTTACCCACCCACACACATAATCTAATGTACACAAATATTTACCAACACTATTAATTCTCATGGCAGAGCAAACTTTTATTCCAAATACCTAATATTTCAGTTTCTATAGTGCCACATCAACATGCACTTGGAAACACAGTACTGCTTGGACTGAGTGGTAAGTTATTTTCTGTCCACATAGTCACAGCAGCCTGACTGATGAAAACCATAGACTGTTTAGAAAACCCTGTAGCTCTAGGGCTTTTATCAGCAAAAGTCCACAGTTCAGATCATCTTCAGAAGATTTTGACTGTCAGTCTATGTTGTATTTTCTATAAAAGCAACTCCTTTTGAAAGCCTTCTTCATGCATATTTGTGTTTCATTTTTAGTAATACCCTAGATTCCAGACAGTTAATTTGCCTCTAAATAAACCCAGCCAAGCCATGACAAATATCCATGGGGACCATGGGTGGGTGGTGAGGGGAAGGGGTGATTGGTTGTGTGTCAGGCCTACTTGTTCGTCTGCGAGGTTGCTAGGGCAACAGGGATCGTGCATTAGGAGCCAGTGCAGTGTTTTTAGAGCATGGGACGAGGGATTACAGGAAATATGACATGACATTCTTGCTGGACTAGACCACTCTCTCCTCCTCTCTGTCGCCCTTTCCACCAATTCCACCTTCTAAAGACATTCCCTCCAGCAGAGCAGCCCCACCCCACTCTCCCTGCAGCCGTGACATTATCATCACAATCAGACGGGGGACCTCTGACATCTGACCTCTCAGCGCGTGAGAGGAGGGGGTTGTTAGGGGGAAAGGCAAGCTGGCGTTCAGGGGGGCTTTAGAAGAGTAGCTGTAGTAACTCTCCCCCAACATGCCAGCTCTAGTGTTGCTTAACTTTAGCTTTAGCTCCAAAACCAGTTTCAACACTGAAGTGCTGTACTGCAGTCATGGGAAATTCATCTTTCCCTATGGCATTTATAGCTGTTATGTTTAATTAATTATTATATACCAATAAATTACTACTTTGGAGACATCAGACTTTTTTTGCACCGTTTCTGTGTATATGCACATTCTTGTGGATATGCATGTGTCTGGCTCCTTCATGCTTAGCGTTGTGGCTCCTCTATTTCATTATTGACTTTGTAAAGCTGGAAAAAAAGCCAAACAAAACTGAATAGTCTCCATTTTTCCTGAGGCAGAGCAGACTAGTCAAAAAGAAAACAGGCTATTTCAATGAAAAGAGATCCAGATCTGTTCATCCTCTTTAGCCGACCTGAAGCCGTTTCAGCGCCTTAGCCTGGGGCGACTGCCAGAAAACAATTTTAGCTTTGTTTTAACTTTTTTTTAAAGGGAGGGATAATCAAAAATGTAAAGATGAACTGATACCAGAGTAGTGGAAAAGCTCCTGTAAAGGAGAAAAGATGAAAACCCATTGTTGATCCTGCCCAGGGGTTCCTCTCCAAAGAAAGAGAGGACAGAGCCCAAGGGTGGGCTGAAACCCAGCCGTCACTGCTCTGTCATCAGCATCAAACAGACTGTTTGAAGAAGGGGTTTGTCCGCAGCCAGGGGCTCCACTGTGGGTCTAGAATTACCAGCTCATAGTGACCTCCTGAGTCCAAACCTTACCTAAACTCCCCTGAAGAGAGCTTTAGGAAGCCCTGTTTAGCCCCACAATGTCTTCATAGCCCATGGAGCAGAAGCTGCAGCAGCTTCGGTGCTCAACCTGTGTCTACACAGAATAGGTTCAGGCACAGTATTGATTTTAAGTCACCTGGGTTTTGAAAGCATTCAAGAGGCTAAAACATATCACTGTACCTCATACTAATCAAGTCGTTTCACACCTGCATAGTTTAAAGTACATAATAAGACTTAAACAGTAGCATCGTGAAGAAACCACCATGTGTGAAAACTGACAAGATAATGCAGATAATCTGATGTTCTATCAGAATACAGTCACTGGCAGCAGGATGTGTTGTTTCATTCAAAACTGTAGCTTGTTCTCCTATTCACTTTATGCATGTGCTGTGAGGAGTCCCCATTTTCTCATGTCCACATTTGTTGGTAATTGTTAAGTTTCCAGACTGCTGTTTCTGGGTGTGTTCTTACAAGAACAGAAACAAAAGCTGAGGTGCGGAAAAAAACGTAATAGTGGAGGAATGTTAGCCGCCGTGGAGAAAACTGAAGCTTTCCAGCTGGAAAGTGTTTGCTTTTTAAGACACAGAAAGATGGCCTCCCTCCATCTTCATATTTTGAAGTTTGTTTGTGAGTATACTGTACGTGTATCTTATTCCATGCATGGTTATTACTTGTTGCTGTTTTAATACTAATTCATCCCAGGGCCCAGAAGCATTGTTCATGCCAAGGCATGAGTCAGGTCAAAGGCCTTGCCAGTGTGTCATTGCCAAACCTAGAAGATTGTGGCTCCACTAAAGTTGGAGTGTCACAGCTTTCTTTAATAGCTCAGTGTGTCAGCTTTTGACCTGTTTCCTTATATTTATGTGTGTAAATGTGTTTGTTCAGATGTCGTCCAGGCTTCATTGGTCCCCTCTGTCAGCACCTGGATCCCTGCCATCGATCACCATGTCTGAATGGAGCCGCTTGCAAGAGCCAGGTGGTTAATGGTCTCCCGAAATACTCCTGTGTGTGCCAGAGAGGGTTCAGAGGTACAGTATTTGTTTCCATTATGAAGATCATATCTGATAATAGAAATTAAAAGTACCTTCATTGACTCAACACAATTCACTATTTACTCTCCAGGCCAAGACTGTGGGAACATTGATGCCTGTGCCACTAGCCCCTGTGCCAACGGGGCCCGTTGTGCCAACTGGAATAACCACTACAACTGTTCCTGCCCACCTGGCTTCCAGGGAAAGAACTGCCGCAATGACATTGATGAGTGTCGCAAGCCTGGCGTGTGCCTCAACGGGGGTCTCTGCATTAATACCCAAGGGTCCTTCCGCTGTCAGTGCCAACCTGGATACAGCGGGCGCACGTGTGAGGTGTCCACCCTGCCCTGTGCCCCATCTCAATGCCTTAATGGGGGCACCTGTCGACAGACCAGTGACCATTCTTATGAGTGTGCTTGCCTACCAGGTAGAACAGCTCTCTGCAGCATAATAAAACATGCACATACACACTACTAAAAGTAAGTCAGCAGACCCACTCTTTTCCCAGGCCCTCAGCATGGGGCTTAAGGCATACAGATTTTCTCAGCCTGATGACGTAGCTGTTAGTGCTTTACGCTTATGTCCCAGGTCAGCTTCCTGTCTGCTATTAATAGCTGCTGATGGGAGATGGGATGGTGGGAGAGTTGAAGAGGCAGCCCGCCTGCACTCCTACTCTACTTTACTCTGTTCACAACAGAAGGAATTTACTTTATGGGCCTCCTGGTTTCCCACTGGGGAGCTGGCAGGAAATGTCTTTTGCCAGAGAGGAAGTCATTGAAACTGTGAGAGATTATAAAAACAAGCAAACACTGCGGGGAGTGTAGACCTCTGAAGCAGTCAGGAGTCACGGCTGTTGCTGGCATCGTATGGGAACCGTCATGTAAAGATGTAAACATTCAGACACCCCTGAACTGCCCGCATTGCCCCTCACTTCATATACTGTGGGAAAAATGACTCAAGGTTACCAGTAGAAATGTTTGGACTCTGGAGCAGGGGCCACTGATGTTTAATAAACTTAAATTCTCTGTTACTGTGTCTTTTCATAACTCCTCTCTCGATCTCCATCTGTCTCAGGGTTTGAAGGACACAACTGTGAGAATAATGTGGATGACTGTCCAGAACACAAGTGTATGAATGGAGGGATATGTGTGGATGGAGTCAATACCTACAATTGCCAGTGCCCACCAGAATGGACAGGTACAGATTTTTTTAATCAAATTACCTTGAACATATTTGTATGTTGGTAAGTCCGTGCGTCCTCATTGTCATGTTACAAATCCAGGGCAATACTGTGCTGAGGATGTCAACGAATGTCTCATGCAACCAAACGCCTGTCATAACGGGGGCACATGCTTCAACAACATCGGTGGCCATACATGTGTCTGTGTTAATGGTTGGACTGGAGATGACTGCAGCGAGAACATTGATGACTGCGCCATAGCCGTTTGCTTTAACGGTGCCACCTGCCATGACCGCGTAGCTTCCTTCTTCTGCGAATGCCCAGTTGGAAAGACTGGTAAGTGTCTTTGTCAAAATGATCTTCTAATTCCTGGCTGCTAAGTTGTTGGATAACTGACATGGATTTTGTCTCTGTGCTTCCTTCACAGGTTTACTGTGTCATCTTGAAGATGCCTGCGTGAGTAACCCCTGCAATGAGGGAGCAGTGTGTGACACAAACCCGCTTAACGGCCGTGCCATTTGCACCTGTCCTGCTGGCTTTGTAGGTGGTGCCTGCAACCAGGACATGGATGAGTGTTCGATTGGTGAGTCATTTGTCAGTGCCGGAGTCATATACTCTTGCTTCAGCTTTCTTTTGAGTATTTAGGTTACAGTTTCTTTATTGTCTCCCACGGGAGAAATTAATTTGGGAATAAAAGCATTAAATACATACAGATAAAATAAGGAAGCAGTTTAATTATTGTGTGTCATTTACTAATCCTCAGCATTCTGCCCACAGGTGCCAACCCGTGTGAGCATTTTGGTAAATGTGTGAACACAGAGGGCTCCTTCCAGTGTCAGTGTGGTCGGGGATATGCTGGTCCCCGTTGTGAGATTGACATCAACGAATGCCTGTCCATGCCCTGTCAGAATGACGCCACTTGCCTGGACCGGATCGGAGAGTTCACCTGTATCTGTATGCCAGGTAAACAGACCTCAGCAGTGCCAACAAAACAATTTGGAAGCCTTAATTCACCCTGGTGTCATTCAAATGGGACAGACCGAACCCAATGGAACAACTGATTATTTAAACCTGACCTTCTAAAGGAGCATTATCTGCAGTGCTGCCATACTGACTGCCTGTGTAGACTGTTATGTAATACATTCTCATTAACATTTGGGGTATGGGGGCACTTCTCTACACTCAATGCACTGTACAGCCAGACAGGGTATTAGCTTAGACTAAGTGATGGTTTGGACACTCAGTAACAAAAACACAGTGAAACTCTCACGCACAGTCCTACATGCATCCTGGGGTTTTGGGAACTATACAAATTAGAGCTGGGAGTAGTGTCTATAGGACTGGATGTGAGAGAGGGCGAGCAGTTAGGGGGAGGAGTGTGCTGTGAATACTAATGAGTAGCAGAGTGGTGGGAATGGAGGGGAACAATAGGGCCCCTCTGTGCTCCACTTTGCACCCCTCATACACACAGAGAGGGAAAGAGGCCTTTTCCCAGAGCCTCTCCCCCTCCCCCTTCATTTCCAGAGACAGGGCCTTCCTCTTCACCCTCCTCTTCATCAACCAGCCTGGCAAAGCTCATGTGGAGCGGCTGATTATTTCTGATTCCACGCTAGCCTCTCCCCAGGGGCAGCACTCTGATCCACACTCTGCTTAACCTCAATGAAGGAGCCCTCCATAGTTTGCTGACAAAGAATGTATAACATGCATCTGGTGAATGGGACACTGACCCAGGGAGGGGTTATGCCCTATGGACAGTAGGGTGTAGTGACTTTAGGTCATATGAGTGGGAACTGTAGGGATGCTCTAGGGATCTTTTCCACATCCCAAAGTGTACACACAGTCGCATACACACCATACAGGCTGAAATGATGAATTGTACATAACTGTCCCATGTTCAGCTGCAAGAGCCTAAGTTGACTCAGTTGGTACTCCTGACTTCCAGGCTACATGGGGACTTACTGCGAGATTGACGTGGATGACTGTGAGAGCAACCCATGTGTGAATGATGGCATATGTCGGGACATGGTCAACGGCTTCACCTGCACCTGCCAGCCAGGTGAGCCCTTTTCTGACTCGTTTTTCTATTCCAGTGTATTTATTTCTATCCCTTTTAACAACTCCGTCTCTGTGGTGGCAATAGTTGTAAGGACACAAAGCCAAAGTTTAAATGTCCCCAGAACCAGAGGAGGGAGGGTCACCCTTGCTACTTTTGCCTTCTGGTGTTTAGAGCAAGCACTGTTATAAAAAAGCCAGACCCAAAAGGCTGCCTATCCTCTTGCCTGAACAAAGACACTATTGTGACCCCCGCTCCCTTCTTCTGTGGAATGTGGAAGGGACAGCAGTCTCCCTCATCCTACCCTGGTGGTGGGGGGGAACAGCAGTCCTGCTAATGAGATTCTTTTCCAGGTCCGCAATTTACATCTGGGACAGACGTGCCCCCTCCACCCCCCATCTCGCTATTGAGCCAGTGGAGCTGATGCAGGAAGGAGGGGGTGTTCTCCAAAAGAGAAAACAATCCCACTGTCTCCTCCAACCCCCTCCTTACCACCCCAAGCACCAACACACAGACCATCCTGACACTGTTAATCAACTGAGCGGTGTGCTACCAATGCACTAATTCACCCATGTCTGGGCACCGTGCCCACTGATTTCAAGCCTGTTTAGTTTCTCAAGCTTTTCAAGCTAGTAGATTTGACATAATAATAACAATAACTAATAATGTTTCTCTACACATTCCATGTTATTTTATATCACAGTGTTGTGCCACTCCAGTGTAGGGTAGGAATTGTGCAGACACTCTGAAATCACCATAACCTGATCTTAGCTGAAGCCGAATAAGTTGCATTTGGCTGTCCAGACATTCCACGCAACGATAATGGTGTTATTCATTTATTTTCAAATCTATATTATATGCACATCATTAAGATAGCAGTTTTTCTATTGCATTTTGTAGTGGTCACCCCAGCGCTGGTCCAAGTGCACAGATGACATGTCCTTAACCAGTCGAGACGCTCAATCCCAACCTTAGCCAGACGCCACTAACCTTGTAATAGACCTCTGCCCTTCTAAGAAGAGATAGAACTGTCCTCTGACCTGAGTGTGGCCTCTTCCTCTGGACCGTCTTTCTGACCCTTCACCTATGTGTTTGCATGTCCCAGGGTTTACTGGCACCATGTGTCAGATCGACATAGATGAGTGCGCCAGCACACCCTGCCAGAATGGAGCAAAATGCTACGACCGACCCAATGGATTTGAGTGCCGCTGTGCTGAAGGTAAGGGCTTCTTTACTTCATAGTTGTCAGATGAGATTTGTTAGACAGTACAAAGCTCAAGGCGTCTTCTCAGACAGATGGGCAGATGCGCCTTAAACACTTGTTGGGCCTTGTTTGGTCTTTGTTAAGTGTTCAGTGTTTTTTTGGGGGGGGTCCGCTATGTCTCTGGATGTCTGCTGGCGAAGCAGACTGACTTGAGGCCCCTAATCCCCCACTTTCCCTCATCGGCTCGCAGGATCATGGGGTCACTGAGGACCAGCAGTTGCTAAGAAAAAAGCCTTGGTCATCACCTCGACATCTGTTCATCTAAACCCCCACACACCACCTTATGCTGCATCTTCACACTCATTCCTTCACATCCATCCATGTCCATGTATGAAAACAAACCTAAATAAAATGAGCTGTACTAAAGTTGTTCACATAGTACGCATGTCTGAGCTGCATTTTTATATTGATATATTAATATATATTGATATTTAGCATGTTTGTTTGGACCTGTGCCTACGGAGGAGCCTGCTTCATTGTTTCAGTGGCCAGCTGCTTGGTATTCCCAGTGTTTGTGGGCCCCTTGTGTTGAGTGAAGTGGCCCTGTTTGACGTGGTGCAGTCCATTGTTACCTCCACCATTGAGAACAAAAGCAGAATTGGGAGGCCTGTGTAGGGCCCTTCTTTACAGCTCTGCCCAACTCAGCACTGGGCTGCACACATGCCACACAAACCAACCCTTAGCACACAGACACCGTCGACATGGAAACCTCAGTGATCAGACACCAAAACTGTGGAAGGTTTTCTTAAAACTGGAAGATAGATAATATATTGATCCCGAGAGAAATTTAGGAAACAGACAGAGGAAGTTTAAAAAAATAAAAAACTGGAGTTAAAGAGGAACATTTAAAATTCTTGGAAAATCTTTTTCCTTAATACACTTCAATACTCTATGACTGCTTGTGAATAATCCTCCTTGTCTTTTATTGCCATGTTTAAAAAAAGAGACACATACTAATAGAATTTCTTTTTTAATTTTAATTAAAAATATATATATAATTGAAGTAGTAAGGAAACAATTGAATAAAGAATTAAAGGAAATTAAATTAAAGAACCTGAAATTAAAACAGAAACTCAAAACTTTCAGATATAGATGCCAGTTAATAATGTATATACAAACTGATCCAGGGTAAGATCAGCACAATAACTGGGCTGAACACTTGAATAGTCAGTTATTGTGCAACTGACAATTATCCATATTTCTGGCACTGCCTGTCACCACAGCAGTGTTGAGAAATTGTCTGTCCAGTTTCCATTCTACATCAGGCAATTTAAGAAATCCTGCAATGTTAGCACCCATGTGCCATTCAAAGAGGGGGCGGGTTTGCAGTACGAAGCCAATCGTTGTCTCCCAGCACCCCCTCATAATAGCTCAAGACTATAGAAACTGCAGGATGGTTTCAATGAAGTTGCCAATAGCTTGGCTATTTGTAGCTTGTTCACTGTTCTGTGGGAATGGACCAGAAATTATTACAGCAGTGTTGTGGCGGAAGCACCATTTTCATAATTTCCCCCACATTTTAAAGGAAAATGAAGAATTGTCACACCCTTGACTTAAACTCAGGTGGAGCACTTTCTATCCTCTATCTGCCGTCTTTAAGGAGTGTAGGACCCATGAGACTGTTTAACGCCAAAGGCAATTACGCCCTCTGCAGTACAAAGTATGGAATAGGATTGTTACTTAATTATCTTATCATCATAACATAAAAAGTTGTCGGGTAATAAGACAACACGATATATTGTGCAAAATCAATAAATACTTTTTGGTACTTCAGTTTGTGATGATATGAAATTTCAATACATTTTCCCATCCCTACTTAACATCTGTTTATGCTTTTTTTCCTCTTTTAGGTTATGAAGGAACACTCTGTGAGAGTAATATCAATAACTGCCAGCCTGACCCATGCCACCATGGTACATGCGTAGATGGCATTGCCAGCTACACCTGTAACTGCGATGCTGGCTATACAGGCTATCGCTGTGAGAACCAGCTCAATGAGTGCCACAGCAACCCTTGTCAGAATGGAGGCAAGTGTGTTGACCTGGTCAACAAGTACATCTGCCAGTGCCAACATGGAACTTCAGGTAACTTTTTTATTTTAAAGCCAATTTATTACAACTCCAGGCCAAAGTCTGTTGTATGCTCACAATGCTGTTGAGGGTGATACTAGTATTTGGATGGAAAATATCATTATGTTGTAATTTCACATTTTCTCCACTGAAGCAATTTTCTGCCAATGATAAATGTTTAAAATTACATTTTTTCTTTGTCAACACAGGCACAAACTGCGAGATAAACTTTGATGATTGTGCCAGTAACCCATGTGACTATGGCATCTGCAAAGATGGCATCAACCACTATGACTGTGTTTGCAAACCTGGCTTCACTGGTAAGACACTCTGAAAGTGGATGCACAAATACAAATCGAAAATAAATCCTAGTTGGAAATAGTGAGAAACACATTTTGATTATGTCTGATCTCTTCTGCCAGGTCCCAAGTGTAATGTGGAGATAGATGAGTGTGCATCTAGCCCCTGTAGGAATGGGGGGACATGTGTGGATGAGGAGAATGGATTTCACTGCCAGTGTCCTGCGGGCTTTAAGCCCCCTTACTGTTACTCCCAGGTGGACGAGTGTGGCAGCAGCCCATGTGTCCATGGCTCTTGCAGAGATGACATCAATGGGTATGAACTGTTACAGCTTTTGCTACAGTCTCACATAGCTGTGTGATATCAAGTAGAAACATGGGCATCACGATCTTGCAAGCTCGTTGCTGAACCTACAACTTTATTTCTCTTTTGGGATTATTGACTGTTCCTGTATTTCCAGTTACCGCTGTGACTGTGAGCCGGGATGGGTGGGAAAGAACTGTGATCTGGACAGGAACGACTGTTTGCCAAGTCCATGCCAGAATGCTGGCACATGCATCGACCAGCTGAATGGCTTCACCTGCAAGTGTCGTCAAGGCTTCAGAGGTGAGAGGGTGGCGTAGAAGCATAACACTCTGCTGGAGCCGTTCACATCACAATGTTCAGCACAAAGACAGGAATAAATTTACAACACAGAAAGTTATAATTGAGTATCTTAAAAGCCAAGTGTTTGAATGTCTCCTCTCACCAACAGGTAACCTATGCCAGGTGAACATCAATGAATGTTCTTCCAGTCCCTGTCTGAACAAGGGCACTTGTGTGGATGGTGTGGCAAGTTTCACCTGTCTGTGTGAGCTTCCTTACAGTGGACCCACTTGTGCTGAGGTCCTCACCCCTTGTTCTCCTAACCCCTGTGCCAATCATGCTGTGTGCACCCACACACCAGACTACATGGGGTATCAATGCAACTGCCAGCTGGGGTGGCAAGGTTAGCAAATTTAGCAGAAGTTAACAAAATTTCACTGCCTGTTCATCTATTGTGAAGACATCTTTGTTGAAGCTTAGAGAAGCATATACATCCATTAATAATCTTGAGCATAACCTTATTGCCCATGTCTTTTGCATTTGCAGGCCAGTTGTGTAATTTAGATGTGAACGAATGCATCTCAAACCCCTGCAAGAACCGTGGGACTTGCACTAACACAGTTGGAGGCTTTGTGTGCTCCTGCAGAGCTGGATATACAGGGCTAACCTGTGAAACGGACATCAATGACTGTGCTCCTAGTGAGTGGCCATGCAATATAAATGTACCCCATAACTGTAATTTTCTGTTCATATCATAACATTACCAGGTCCATGTAAATCTTCTGTCCTTGACCACAGTCTTCCCCTTCTTTCCTTCCAACAGATCCATGCCTAAATGGAGGTTCCTGCACAGATGGTATGAACTCCTTCCACTGCAGCTGTCTGCCAGGCTTCACTGGGCCCCGTTGTGCTTCGGAAATCAATGAATGCCATAGTTCCCCCTGTAAAAATGGAGGCGCATGCACGGACTATGTTAACTCCTACACCTGCACCTGCAGGCCTGGCTTTACTGGCATTCACTGCGAAACCAACATCCCTGACTGTACTGAAAGGTGAGTGTGTTTTTGAGAAATGGAAATATATGATGATGTATTTTTTGCTTGCATACACCTGCATATCTTTTGAATGTTATAATAAAATATTATCATATTTTTACTCCACAGCTCTTGCTTCAATGGAGGAACATGCACAGATAAAATCAATGGCTATTCCTGTACCTGCCGCTCAGGTTTCACCGGCTCTCATTGTCAATATGAGGTCAATGAGTGTGACTCCCAACCGTGCCTAAACGGAGGCATCTGTCAAGATGCTCTAGAGTCCTTCCGTTGCTCCTGCCCTAAGGGCTATACTGGCAACCGCTGCCAGGTACACACACACTTGTTGACACGGTTGAAAGGGCATGTTAAGGCCTCTAGTCTACCTATGGATTTTTTAAAACCATAAAAGCTGATCATTTTTCAATCTTCCCCTTATCTACTCAGACACCAGTCGACTGGTGCAGACGCTCATCTCCCTGCCAAAATGGAGGACGCTGTCGCCAAAAGGATGCTTCGTTCATCTGTGAATGTGCTAATGGCTGGTCTGGACGCTACTGTGACATCTCTAGAGTATCCTGTGAGACAGCTGCTCGCCAAAGAGGTATTTTTATGTTGATTGTGAATTTTTAATGCATGATGACATTTGATATTGTGGTCTGTTAGTGTTGTGATTGAGTAAAGCTCACTGTTCCCCCAAATCTTTCTCTTCAGGGCTCCAGACAGATGAGCTATGCCACCATGGTGGTCACTGTGTCAACACTGGGAATGCCCACTATTGTAAATGTCCTGCTGATTACACTGGAAGCTATTGCGAAAGCCAAGTGGACCACTGTGAAGACAAACCCTGCCGCAATGGCGCCACCTGCAGAGGATATGTTGGAGGGTACCAGTGTGATGTGAGTCCATTGCTTTGCCAGTGTTATGTGCATCTTTTCAATTTCAGTTAACTCAGTATTCACGCAGTTCTACATATGCATTTATCATCTGGATGTCATTACAGTGTATGCCAGGATATACTGGGCAGAACTGCGAGATAGAGATCAATGAGTGCCAGTCTCATCCTTGCCAGAACGGAGGCACTTGCATTGATCTGGTGGGACATTACATCTGCTCCTGCCCCCCCGGCACACTGGGTAAGCAAGCACATTTAACAGAAACCCAGTTTTAATTACTGTGAAGACATAACTATGTGTGACTGATTCTTAACATATATAATATCTCCCTTAAAGGGGTTCTCTGTGAGATCAATGAAGATGACTGTGCTCCACCTCTGAGGCTGCGCAGTGCTCCTCCTAAGTGCCAGAACAATGGCACCTGTGTGGATCGAGTGGGCGGATACCGCTGCAATTGTCCTCCAGGATTCACCGGAGAAAGATGTGAGGGAGACATAAACGAGTGTCTCTCTAACCCCTGCGCTCCTTCCAACAGTCTTGACTGCATCCAGCTGCCCAATGACTACCAGTGTATCTGCAAGCCGGGCTTCACAGGTTAGACATTTGCCAGCAGCTCCCCCTGGCCTCTGAACATGCATTCTCTTTGTGTAAAACACAAACTGTGAAGCTTTACCATCGATGTGTTGCTTGTAGGTCGGAGGTGTCAAAGCAGGTTCAGTGCGTGCGAGTCTCATCCTTGTCAGAATGGAGGAGCCTGTTCTTTATCAAGCAGCTCTACACTGGGATACACCTGCACGTGTCAGCTTGTAAGTTAACATAGACATTAAGATTTAAACACCTAATAAACTTTTATACTTCATGCATCACAGCATTTTTGTTTGTGATTTGAAATATTGCATTCAAGTGCATAAATGATGTCTGTCTTACTAGGGTTATACTGGGCCCAACTGTGAAAGAAGCATGTCCTGTCGGGAGCTGTCCTGCTACAATGGAGGTAGCTGTGCACTTACCACAAGGGGGGCACGTTGCTCCTGCCCTCCAGGTTACGGCGGGACCCAGTGTCAGCATCGAAGTAAGGACGGATGCTCCTCCCAGCCCTGTCGGAATGGAGGGTTGTGCACTGAAGAGACCAGCTTCCCCTTTTTTCACTGCCAGTGTCCTGGCGGCTGGACAGGTAAACGGTGCGAGCAGACTAGCAGAGCTCCTGAACTCCCAGCAGTCTTGTGCCCTCGTGCAGACTGTCAAGGCAAAGCCAATGATGGTGTTTGTGACAAGGAGTGCAACACATTCCCTTGTCACTGGGATGGCGGCGACTGTTCACTGGCAGCACAGCCCTGGGATAGTTGTACAGACCCTCGCTGCTGGCTTGTCTTCAATAACAGCCAGTGTGATGAATCCTGCAAAAACGCAGACTGTCTGTATGACAACTTTGACTGCAAAACAAAGGAGAAAGCCTGCAAGTAAGTAACAAGTGGTAACATTACTACCTATGTTTCTATTCTGCACTGTTATGAAAAATAATTGATGATCCTTGCATTTGTGTTTTTTCCAGTCCAATATATGAAACCTACTGCATCGACCACTATGCTGATGGACAGTGTGACCAGGGCTGCAACTCAGAGGAATGTGGCTGGGATGGCCTGGATTGTGCAGCGAATGTTCCAGAAGACCTCGCTGATGATGTCTTAGTTTTGGTTGTCCTGCTGCCTCCAGAAGAGCTCCTCCGCACCAGCAGAGCTTTTCTGCAGAAATTAAGCGCTATCCTACACACTACGCTGCGTTTCCAACTCGACCACAATGGAGAAGCGATGATCCGCCCCTATACCCGCCAAGACGCGCGGCTCAAGAGGGAGTTACAGCCTCATCATGAGGTCATCGGGTAAGTCTGTCACTAAACATAAAACAAAAGTCTTTCCACCATATTTTACATAACACTAAACATCCTCCTCTCTGCTATTCCTGTAGTTCCAAAGTGTACTTGGAAATGGACAACCGTCTATGCGCTCCGGATTCTGGGGAATGTTTCACTACAGCCGAAAGTGCTGCAAAGTACCTGGGAGCCCTCTCCGCTGTAGAAATGCTCCGCTTCCCTTATCCCCTCAAAGAAGCCCGTGGTGAGTTGGGATACTTGCTGAACACAAGAAAAATGTAAGACTAATGGGACACAATTATCTGATCACTTCTTCTCTTTTCACTCCAGGTGAAACACCATTTCATCGTGAAACCGTACCTCAATGGGCCAAGCTGATGCTGGTGGGAATAGCTTCTCTTTTCCTTTTAGTCATCCTTGTGATAGGTATGTTGATTGCTCGTAGAAAGAGGGAACACAGCACCCTTTGGTTCCCCGAGGGCTTCTTCCTCAAAAAGGAACCAAGCAGCAACAAGAACCGCAGGGAACCTGTTGGCCAGGATGCTCTAGGAATGAAGTAAGTTATTGCTCTTTAAATGTTGACACCACTGACATTTTGAATTGTTTTAGGGCTTTGTATTTGAAATTGAATTTGTTTCCTTTGGCTAACATTGTATGACACTTTCACATGTAAACAGACATATGCCAAAAACCGTGGAGGAATCTCTCCTTGGAGATCACAGTGACCAGTGGATGGACTCAGACTGCCCAGAGCCAAAAAGGCTCAAGGTCAGTTCCATAACTTCTACACATTTACATACACACGAGAATGCGCTTGTACATTTTAAAATAATTTGTCATCCTACGTTTAAGTAGTTAAACTGGGTTTTCTCTTTTTGCAATTCAGGTTGAGGAGCCAAGCATGCTCTCAGACAGTGAAGATGCAGTGGACAGCAGACAGTGGACACAGCATCACCTTGCAGCTGCAGACATTCGTGTGCCTCCCACCATGGCCCTCACCCCACCTCAAGGAGAGTTTGAAAGCGACTGCATGGATGTAAATGTCAGAGGACCAGGTTGGTAGTTATTTAAAGTTTTGGATTGGATCTGTGATTTGTGCATTAATAATTATTTCTACTTCCTTTGTATGATTTGTTGTCTTGAGCATGTCTGTTTTGTGTATCTCCTTCCAGATGGTTTTACACCTCTGATGCTGGCATCCTTCTGCGGAGGCGGCTTGGAGCCTGAGATAACCGAGGAGGAGGAGAGTGAGGAGTGTTCAGCCAATATCATTTCTGACCTAATCTACCAGGGTGCATCCCTTGCTGCCCAAACAGACCGGACTGGTGAAACAGCCCTCCACTTGGCTGCACGTTACGCTCGTGCTGATGCAGCAAAGAGACTGCTGGACGCTGGGGCAGACGCAAATGCTCAGGACAACACAGGACGTACCCCACTACATGCTGCAGTGGCTGCAGATGCACAGGGCGTCTTCCAGGTAAACAAACATAAACTCTTCATTCCCACATCAGAGGTAGAAATGCATAAACTCAATTTAGCCCATGTACAGTATTATAGAAGTCATCATGTTGAACCCATCCCCATAGATTCTGATCCGAAACCGGGCTACGGATCTCGACTCCCGCATGTACGATGGCTCTAGTGCACTGATCCTGGCTGCACGGCTGGCAGTAGAGGGCATGGTAGAGGAACTCATCACTTGTCATGCTGATGTCAATGCTGTCGATGAATTGGGTACGTGCAAGGAATTTTTCCCGAAAGCCAATGTCCCGATGCAGAATTTCCTGTGTGTTGATCTTTACTGAAAACATTGATTTTTAATCTCATTGTTTATCATCTCAATTAGGTAAATCTGCTTTACACTGGGCTGCTGCGGTTAATAATGTGGATGCCACTGTCGCCCTGCTGAAGAATGGTGCAAACAAAGATATGCAAGATCTCAAGGTACAACTTCTACTTGCACTGTAACCCACATTTTGCATTATCTTTCATAGAAACATATTTGTGTGTAACATAGCTTCTGTTCTGTTTTTCTTTTCAGGAGGAGACCCCTCTGTTCCTTGCAGCTCGTGAGGGCAGCTGTGAGGCAGTGAAAGTGCTTCTAGCTCACTTTGCAAACAGAGAGATCACAGATCATATGGACAGATTGCCAAGGGACATTGCTCAGGAGCGCATGCACCACGATATTGTTCAGCTTCTTGATGAGTACAATACAGTAAGAAGTCCCCAGAGCCATGGAGGACACCACCTTGGTGGGGGACACACCCTGTCTCCTCTCATGTGCCCTCCTAGTGCCTTCCTGCCGAGCCTGAAGAACACCCCACAGGGCAAGAAGAATCGTCGGCCTGGAGCCAAGGGTTCTAGCCTGGGAGGCCAACATGCCGCCAATCTGAAGGAGTCGGTAAAGGCTCGCAATAAGAAGCTGACCTTGGACATGCAGAGTGCCTTACTAGAGAGCTCAGTGACCCTGTCCCCAGTTGATTCACTGGACTCACCCCATGGGGGAACTAGCAATGCTGGCTACATCACCAACCCCACTTCTCCTGTGGCCATGCAGTCACCAGGGCTCTACCACTCATCCATGTCAGTTCCAAACACTCCAATGGTACATAGTAGCATGTTGGAGGGAGGTGGCCCTTTTGCTGTGTCTCTAGCACAGCTCAATGACCTGGGAGCTGGAGGAATGTCCTTGCAGGGACGCATCGCCATGGCCTCTGATGTCAATCATGGCTATGTGCTGAGTTCAGGCCAGATGGGGCTCAACATGGGCATGGTCAGTCCTGTCAGTGTGCCCTTTGACTGGCACAGCCGGATGAACCCCTCGTCCCAGTGTGGTCAGCAGGTGGTGAATCTTGTGCAGAGTAGCCAGGGAGGCATGCACCCCCAGAGCCCAGCCATGCAGCAGCAGAATATGCTGATGCACCAACAGCAGATATTCCGTAATGCAATGCTGCAGCCCACGCCTGTTACCTCCACACCCACTATCAGCCCAGTCAAGCTGCCCTCCATTGCCGAGCAGCAGCAGCAGCAACAACAGCAGCAGCAGCAGCAGCAGCAGCAGCTCATCAACCACACGATCACCAACCAGCACCGCATGGGCACCTCCACCCCACCAACACCTCAGACCTCCCAGCCTCCCCCATCTTTCTTTCAACAGCAGCAGATGCCTCAGCAATCTTCTCAGCCCCAGCCTCCTGCTCAGCCCTCAAAGGCAGCCACGCCAGCAGCCCAGCCCACTCAGGCTCTGCCCCCCCAACCTAGTAGCAGCACTGCAGGAACGGAGGATTACCCAACCCCTCCCTCTCAGCACAGCTATTCCTCCACGCTCGATGCCACGCCCAAGCATTACCTCCGTTTGCCCAGTGAGCATCCATATCTGACCCCCTCTCCAGAATCTCCTGAGCCCTGGTCCAGCCCCTCTCCTCACTGTGTCTCCGATTGGTCAGATTCCACACCCAGTCCAGCAGTTGCTGGCCCTGCCCAGACCCAAATTACTCAAATCCCAGAGGCCAATGGCAAGATGCAGGTGTTTGCATGAAGGTCCAGTTGCCTCTGATTGAAAAGAATTTGACGACTGGCTCTTGGGCCTGTCTTTGTTTTTATGTGTCAGCCTGTTTCCAAGATTTTCATTGGATTTGGATTGACTGTGTATCATGAGGACCGTCTGCTAGTGATTTTTGCAGAGAAAAAAAGTAAAGGGAAATGTGTGTTGTCTGAAAAAAACAGCAGACAATTTAATGAAGTAATTCTGTCACAGATGGACTTGTTTTTTATTATAAAAAAAAAGTATATGAAGAAAACCAAGTCTTTCATTTCAAAGACTTAGGGATGCTCTCCTGAAAACTAACAAACATTTAAAAAAAGTAGATAAGAGAAAAAAAGTTAAATGTTGAAGGGAATTCTTTTATTTTTATTTATTGTTTTTATCTCTCTGAACAGATTATTTTCTTTAGGTTTTTATCACCCTCTTTCTGTCCCGTGCCGCCCACCCATGTTATATAAAGACTGCCTACATTTCTATTTAGCCAGTGTGGCAGGTTCATTATTTAGACCAGTTAACAGACAGAGAGAGGAATGTTCACCTCTTGACTTATATTTATTCAGGCCAACAACAGCTGGTAAAGATGATGAACTGGTACTTGCAAATATATATTGAGAGATGCTCAGCAGTAGTGATGTGTTCTGATTTGATTGATTTGTGATTATTTTCATATGAGTATTATGAATAAGAATGTAGATGAGTGTTTCTGAAGCACTTCAAGTGAACAGCTTCGTAGGGCACGTGTGGGTAAAATACAACATTTAACTACAATGGATATTTATAATGCATGGGCAGCTTTTAATTTATGGTCATTTTTACTTCACTCTCAAAATAAAGGAGCAGAATAAAATTGCAGGTTTAATGCTCCCATTTCAACTGTAGCTTCTCACTGACTTTATCGTTGGGTTGCCACAGTAGTCAGTGTAACTGGTGTTTAGGCACCTACCAATTACATAACTTGCCCAGCGGCCCCATCATCTGTTTAATTTTTTTAATCGGCATAAAACTTTTTTTTTTTTATCGGTGGTAGTGTCCAAATTCATCAAATAAAAAATCTCTAATTTGTAAAATACTAGTTACTAATAGATAGTCTGACGCTGCAGTTAAAAACTGAACTTTCTGCTCCGTGCAGCAGCAGAGTCACATCACAGTCTTGGAGGAGGGTTGACCAACAAAACGTTATGGATGCCCACCAGCAGACGGGTCAATGTGTTTTACATATTGACAGTGGTGCAGTGAAATGCAATGAAAGCAGTGAAATCCAACGTTACAGATCTCAGCGAGTACACTGCGGATACTGAGCCACTTGCTGTCACAAGATTGTTACCCAGTGGCCACACCATGGCATCCCCACTTTATAGGACTCCTACCTTCAGTTTTTAAGCTTCATTTCATTCACTTGAAGATACTGCCTAAAATCAGCCTCTCACTGCCCTTTTTAGTTTATCTATTAATTTCTTTTGTTTGTTTTTCAAATCGTTTTATACTCTGTATATTTGTGGAAACCATGGATACCTGTTTTAATACATCACTTCAGATGTACAAAGCTATGCTTATCAGCTGCTATTTTATATCACTTATCCCTGCAAACATTCCTACATTTTGCCTGTCTTGTTGAGTCTGGACACCGTGGATTTCAGCAGCGCCAAACGCAGAACACAACCAGATGACACACACACAGGTGGAAGTTAAATTATCCGAGGTCACGTTGCGTCCTCCGTTAGACTCGATGGAAACATTCCTTGACCATCTGTCAGTGTGAGGGTGTGGCTGCTGGGCTGTGACTGCTGGTGCCCTGTCACTCCTCAGGGAGGTGTTTTATGGCATGCAGTGGGACAGTTCCCCTGCATCTACAGTAGCTTCCAGTCCAGGGTGTGGGGTTGCATCTTAAGATGATTGTTAGAAGAGGCTGAAGTTAAAAACACTACTATGTAGTGCTGCACCCTTTAACTTTTTTACAAAATTCTGAGGACACTCCCAGTCATCCAACTAACACCTTGTGTAATGTTTGACCAACTCCTTATCCTAGAGGTCATCCTGTGCTTTACATACAAAGGACTTATGAAAATTCAGTCAATGGATCATAATAGAATTTTGATAATATAACCTTTACATTTTATCCTGTAACACCATGAACAGAAGCCACCAGGCAGCCACTCTGAGCTTCTACTTTTGTGGTGATCTAATACAGCTCCTTGTTGTGTCATAAGCTTGATAAAATGTCATGAATTGTTTGATCCTATTTACCATGGGCTTTGCCACTGTTCTGACAGACCTTGGAAACGTGTTGTTTTTCACAGTCCGATTCAAATTTTACTCACCAGGAAAACTGTTTTTTATTTTTTTATATATATATATATCTGGTCTTTTTGATTTCCCTACCAGGTCGCACTAAGTGTTTTGAACATTTCAACCTCCCAACTTGTGTTTGTAAATATGTTTGCTCTGGGTAGATCTTTGCTTGAGAAGTCTTATGTTTCTAAAAATGATTGTTATGTACTAAAAAGGACAAAAATAAAGTGTACTTCATTTAGCATTATTTTAAGCTGAGGCTGTGACTGATATTTTATTGGTCTTGTGTTATTAGAACAGTCATAGATATTTTCTATCATTATTAATTTCAATACTTGTTTAAAAGTAGTTCAAAATCATTGTACATACATTTTTCCACAGTTTTTCCTTTCTACAGTCAAAAGTTGTAAAATAAGTTACTTATAATAAAAACTGTAGGAAACTACATTTTTGTGTCTTCGTGTTCAGTGATTGTTTCATAACTATGAGATTTGTTTAAGATGATTTAGCAGTTTTGTTTTTACCTCCGCCAAGGAAATTATTAATTATTAATCATTTTCGTTTGTTTGCTAGTTCACACGATCACGCCAAAGCTGCTCAACTTCATTTCCATTAAATAATTCATGGATCCTATTGAATAAAACAGGCCAGTTTAAAGGACTGATTCTGAGTGTGTGAAATTTAGTGTAGAGCCAAATATAAAATCTGGATCTAGTTCATTTAAATGTGGTTTCATAAGGAAGTGTTGGGACATGTTCGGTTGAGGTAAACAATCTACTGATTGACAGTCTTGGCTGAAATGTTTCTTGTACACTCCAACACAACAGCCCTAACCCTCACAAGAAATAATATATAGGTGATTCAGGGGTTAATAACCCATTTTGGAATTGAATATTATGTTGATGACTGCATTATATTCTAAGTTGTTGTTTCACTTTCAAATTTAAGCTACAGCCTAAACATTTACAATAATCAGACACCTCTCCGATCTGACTGATAAAAATGATAATCCTCACAATGTTAATATTAGTTTCATGTTCATTTAATTAACCTGTTTTCTATATTATCAATTCAAAATGAAGACAGAGAGGGAGGGTTAAAAATAACCTACTCACACGCCTCTCTCTGAATAAGCACAGACTCTCATCTTATTTTTAGCGTGACCAGCAGCTGACATTGCACAATAACCTAAAAGCCTCAATGTGTTTGGGCATTTGCACAGAGACGGGCCTCTTGACTATTTACTCAATGTAAACAGCCAGAAGATTCAGGATTACCGCAAAAATACTGCATTAGGGCAATAATGGTGAGTTCTGTGTGACACTGACTGTATTTATATGAACACATTAAGAGTGTATCACATTGTTTCACTGGTGCTCAGAGCAGCTTTTGTGTTTTGATTTCAGGGTTTTATTATTTTACTTCTTGTGATCCCAGCTGCGATCTGCTCACCAGTGTTTCTTCCAGTTGACTGCAATGACGTGTACAACAGAGGCTTTGGTCATAGTGGGGTGTACAGCATCTTCCCAGGAGGACCGCTCTCCCCTATCCAGGTCTACTGTGACATGGGCTGTGAGGACGAACCTGATGTTGGTAAATGGACAGTATGTGGGCTTGTTATTTATAATTTAAGTGCTGTTCAGCAAATATTTTTGATGCAACAACTTAGTTTATTTAAACCTTTTTTGCACTGCAGGATTATCTCATAGCACTTGGTGTTATGTATCAGAGCCTTAAAATGTTTAATTTTTTGATATCTATATAAAAAAATGTGTTGTTTTGTGATTCATAAAACATTTAAAGTGAGATTAGCCAAGTTACCAAAACATTCAGCCAACAGTGTAGCAGGCTGTACTTAAAGTGAAAAAATATAGCCATAAATGACAAAAAGATTCCGATCCAGATCCTCCAGAGAAGAAAGGATGGCACCATTAACTTTTATCGTGGATGGGACCAGTATAAAACTGGATTTGGACTAGCATCTGGAGAATACTGGCTGGGTGAGTGTTAAGCTGATGAATAAGACTTTAGTATAATTTCTACTATTGCTTAAACAAATGAATACAAATTATGCTCCTTATATGCTATTGCATCTTCCAGGTCTGGAGAACATCCATCTCCTAACTCTAAGGAAGAGCTATGAGATGAGGATAGACATGGAAGACTTTGAAGGGGCAAAGGCTTACGTCCACTATTCCTCCTTTATGGTGGGTCCAGAGCAGGAGGGCTACACACTCACCTGTAGTGGCTTCAAAGATGGAGGAGCTGGTGAGTGGAACGACAGCCACTGCTTCTGTGTCACTAGACCGAGGCTTAGTACACTGTGTCATTTTTCTTTATATACTTATTGTTTTCAGGAAATTCCCTGAGTGAACATAGTGGTCAGAAGTTTTCCACATTTGACAAAGACCAGGACACTCATGCTTCAAACTGTGCCAAGACCTACCTCGGAGGATGGTGGTATGGAGAATGTCACAGCGTTAATGCCAATGGTCTTTACTTGTGGGGCAGCTCAGCCTATGGGATAGGAATCAATTGGGTATCTTGGAAAGGATATGAGTACTCATTGAAAGAAATTGCAATCAAGATAAGACCCAAAATGTAATAAAAATAATGAACCAATAACTCTTTGATCATGTGTGGCATGACCCAAGGAAAAAGACATGACGTTTCGGTGTGGATCTGGATCAGAGGGCAGATCCAGGATGTCTTTTTCACTTTCTCTTTGGAACAGATAGAACTTAGAGAACATTATAACAAATCTTCTTTTAAATTTATGTGAGTAGAAAATCAAAGAGTGCATGTACTTTGCTTTTCTGTTATTACACATTTATTCATATTTACTAGTGTGCAGAAAGTTTAAAAGCTTCAAAATATTACTCAGCGAGAAATGCTTCATGTACATATTCACAGTACAAGAGACATTTTTATTTTTATTATCACTGTAGTTATCATCCCACACAGATAACAGAAACATCCTCCAGCCCCAATCCATGTTCATTCAAACCTCTGTCACCTCACAACTGGACGTCATTCTCAAAGAATAGAGACAAAAAGTACAGTCAGTCACTGTTTCCTTCAGAATAACATCTATAGTGTTTGCGACCCAACAACTAAGTCTTTATTTCTCTCCTCTTCTTTGCTGCAGCATTCGAAGCAAAGCGAGGGTAGCATTGAGCACACGGTCATGTTTAAAGATCATCTTATGAAAGGTGTCCAGAGGCAGGCGACCGGTTGGATCTGCATGTTTCAGTGCAGTCATGGGCATGTACAGGCGGTTGGTCTGGTGGCGCAGAGGAGGTTCCTTGGCCGTGATCACTTTAACTGTTTGCTGCAGGATAAAAATAAAAATATTTGATGCATTTTCACTTGCAAAACTTGTTTTCGTGACTTTTAAAAGTCAAATAGAAAAACAATCACATCCCATTACATCACTTGCCTCGGCCACTTCTGCCGGTGTCTGACCTAATGAGGCAAAGACCTTTTTTGAGTATGGCAGGTAAACTTCATGGAAGATTTTGGCCGTCTCCTCGTCTGTCCCTGACAGATCCATCTTCTCAGCATCTTTGTACACTTTCGTTTCAAACTCCGTCACCACAGGGCCGGGTTCCACAAGAGTGGTCCTTGTGACAGAGAAATTTCAAAATATGCATATTTTACCACTGCTTTTCAGATTTTCATCTTCCTGATAATTTAAAGTTTGGATGAGTGCGTGCATTAAACATGAGGACATGTAATTACTTGATGTTAAACTTCATTGCCTGCACTGCCAGACTTTCACAAAATCCTTCCACAGCAAATTTAGAAGCAGAATAGACGTCATTGAATAGAAGCCCTGTGTAGAAACAGAAATAAAGAAATCTTTTATCAACTGTCTTGTTTTCGTCTTGTGTAATTTGACAGACACTAAAAGAAACGCACCCTGTATTCCCATGACGCTGCTCATCACAACAATATGGCCGCTTTGCCGTCGCTTCATGTCGGGCAGCACCTCTTTCACAAGCCGTGCCAGCCCGAAGAAGTTTGTGTCGAAGAGCTCCTTCATGGCAGCAATACTTTGGCACTCCAGTGGCCCAATCATGCCAACCCCTGCATTATTCACTATAAAGGCATGACATCTCACATTATTATACTGTATGCTTGTTTAAAGAGTTTAAATAGCATATATGAGATGGGACAGACCAAGAATGTCCACCCTTCTATCCGGCAGGCTGTTGACACACTCTCTGATGGAGGCTTCACAACAGGCATCCAGCTGTTTGATTTCCAGAGTTTTATTCAAGGAAGCTCCTGCTGCTTTTTCCAAGGGCCCCCGTTTTCCGAGATCCCTCATTGTGGCAACCACTGCCACAGATAAACGATGAACACACGGGCTATCGGTAGCTATATCATCTCCTGTATGACATTTATTTTGTTGAAGAGACGGAGTGGCTGACCTTTAAACCGTCTCAGCTCATCTTTAGCCAGCCGTGCAGCCACAGCCAAGCCAATGCCAGAGGAGCATCCAGTCACTAGCACCCTCCTTGTCCCCATGGCTCTTTGACCTCTGACCTCAAGGCTTAGCAGGATCCTGATTGTTCAGTCAAAAAATGCTGTGAACAGGGAAATGTCATTCAAGGAAAATTCCTCCACAACATGATGTCATTGCCATTCACAATTCTGTGCAAGGATGATGTCATTTTCATTAAAGGTGTCACATGTACATGAGGTTCAGTGGTTCAGTTTCTTTCGCTGCCTTAAATGCTATTTAAACATTTTATCAATAAGTTATAGAAGAACAGTAACTTTTGATGAGAGTGTCTATGAATTAAGCAAGTCCAAGCATTTCTTGATAGGAATGCAAAAACATAATAAAAATATGCTGCATTGGATTATGGTCCAAACAACATTATTGTAAGTGGAGCAACTGGTATCACTGCTTTTCTTTTATTAGCTCAGCCAAGGAGGTTGTGTTTTCATCTGTGTTTGTTAACTTGTTTGCTTGCAGGAGTAGGTGGAAAAAACTGATTCTTATTGAAATGAAATCAGGCATTTGTTAGGGGACTGATATTTATGATTGTTTGCAATTTGGTGCAGATTTAAAGAGAAATCTGGATCTAGTGCATCTAAATGTGGTTTGTTCTTTATTGAGAGTCATTATAGTTTCTTAATCATTTTCATTTCTCCCAGTATGATCACTGAATGCTGGCCCAAAACGATGAGTCCTCTGAACACCCTCTTAAAGTGTTATGGTAGTTATTTGTGTTGTGGCTCCATTGTGCTTGGACTGCAAATATCTAAAAGTCAGTGTTAATGTCACATTTGGCCGTTTCTTTTACATAAACAGGAAAACTTAAAGGTGCAGTGTGTAAACAGAGAACCTGTGGAAACCTTCAGTTGTCATAAAAACTCAAAAGGTGTTTAATTTGTCCTGTTTGAACAACTGTTAAAAACATGGCAGCCTCCATAGAGAGGACCCCCTCAATGTAAATATAAAGTATTTAAATATAAAGGGCCCATTCTAGGGTAAAGAAAACAACAATTTATACAATTTTGGTGAAACACACTAGTGAAAACATCATGAGGATTATTTTATATTCATTTTGTGCCGATAGATCCCATTCACCTAAATCTTACACACTGGACCTTTAACCCCCACTCAAGGCATTAATCTAACTTATCTAAACTATGAAAGAGCTCTTGGTGGAGTTTTTGCTCTACAAAGTTAATTTAAATCAGAATTCAATAAATTAAGTCACTGGAAGTTTGAGCCAAGTTTGGTGTTTGTTCAGAGATTATATTTGCTTTCATCTGATTTACTGAAATGTTGAGCCGTCTGGAACAACCTCAGGAGTCCTTGGTCCACACAAGCCCTGACAGCAAACTGCAGCTGTAAAACACAGTGGAGTAACAATTAGTAAAATACAAATGGAGGACAAATTAAAGAAAAACCAAGAAGAACCAAATCTCTCTCTCACTCTCTCTCTCTCGCCCTTTCTTCTCTCTTTTCAACCAACCCTTCCTTTCTTCCCCATTTTTCTCTGCTCAACCTAACTGGTCGAAGCAGACGGTTGCCCACATCAACTCTGTTTCAGTTTTTTTCTTGCTTCATTCGAACCGTTTGAGTTTCCCTATAATTTTTTTTAGGGTATCGACCTTATATGTAAAGTGCATTGAGATAATGTATGTTTTGCTTTGTACAAATAAAAAGTGAAATGAAATAAATTGCAATGACACCACAGGCTCACTGTAAACCCGGAGTGCTGCGGACACTTGTAGTTTGAATTCTGGCAGGTGGAGTTAAAGGGATAGTTCGGCGAAATATGAAAATTCACTTATTATACTCACCTCTATGCTGATGCTGATTTAAAGTTGAATTTGAATGCCAGGGCTTACGGACGCTTGGATGACACCACAGGAGCAGTATGGAGGCATGTTATGTTTCTTCTGTTGGTTTTTGCATTTGAAGACATGGTCACCATTTACTTCAAATGTATTGGATTTGGCTGCAACACTGTTTACCCCTGAAAGTCCTAAAATATTTTGTGGACCCAAACCCTTAACCGGCCCCTTCATCGGCATAGTGGTGAGTAGACAATGAGTGAGTTTTCCCTTTAAGATCACGTACAGAGTCTGTAGTGGTGTCATCTACCAACCTGAAGAGCGAGCAGCCTCCTCCACAACCCCGAATAAACTCCGTTATTGATATAAAAACATCATGCTACCGACGTTCCTGCAGCTTTCAGAGAGAACAGGACAAGACCAGGTCACACTGCCTACATTAATCCAGGGATTACCTAAATGGGTCACAGGGACTGACTCAATATATGGGAGTTGTAGTTCTTTAAGTCACAACAGCCTTCAAACTACAGCAAGAACAACTCTCACTCTTTTAAGACTCTGTTCAAGACAGTTTCACAGGTGTGCTTTATCCTAGTCCTGATAGTACCGTCTGGTCTGAAATGGTCTCTGAATAATTTTACAGGTATGTAAAAGTTAGTATTAATGGTCATATCACCCTAAATATATTTATTGTCGGTATAAGTTTATTTTCAAAATATAAAAAAATATGTGGACCTGATTAATCCCTTCATCCCAATAATCATCCCTTCCCAGGACATTGAACAACCATTCACTCTTAGCCTGATTACACTGCAAAAAACCTTGTTGGCTTCTGATGATGCCAAATATTCTAATCACTAATCCAGCAGTCAGGAGCATTAACAAACCAAATGGAATCAATCGGGGTTAAAAACCTGGGACTCTCCAGCAGGCAGTCAGAAGTAAAGAAGCCTTAATTGGATGAGTGGGAAAAGGTCTTTAAGTTCAAGTCCAGTTGCCTTCAAGTCAACTTGTAATGAATATACAATGTATACCATAAGTTAATATACATAAATGTGCCAATTTTCAAATATTTCTAGCAGCATGCTCTATGAATAACTTCAGATTAACCAGTTTAACATGTTGCACTTTCTCACTGTGAACACGGGAGGGTAAACACACATTTGGTTTGAATCAGGAGTTTGAAAAGCCAGTGGGCCTCCCCTCAGACAAAGCCTGGAACAATGTGCCCCTCATCCCAGCTCAGGTTACCTGCTGAGTTTCACTCAATTGAGCAAAAATGACTCTGTCGTTTGACACAACCTTAAGACTCCAGAAAAGGTCTATTTAAAAAACTACTTGGGCAGGCCCACCTCAAATCTCCCAAAAAATTCAAAAAATCCAGAAAATTGCCATAAATGTAAAAAGAATACTCTGCATAATACCCCCTACTACAATAAATGTTTATATTCATATCTGACAGCTGTTAATTCAAGTTTACTTAAATACATATAAACATTATACAAATTCAGTTTTCGTTCACTTGTATTGTGGCCATGTTTGTGTTTTGTAACACATGAGAAGGAGGTGGACCGAAGGAGGGTTTCATGTGTAAACGTGCTGAGGTCTGCAAACCTTGAGGCGTGATCATTATTATCTTGATTTTAATGAAAGGATTAAGTTTGCGTGGATTTAAATTTAAATTGAGACCTCAGACTTGTTCATACACAGCAGTTAAAACAACCATTTAACCTACTTTAAGCAGCACATCAAATATTTAAGGTAAAGTAACTTACTGTCTCTGGAGAAAATGTTGTTAATGTTAGTTTTTATAGTATGTTGTTGTCCACTACTACTACTTCTTACTGCCTATCACCTCCTTTATCCATATCCTTTATTCTATAGTTAACCCTCTTGTCTATTGTTCATACTGGTCCTTTTGTCTTGTAGCTGAATACATGTTCTGGGAACACACAGAGGAACACAGTCTTTTAAATGTACAAAGAAATAAACACAGCATATCATATGACCTGTTGGGACAATATGTAAAATATAAATCTCATGAGAACTAGATGTGTCAGATTTCAAGAGTTAACAAAACAAGCCTGATATAACCTTCTGTCACGTTTTGTACCTCCTGATGTGGCTGTCCTGTTAAATAAGCTATTCTGTGTGTGGATTGTTTATTCGTTCATTTACTGTTTAAAACTACTACTTTGATTCTTTTCTTATCCTAATTTTGAACAGAAAACAGGTAATTTTAAGAATATGTTATACTCGCAAGTAGAAAAAAAAAGGTGACATTTTGATTATTTTGACTGATACACTGGTATCAGAGTATTGCTGACAGGGGACATTAATTACAGACTGGAACAGAGAGCAACATGTATAAAATCAGTCATGTTTAAGGTTTACAACTGAGGAGTACAAGGGTCAGGCATTAGAAAAAAATTTGAGGAGGAATGAGGAGTTTTTTTACTTTTCGAGAAGATGGTTGAAATGTTGATAATAAAGTCAAACTAAATCTGAGGAAGAGAGATTTTTGTTGTTATTTAAATTGTCAATTTTGTTGAAAGTCACAAGTATTAACATTGGTAGTTTGAAATATTCTTAATGGTTTAACTTTTATTTTGTTCAAATTCCAAGTATATTCTCAACAATTCAACATATATCTCAATAAATTGTGCCACTTTATTCTTGACATCTCAAATTAAGTTGGAAATCCAAAAGGAAAATATATAATCCTCCTAGTTTACTGTTATCAAACAGTTTTCCAAAAGGACAGTGATTTCAGAGGTCGGTTTTTAAGCTCTCTTCATTCTTCCCAGATGATCTTGTTTCTGCTTTGGTTCCTCATTGGTCTTTACTATCCACAGGGAGTGGTCAGATTTTCTTTCATAACCTGAAAGTGAATAAATAGCTGCTTTTGACAAGGCAGCAACAAATCTGTTTTTGGATGTCCAGAACTCAAAACTCTGCCACAATGTAAGTACAGTTTCAATTTCTACTTTGTCTTGGATGGAAATCAATACATACTTCTGGTTGTATGAGCTGAGCTACAATGTTGTGTAACCATCCCTTTTTCTCTGAAAGAACAAAATCAGTCTTGTAAGTCTGAACGAAAATGCTGTGTGTGTCCCAGGATGCTTCTTTCAGGGCTTGTTGGTCTGCTGCTGGTGCTGACAGCTGAGGCCAGAGTTGGGTAAGAAACCTGGATTTAGTTCAAATAGTTAAGATTTAAGATTTAGTTAGTTAGTTCAATTATTGCCCTTCTATTTTCTTACAGAGACTCCTCTGAGTTACAATTCTGCACTGAGACGGACGAGTGTCTGCTGTTTGATCCTATTTGTCAGATTAATGATTTGGAGGTGAGTGGCTCTGAGCAAGAGAGAAACCTTTTCATATTTCAGGTGCCAGAAAGTAAAAAAAAAACTAAAAACCCTCTGCTCCATGTTTTCTCATGTCCCTCAGGTCCGTCACTACAGCTCTGTGAAATGGGTTTCAACTAATCAGTCATCCGTCTTAATGGAATTTGCAGCAATGAGCACATTCAGAAGACTATTTAACTACATCAGAAGTTCTAACGACCAAGGTTTGTATGTGTGTGTATTATTTACACCACCCAACTCATTATTAGAATTTATTACATATGATCCGGTAAACATTAATCTACCATTCTCTATGTTGTTTGTATTGAGAAAATATATGTTTAAGATTTTTCATGTACATAATTAGTTCTACATAGCTTATTAATATCCAAACTGTAGCAAAGTGTCAAAAAAATTAACAATGATAAAGGAGTAAAATCGAATTCTGATTTTTCCTGACCTCTGCTGGAGCTTGTCGTACTACAACTTCCACTCTGCTGTGACACAATGTATTAATTTCTGTGCTTAACCTTCATCGGAGAGAAGATACTGTTAAATATTGAAGTCAGAACATCAACACATATGTTTATTTATTTTCTCATGCCTCCTGCGTGCATTTAATCATTGATATATAACTTGTGACATTTTTTTTTTGTTGCCTTTAATGGACAGGATAGTTGAAGAGAGACAGGAAGCAGGGGGCAGAAAGAGGGGGAGTGGCATGCAGTAAAGGGCCATCTAATGCGGGATTCCAACCGAGGCCCACTGCAGCGAAGACTGTAGCCTCTATACATGGGGTGGCGGCACAACCCACTACACTACCGACCACCCCATAACTTGTATCGGTCTAAAAATGTGTTTTGTTGTCTACCTTTAGGGGTGGAAATTGACATGACCTCTCCAGTTCTTGTCAGTATGCCTCAAAAGAATTTCTGGGAAATGGGTGTCTTCACAATGAGTTTCTTGCTGCCAGATAAATATCAGCAAAGCACCCCCAACCCAACGAATGACAGGGTAAGCCTCTGTAGCACACAGAAGACAGGAAAACAGAAAAGAATGAAGCCTGACTTGGTTATGAGTCAATAAGCCCTGGTAGATAATGAGAGTTGACTTGCAGGTGTACATCCATGACACACCAGACATGACGGTGTATGTTCTGAGCTACGGTGGATGGATGACGACCTCTTCCATCAACAATGCCTTTAAGCAACTGTCCACTCAACTGGACGCCATTGGTGCCAAATACAGAAAAGACACCCGCTATGCTGCAGGATACAACAGGTAAACAGACGAGCATTATTTTCTGGATGATTGTCAAAAAGAGTAATGACAACAGCACAAAGGAAATCTGTGTGTGTGTGTGTGTTTGTGTGTGTTTGCAGTCCAATGACGATGGGGAAGAGGCACAATGAGGTGATGTTTGTTGTTGAGGGGGAGCCAGCGTGTCCCAGCCAGGACTAACCAGCTGGACCTTCACTCCAACTTTAAGTCATATTGTGTCACATAATTAAACTTGTGATAACAGCTTGGACTTGGAAAATAAAATACAAAAATTAAATCCACCACGTGATGAGGGTTTTCTGTTGGATTCAATAAAAATACCCTCCCTAACTGATTTCTTGTGTTTTTTCTTGGTTCATGCAAAGGTGTTGACCAATTTTAAATATGTCTAAGTCAGCTGGTTTAGGAATAGCACTTTTTAACAATTCCACCAGATGACACTATTACACCATGAACATACAGGCCAGCACTTCAGGGTATTCAGTAATATGCATTAGGGGGTCATGTTTTTATCATTGTTTATCTTCATTCAAATATGATTTTCTTTTTTATAAATTAATGTTTTTATAATATACGTTTTTTTAATATGAAATGCATCATATTTATAAGATATAGTGAAGTGAGGGAAATATTCCTGTAAATACTCAGCCTGTCAATCCTCAAATAATCAAGTTCTGACTTGCCGAGAAAAATTGTAGGTGAGATTTTAGGAGAAAATAATTCCGACTTAATTTCTCCAGTTACATAAAATGATGAAGTGATAATAATTTGTATCTAAAAGGTTAAAGGTCAACTTTACTGTGACATCACAACATTCTTTAATATAAATTGTGTAAATAGAAAAAAAGAAAAAAACTCTCTAAACAATGAATTTCTGCATTCTCTTTTGATGTATTACATGAATAATATAGACTGTAGTATTATAACATGGCTGGTGTGGATATACAGTGTATGATTCCTCTAGTGGTTTAACTGCTGGTAAAAATACATTTATAAAACGTAATTTTTATTATTGATAATGATTTGATAGTATCAATGACTATATTTGATTATATATATTATGTAATAGGTGACACATATTTTTATTTAGTGCATCAGTTCCTCGCTGGATGGCAGTGAACATGTCAGTTCCTCCTTAAATAATGACACACAATATCATGCTGATATGACAAATAAATGAGAACAATATAATAATGAAAACTACAAGAATTAAACAACTATCAATATCAAAGGAGGTTATGAGTCTGTCTATCAGTAATGAACCAATATCCAGAATATTTTGTGGAGGGGAATGACTGCGCTGATATAGGAATGATTTTTAACTTTGTTTGGCACAGCGAGATTAGCGGCATTAGCCTTGGTGAAGGTCTGAACACCCTTCAATTGTTTTCTTAATAAACTCAGTAACAAGATAAAATACAGTTTGAAGTGTCCCAAGGCTTGAGCAACCCAGTCCAGGATGTTTGCCTTAGCTTAGCTTACAGCCTGTGGGCATTGGGAAAGCTGCAACAAAGAGGAAAGTAAATACACAACAGCAGCTCCAACACACTTAGTTGTACTGTTAAATTACTGATGATGGTTCACAAAACCCTGATAATGAAGTGGTTTGTGGAGCTTTAGTTTTATAAACCAGTTCTTTCATTTTGAGATTATATGCAGTGGTTAGTGGTAATATTATAATTTATGTGCAGCAGAAATTGCTTATAATAGAAAGTCAAACCTGAGATGACTCAGACAGTTCACCCTCCTGGATGTTTCCTGAGGCTATTTGACTTGAACAACAAACAACTTTTACATTTTCTCAAAGTGAGAACAAAATGTAAAAGGTTTTTTTTGAATGTGTTGAATGTTTTTTTCCCCTGGAACTACACTGCCGCCTGGCACAGATTATAGATCAAACCAGCTCTTCTTTGAGCTCATCTACAAATATCAGAATGATGATTGTGTGGTTTGTGTTATTGATTCAGGGAGTGGCAACATTTCATTTCATCACCAGAAAGTGAATAAATAGCTGCTTTGGACCAGGATGCAAAGATTCCGTTTTCAGGTGAAACAATCTGCCAAGATGTAAGTACGGATTAAATCACTAAACAGAGATTTCTGGTTGTATGAGCTGAGCTTGAATGTTGTGTGAAGACTTTTTTCACTGAATGAACAAAATCAGGATGTTGATTCTGAATGAAAACACTTTGTGTGTGTCAGGATGCTTCTTTCAGGGCTTGTTGGCCTCCTGCTGGTGCTGACAGCTGAGGCCAGAGTTGGGTAAGAAACCTGGATTGAATCCCCTTTCAGCAGATTTCTGCAGGCAACTTAAGTTACAGAGAGAAAACTGACAGATAAATGAGAAATTGAAGATATTATTCTCAGAGTCTGTCAGAGGTGATTCTTACTATCACCTTTTATATCTTTTATATGTCTTTGCTCTATAATTTCACAGATACTCAGAGTCAGACCTCTGTTACGACACAGAGCAGTGTCTGCATTTTGATCTGATTTGTCAGACTGAGGATTTTGAGGTTAGTGCCTCTGAACAAGAAAGGAAAAAAAAACATTTTTTAGATGCCAGAAACTTAAAAAAACACAATTATCCTCTTCACCATGTTTGCTCTTGTCCCTCAGGTCCGTCACATTGAATCTCTGAATTGGGCTTCAACTCATGAGATGGAATATTCTTTTGACACTGCTGTCAAAAATGGATTCAAACGAATACAGAAATATATCAATGGTGCCAATCAAAATGGTGTGTATGTGTGTGAGTGTCTGTATCAGAGTATTGAATTGTCTAGTTGAGATCAGGATTTCACTTTCAAGTGAGGTCCGTGCACAAAATAATTAGAGTATAAGCTCAAACAAGCAGAAAATACACGAGTTCATGCCTGTGTTTGCACTTAAATACCCAATAAAGAAATATTACTATGGATGTATTTGCAAAATCTTTACAACTATTTCTATTTGTAGTGTTGTATTTAATAGCACTTGAGTTTAACCCTGTGGTAAAACACAAATATGCTGTGAAGTGACATTTTAATTTTTGGACTTATCTGTGACTTTGCGCAAATGAAGTCAAAATTAAGGTCATATAACTGAACATATCTTAATGTATTTTTTTAATGCTTAAATATTTTTGTTTGTGGTCATGATTTTGAAAAAAAAAAACCGATTGTTTCCGTTATATCTTCCTTTAGGAACAAAAATGGATATAGTAACTCCTGTTGTTGTGAGAGTACATCATAGGAATTCTGGGGAAATCGGTGTCTACATTGTGCATGTGTTGCTCCCAGCTGAATATCAGGAAAACCCTCCCACTCCTACTGATGAAAATGTAAGTTACTACAGCAGAAATAAACTGTCAAAGAGAATGGCCTTGATCATGTTTGAAGTGGTTTTGTGATGTCTCCATAAACTCCAGCAGATAATGACAGTTTCTTTGCAGGTTTACATCCTTAAATCCCCTGATATGAAGGTGTATGTACGAGGCTATGATGAGTTGCTTTCTGCCAAGTCCGACAATGAGACAGCACAAAGTTTGGCCAGTGACCTGGACTCAGTTGGTGCAAACTACAAAAAGAACTTCCACCTTGCTGCTGCATATAGCAGGTAAACAAATCAGCTTAATGTTTTCAGCAATGATGATTAGAAAACTTGAGGACTTTGCTGCACTAAATTGGTGTGTGTGTGTGTGTGTGTTTTTCTTGCAGTCCACTGTCGATCACTAACAGGCACAGTGAGGTGCTGTTTGTTGCTCTGGGTGAGCCCGTGTGTAACTGAAGTGGATCCATGACAACATAAATGTAGCAGCTTGGATTTTGCTTCACTAACGCTTCAAGTCATAAAGTGACATTTCATAGAATTACAATGACATCCCGCATTTAAAATGTATATGAACAGAATACACCATGATGGTTTCAAGCCAGCTTCTGTGATGGTTTTCTGTTGTATTCAATAAAGGCTCCTTCCTGCAGTGATTCTGTGGCTGTTCTTAGTTGATAATCATAAAATGTGTCTCGAGCAGAAACTCAGTAATAAATAAGTCCTGCAAAATACAATCTGTTTCTATCCAGTGTGGACCAGAACAATTCCAGAATACAACCAACTGACACAACTACGTTCAACAAGACCATTTTTCTAGGATCACAGTCCACCTCTCTTGACCTACTAAATAAAATGAGGATAAACTATGTTATATTCTGGGTGATTTCCCATTTTCTCAATACTTTTTCCTCTTGTAACTTTTTCCTCTTGTAACTTTTTCCTCTTGTAACTTTTTCCTCTTGTAACTTTTTCCTCTTGTAACTTTTTCCTCTTGTTCATAAATCTACAGGAGTTAAACTAAATTCAACAACTTTGATAGATAACATGTTAACTTAATCTTTGAGCGAACCTGTCGTAGCATTTTTCTGTATTCTCTCACTCTGTCATCAAGGTTAATGGAGAAATACATTACAAGAAAAAAAACACACAAAATCATTAACGGAAAAAAAATGTTATATTTAAAATATTCATAGAAGTATGTCATGGGGTGATCGATACTAAAATAATGATGATTAAAATTGAATCAATGCTGATAACTATCATCATAATAAATCTTTTCCAATCAGCAGATCTTCAAAATGAATATAACAACCTCTTGCCCACATCTTGTCTTTGACAACAGGCATTGTGCTGGACGACTGAAAAGTTGCCACAGTTATTTTTGTGTTAAAGCAGATGCTCTGTGTTGCTTCAATAATTATAGACCGATTCCTTTTGACATTGATTTCAAAAATATCATAAAAAAATGAAAACTGTTTAGTGTTGCAGTTCTTCTCTGTGACTTTAGAGGACACTGAACGCCTCAGTTGCACTTAATGTTGTGACATTAACAAGTGCTGATATATTTTAATAAAGCAACTAAAACAAATATTACTGCTGTTAAGAAATAAACTCAGCAACAAGCTAAAATACAGTTTGCATTGACCCGAGGCTTGAGCTTCTCAGTCATACATATTTAACAACACTCTACTCAAACACTGTGGGCATGGGGAAAGTTCCAGTCTGCAACAAATAGAAAAATAAAAACACAACAGCAGCTCCAACACACTTAGCTGTTGTTGTGCTGCTTAATTATTCTGATGATGGTTCACAAAGCTCTTATATTGAAGTGGTTTGTGGAACTTTGGTTTTATAAACCAGTACTCTCAATATGACATTATATGCAGTAGTTAGCGGTAATATTATAATAAAAGAAAGCCAAACCTGAGATGACTCAGACAGTTCACCCTTCTGGATGTTTCCTGAGGCTATTTGACTTGAAAGAAAACATTTTGTTCTGACTTTGAGAAAAAGTTGTTTGTTCTAAATATATTTTGTTAATCTCATTAAATAATATCTGAAGGTTGAAGTAAATATTAAACACCAAAGCAGGTTTTCTTGAGAGGTTGCCACCTTGTATCCGTCCAAATGAAATTCAGCAGTGCCAATAGAAAACTCTCTTCAGGACAAGAGGTCTGCAGATCCTCAAATGTTTAACTTTTAGACATAGTTCATGTGTATTTGTTTTTCACTTTAAGATTTTCATCTTATTTGAGTTAATGTTTGGATGTAAAACTGACACTTATACTTCTTCATACCAACTCAATCAATGATCAGTGTCAATATTTCCTTTCAACCTTAAACTTATAAAAGTGACTTATCTCAAAAAAGGAAATGTATCCATGATCCAAATGTATCCACTGATAAAACCAAATCATGAAGATTGTAATTTAAATGATGGATTTGCTATCTACTCTTTTTAGGTTATAACAGCTGGATCGATCCTTGTAGCCTGATAGATCACCAAAGCTTCCTCGTCTCTATGGGTGTGACTGTAGAGGGACCAGAACAAGAAATCAGGTCACTTTAAGAGATAGATTACACCTGCAAGTGACAACAGCAAAACAAAAGGTCGACATTTAGATGATTAAACCTTATGACAGATGATATTTTTCTATTTGGTGTCATGTATAGTAGCAGAGCACTGGACAGGTGAGGTTGGCATAGGTGACAAACAGTGAGCAACATGTTGTATCAAAGTCAAAGTGAACAAACACATCCTTCTTTGTCTACAGTTTACTGTTATTAAACCTGAACAGTGAAAACACTAGTCTGTGATGAATCACAAGTCTCCAGCTGTCTCAACCCAAACTGAGTATTAAACCTGGCTGATGAGTTGAATGTTAAATCCCTGGAACTACACTGCTCCCTGGCACAGATTATAGATCAAACCAGCTCTTCTTTGAGCTCATCTACAAATATCTGAATGATTCAGGGAGTGGCGACATTTCATTTCATCACCAGAAAGTGAATAAATAGCTGCTTTGGACCAGGATGCAAAGATCCAGTTTTCAGTTGAAACAATCTGCCATGATGTAAGTACGGATTAAATCACTAAACAGAGATTTCTGGTTGTATGAGCTGAGCTTGAATGTTGTGTGAAGACTTTTTTCACTGAATGAACAAAATCAGGATGTTGATTCTGAATGAAAAACACTTTGTGTGTGTCAGGATGCTTCTTTCAGGGCTTGTTGGCCTCCTGCTGGTGCTGACAGCTGAGGCCAGAGTTGGGTAAGAAACCTGGATTGAATCCCCTTTCAGCAGATTTCTGCAGGCAACTTAAGTTACAGAGAGAAAACCGGAGGAAGAATAAAGTTATGAATTACATTCAGGTGATTTTCACCTTCATATCATATATCTCTTTATATTTTGCTCTATAATTTCACAGAAACTCCTCTGGATCAGAGCTCTGTTCTGTGACAGAACCGTGTCTTCAGTTTGATCTGATTTGTCAGACTGAGGATTTTGAGGTTTGTGACTCTGAACAAGAAAGAAACATTTTCATATCTGTGGAGCCAGAAACAATAATCCTCTCCACCATGTTTGTTCTTGTCCCTCAGGTCCGTCACTATGAATCAGTGAATAATGTGGTAACTGATGAGACAGCCTTTTCCATTGACATTGCATTAGTTAACGGATTCAAACGATTGGAGAAATATTTCAATGGTGCCAACGAAAATGGTGCGTACATGAGTGATGTCTTCTTTATTACTACTTGGAGACTATTAAAGTATTGAAATGTCTAGTTGAGATCAGGATTTCACTTTCAAGTGAGGTCTGTGCACAAAATAATTAGAGTATAAGCTTGGACAAGCAGAAGATACAAGAATTCATGCGAGTATTTGCACTTAAATACTCAATAAAGAAATATTACTATGAATTAAATTATTTACTTGGAAAATCTTTACAACTATTTCCATTTGTAGTGTTGTTTTAATAGCACTTTAGTTTGAGCCTGTGGTAAAACACAAATATGCTGTGAAGTGACATTTTAATTACTGGACTTATCTTTGATCAGAGATCAGAGATACTTGAACATTTTTAAAATCAATATTCAACTCATACAAATACACATATTTTCATGTATTTTTACGCTTTTGTGTTTGTTTGATGATGTTATGTAATTCCAATTACTGACATTTCTAAAAACAAAATTTCCTCAATGTCTTCCTCTTAAGGAGCAAAGATTGACATGATAGAACAAATTGGCATTTTGGTACCTCACGGCAATACTTTGGAAACAACCTACACTGTATTTATGGCGCTCCCAGCTGAATATCAGGAAACCCCCCCCACTCCTACTGGTGAACATGTAAGCTACTTCAGCACAAAAACTGTCAAGAGAGAAAAAACATCATCACGTTGATCATGTTTGAAGTGATTTTGTGATGTCTCCACAAACTCCAGCAGATAATGACAGTTTCTTTGCAGGTTTACATCATTAGCTCGCTCGACGCTGATGTGTATGTACAAGGCTACGATGGATTGATAAATGACAAGTCCGACAATGACGCAGCACAAAGTTTGGCCAGTGACCTTGACTCAGTTGGTGCAAACTACGATAAAACCTACCACTTTACTGGTACATATAGCAGGTAAACAAATCACCTTTCATTCTAATATTCAGAAAAAAGAATAATGAAAAAAGCCCAAAGGAAATTATTTTTGCTAATGTTATATTCTGTAATAAATTAGTGCACCTACCTGTTCAATCTGGTGTTTATGATATATTTTATTATTGTATTGTTTTACTTTTGGTTTTTCAATTTAGATATGAAAAGTATACATAATTTGTATTTTTTTTACCATTATTACACATTGTGTGTGTGTGTGTGTGTGTGTGTGTGTGTGTGTGTGTGTGTGTGTGTGTTTTTCTTGCAGTCCACTGTCGATCACTAACAGGCACAGTGAGGTGCTGTTTGTTGCTCTGGGTGAGCCCGTGTGTAACTGAAGTGGATCCATGACAACATAAATGTAGCAGCTTGGATTTTGCTTCACTATCGCTTCAAGTCATAAAGTGTCATTTCATAGAATTACAATGACATCCCGCATTTAAAATGTATATGAACAGAATACACCATGATGGTTTCAAGCCAGCTTCTGTGATGGTTTTCTGTTGTATTCAATAAAGGCTCCTTCCTGCAGTGATTCTGTGGCTGTTCTTAGTTGATAATCATAAAATGTGTCTCGAGCAGAAACTCAGTAATAAATAAGTCCTGCAAAATACAATCTGTTTCTATCCAGTGTGGACCAGAACAATTCCAGAATACAACCAACTGACACAACTACGTTCAACAAGACCATTTTTCTAGGATCACAGTCCACCTCTCTTGACCTACTAAATAAAATGAGGATAAACTATGTTATATTCTGGGTGATTTCCCATTTTCTCAATACTTTTTCCTCTTGTAACTTTTTCCTCTTGTTCATAAATCTACAGGAGTTAAACTAAATTCAACAACTTTGATAGATGACATGTTAACTTAATCTTTGAGCAAACCTGTCGTAGCATTTTTCTGTATTCTCTCACTCTGTCATCAAGGTTAATGGAGAAATACATTACAAGAAAAAAAACACACAAAATCATTAACGGAAAAAAAAATTTATATTTAAAATATTCATAGAAGTATGTCATGGGGTGATCGATACTAAAATAATGATGATTAAAATTGAATCAATGCTGATAACTATCATCATAATAAATCTTTTCCAATCAGCAGATCTTCAAAATGAATATAACAACCTCTTGCCCACATCTTGTCTTTGACAACAGGCATTGTGCTGGACGACTGAAAAGTTGCCACAGTTATTTTTGTGTTAAAGCAGATGCTCTGTGTTGCTTCAATAATTATAGACCGATTCCTTTTGACATTGATTTCAAAAATATCATAAAAAAATGAAAACTGTTTAGTGTTGCAGTTCTTCTCTGTGACTTTAGAGGACACTGAACGCCTCAGTTGCACTTAATGTTGTGACATTAACAAGTGCTGATATATTTTAATAAAGCAACTAAAACAAATATTACTGCTGTTAAGAAATAAACTCAGCAACAAGCTAAAATACAGTTTGCATTGACCCGAGGCTTGAGCTTCTCAGTCATACATATTTAACAACACTCTACTCAAACACTGTGGGCATGGGGAAAGTTCCAGTCTGCAACAAATAGAAAAATAAAAACACAACAGCAGCTCCAACACACTTAGCTGTTGTTGTGCTGCTTAATTATTCTGATGATGGTTCACAAAGCTCTTATAATGAAGTGGTTTGTGGAACTTTGGTTTTATAAACCAGTACTCTCAATATGACATTATATGCAGTAGTTAGCGGTAATATTATAATAAAAGAAAGCCAAACCTGAGATGACTCAGACAGTTCACCCTTCTGGATGTTTCCTGAGGCTATTTGACTTGAAAGAAAACATTTTGTTCTGACTTTGAGAAAAAGTTGTTTGTTCTAAATATATTTTGTTAATCTCATTAAATAATATCTGAAGGTTGAAGTAAATATTAAACACCAAAGCAGGTTTTCTTGAGAGGTTGCCACCTTGTATCCGTCCAAATGAAATTCAGCAGTGCCAATAGAAAACTCTCTTCAGGACAAGAGGTCTGCAGATCCTCAAATGTTTAACTTTTAGACATAGTTCATGTGTATTTGTTTTTCACTTTAAGATTTTCATCTTATTTGAGTTAATGTTTGGATGTAAAACTGACACTTATACTTCTTCATACCAACTCAATCAATGATCAGTGTCAATATTTCCTTTCAACCTTAAACTTATAAAAGTGACTTATCTCAAAAAAGGAAATGTATCCATGATCCAAATGTATCCACTGATAAAACCAAATCATGAAGATTGTAATTTAAATGATGGATTTGCTATCTACTCTTTTTAGGTTATAACAGCTGGATCGATCCTTGTAGCCTGATAGATCACCAAAGCTTCCTCGTCTCTATGGGTGTGACTGTAGAGGGACCAGAACAAGAAATCAGGTCACTTTAAGAGATAGATTACACCTGCAAGTGACAACAGCAAAACAAAAGGTCGACATTTAGATGATTAAACCTTATGACAGATGATATTTTTCTATTTGGTGTCATGTATAGTAGCAGAGCACTGGACAGGTGAGGTTGGCATAGGTGACAAACAGTGAGCAACATGTTGTATCAAAGTCAAAGTGAACAAACACATCCTTCTTTGTCTACAGTTTACTGTTATTAAACCTGAACAGTGAAAACACTAGTCTGTGATGAATCACAAGTCTCCAGCTGTCTCAACCCAAACTGAGTATTAAACCTGGCTGATGAGTTGAATGTTAAATCCCTGGAACTACACTGCTCCCTGGCACAGATTATAGATCAAACCAGCTCTTCTTTGAGCTCATCTACAAATATCTGAATGATTCAGGGAGTGGCGACATTTCATTTCATCACCAGAAAGTGAATAAATAGCTGCTTTGGACCAGGATGCAAAGATCCAGTTTTCAGGTGAAACAATCTGCCAAGATGTAAGTACGGATTAAATCACTAAACAGAGATTTCTGGTTGTATGAGCTGAGCTTGAATGTTGTGTGAAGACTTTTTTCACTGAATGAACAAAATCAGGATGTTGATTCTGAATGAAAACACTTTGTGTGTGTCAGGATGCTTCTTTCAGGGCTTGTTGGCCTCCTGCTGGTGCTGACAGCTGAGGCCAGAGTTGGGTAAGAAACCTGGATTGAATCCCCTTTCAGCAGATTTCTGCAGGCAACTTAAGTTACAGAGAGAAAACCGGAGGAAGAATAAAGTTATGAATTACATTCAGGTGATTTTTACCTTCATATCATATATCTCTTTATGTTTTGCTCTATGATTTCACAGAAACTCCTCTGGATCAGAGCTCTGTTCTGTGACAGAACCGTGTGCTCTGTTTGATCTGATTTGTCAGACTGAGGATTTTGAGGTTTGTGCCTCTGAACAAGAAAGAAACATTTTCATATCTGTGGAGCCAGAAACAATAATCCTCTCCACCATGTTTGCTCTTGTCCCTCAGGTCCGTCACTATGAATCAGTGACTAATGTGGTAACTGATGAGACAGCCTTTTCCATTGACATTGCATTAGTTAACGGATTCAAACGATTGGAGAAATATTTCAATGGTGCCAACGAAAATGGTGCGTACATGATTGATGTTTTATGTATTACTACTTGGAGACTATTAAAGTATTGAAATGTCTAGTTTAGATCAGGATTTCACTTTCAAGTGAGGTCTGTGCACAAAATAATTAGAGTATAAGCTTGGACAAGCAGAAGATACAAGAATTCATACGCGTATTTGCACTGAAATACCCAATAAAGAAATATTACTATGAATTAAATTATTTACTTGCAAAATCTTTACAACTATTTCCATTTGTAGTGTTGTTTTAATAGCACTTTAGTTTGAGCCTGTGGTAAAACACAAATATGCTGTGAAGTGACATTTTAATTACTGGACTTATCAGAGATCAGAGATCAGAGATACTTGAACATTTCTAAAATCAATATTCAACTCATACAAATACACATATTTTCATGTATTTTTACGCTTTTGTGTTTGTTTGATGATGTTATGTAATTCCAATTACTGACATTTCTAAAAACAAAATTTCCTCAATGTCTTCCTCTTAAGGAGCAAAGATTGACATGATAGAACAAATTGGCATTTTGGTACCTCACGGCAATACTTTGGAAACAACCTACAATGTATTTATGGCGCTCCCAGCTGAATATCAGGAAACCCCCCCCACTCCTACTGGTGAACATGTAAGCTACTTCAGCACAAAAACTGTCAAGAGAGAAAAAACATCATCACGTTGATCATGTTTGAAGTGATTTTGTGATGTCTCCACAAACTCCAGCAGATAATGACAGTTTCTTTGCAGGTTTACATCATTAATGCACCTGAAGTTGATGTGTATGTACAAGGCTACGATGGATTGATAAATGACAAGTCCGACAATGACGCAGCACAAAGTTTGGCCAGTGACCTTGACTCAGTTGGTGCAAACTACGATAAAACCTACCACTTTGCTCTTACATATATCAGGTAAACAAATCACCTTTCATTCTAATATTCAGAAAAAAGAATAATGAGAAAAGCCCAAAGGAAATAATTTTTTGTTAATGTTTTATTCTGCAAAAAGTGAGTGCACCTACCTGTTCAATCTGGTGTTTATGTAGTGTTTTATTATTTTATTGTTTTACTTTTGGTTTTTCAATTTAGAAATTAAAGATATATAATTTTACAATAATTTGTATTTTTTTCTTACCATTATTACACATTGTGTGTGTGTGTGTGTGTGTGTGTGTGTGTGTGTGTGTGTGTGTGTGTGTGTGTGTTTTTCTTGCAGTCCACTGTCGATCACTAACAGGCACAGTGAGGTGCTGTTTGTTGCTCTGGGTGAGCCCGTGTGTAACTGAAGTGGATCCATGACAACATAAATGTAGCAGCTTGGATTTTGCTTCACTATCGCTTCAAGTCATAAAGTGTCATTTCATAGAATTACAATGACATCCCGCATTTAAAATGTATATGAACAGAATACACCATGATGGTTTCAAGCCAGCTTCTGTGATGGTTTTCTGTTGTATTCAATAAAGGCTCCTTCCTGCAGTGATTCTGTGGCTGTTCTTAGTTGATAATCATAAAATGTGTCTCGAGCAGAAACTCAGTAATAAATAAGTCCTGCAAAATACAATCTGTTTCTATCCAGTGTGGACCAGAACAATTCCAGAATACAACCAACTGACACAACTACGTTCAACAAGACCATTTTTCTAGGATCACAGTCCACCTCTCTTGACCTACTAAATAAAATGAGGATAAACTATGTTATATTCTGGGTGATTTCCCATTTTCTCAATACTTTTTCCTCTTGTTCATAAATCTACAGGAGTTAAACTAAATTCAACAACTTTGATAGATGACATGTTAACTTCCTCTTTGCGTGAAGCAATGACTTCAGACCTGTCATAGCATTTTTCTATATTCTCTCACTCTGTCATCAAGGTTAATGGAGAAATACATTACAAGAAAAAAACACACAAAATCATTAGAGGAAAAAAAATTATATCATTATTCCTTTTGACATTGATTTAAAAAATATCATAAAGAAATGAAAACTGTTTATAGTTGCAGTTCTTCTTTGTGACTTCAGAGGACACTGAACGCGTCAGTTGCACTTAATGTTGTGACATTAACAAGTGCTGATATATGTTAATAAAGCAACTAAAACAAATATTACCGCTGTTAAGAAATAAGCTCAGCAACAAGCTAAAATACAGTTTGCAATGACCCAAGGCTTGAGCTTCTCAGTACAGGATGTGTAACTTAGCTTAGATCAAACGCTGTAAGCATGAGGACAGTTCCAAGCTGCAACAAAAGAAAAGTAAATACACACAAGCGGCTATGACACACTTAGCTGTTGTTGTACAGTTAAATTATAGGTACTGTGTGTGGAATTTTTGCATCTGGATACCCCTCACCTCAACCCTCTCCTTCCAAAACATGAGTTGTCTCAAAAGGTGTTTAGTTTGTCCAGTCTGGACTAATGAAAAAAACACGGCGGCCTCCGTAGAGAGGGTCTCCTCCATGTAAATATAAAGTATTTAAATATAAAGGGCCTTTTTAGGGATAAAGAAAACTACAATTCATACAATTTGGTTAAATGATCTAGTGAAAACATCATGAGGATTATTCTCCCTTTCACCTAAATCCTACACACTGGACCTTTAATGGTGGTTGGTGGTACACAAAACACACCAGTTGTTTGTGGAGTTTAAACTATTTTATAAACTAGTTCTTTCAAAATGAGATAATCTGCAGCTGGTTGTCATAATATCATAGTCAAAGTGAATTTCAAACCTGAAATTCATGCATGTATTTGCACTTAAATACCCAATAAAGAAATATTACTATGAATTAAATAATTTACTTGCTAAATCTTTACCACTATTTCCATTTGTAGTGTTGTATTTAATAGCACTTTGGTTTGACCCTGTATTCAAACTCAAACATGCTGTGAAGTGACATTTTAAATCCTGGACTTAACTGTGATCAGAGATCAGAGATACTTGAACATTTCAAAAATCAATATTCAAGTCATCTAAGAATGCACACAGAAAATATCTATCCAGATGTTTCCAAAAGAACATTTTACTTGAAGTTTTGTATTTTGTTCTAACTTTTGTTAATACTGTTGAAATATGTGCATGGGGTAGTCAGTAAGGCAGATCTCCACACACAACTTAAAATAATAATAATCACAGGCGTCACTATTTAATATAATAATAGTGAAGTTACTTGTCTTAAAAGAAGAAATGTTTTTTTCATTGAAAAGAAAATGTTCCAAACACAATGTCTGCATAAATAACAATATTGACATTTAGAGTAGTTTTAATTTTAACGAAGTTTGTGTTATTTGTTCTAGTGCTGTTAAAGTGCCCGGTGTTGAGTTGGACTCTGGAGCCCCCTGGCAAGTTTAACCTTGGCTCTTCTTTGAGCTGCCTAAAATAATATATACAACAAAAATGCCTTGTTATGTTGATTCAAATGACACATACATTCAAATATGTCTCTGTTTGTTTATTGTTTCTGTTTTGGTTCCCCATAGGTCTTTATGATCCATAGTGTGCTTTGTGCTATAGGTTCAGGGCGTGGCCAAATTAGCTTATGTAAACAGAAAGTGGATTCAGGTTGCAAAACTCCAGTTGTTGTTGTTTTTTTGGAAGGTGAAAGTAGTTTTATTTTTCTAGATTGTCTCAGATAGAAAACATTAAATATACATTTTTGTTTGTGTGAACCAGGTTTAAATGTTGAAGATTTATTTTATTTGATTAACGAAATCAGGAATAAATGAAATGAAAACCAGGATGCTTTTTTCAGGGCTATTAGGCTTCCTGCTGGTGCTGACAGCTGAGGTCAGATTCGGGTAAGAAACTTGGATTTAATCCCCTTTGAGCAGATTTCTGCAGTCAATCAAAGTTACAGAGTAAAAACTCATGGGCACTGTTGCCGCCACAACTCAAACTTTAAAATCCTAGATCAACATCTCTTAATGTCTGTACCAGTGCCATCTTTCTTTTTTGTAATAAAATTCTCATTAATTTCACTGCAACTCCTCTGACTTAGACTTCTGTCCTGAGGCAGAGCAGTGTCTGATGTTTGATGTGATTTGTCAGACTGGTGATTTTGAGGTGATTGTCTCTGAGCTGGAGAGAAACATTTTCACATTTCAGGTGCCAGAATTAAAAATGAAAAAAGAACCCTCTCCTCCATGTAAATACTTTTTAAGAACAGGTAGTCTCATTGAGATTGATCTGTGCACAAAATAAATACAGCACAAGGTTCAACAAACAATAAATTCAAACACAAAACATACCTTCATTTTTCAATAAAGAAAATAGTTACAACATTCAAGATGCTCAAGTATAATGATTTTTCAGCTTAAAAAATTAGAAGTTAATTTACTTTACAATATCTATAGTAGTTTTTTTCCATTGTGATGTATTTAATAGCAGTTTTTCCAACCTATCTTTTGACCCTGTGGTACTAAGTGACTATTCAAGGTAACTACACATACCTTCATGTTTTTATTTTCTTATGCTTTTTGTGTACAATAAATGTTTGTAATGGAATTCCAGTTGCTTACATGTAAAAAGTTCTTTATTTCTTCCTTTAGGAACAAAAATCAAAATGGCAAAACCTATTGTTACGCTAGTTTCCTCATCAGCCTCCTCAGCAATCTGCTATCTTCACAGACATACGTTGGTGCCAGCTGAGTAGCAAGAAGATGCCCCCAGTTCCACTGACGACAGGGTGAGTTTCTATAATACCAAAAAACATTATTGCCTTTTATAATATTAAAGTGATATTTTTGCCATAAGCTCCAGCAGCTGATTAAAGTTTCCTTGTAGGTGTACATTTTTACCACGGTGGAGTTTAATGTGTACGTAGCGAGCTATGATGGACGGCTGACAAAAAGGGCTGAAAGAAAGAATGCACTCACTCTGTCTAAAAACATTGACTCAGTTCATACAAATTACATGAAGGACTTCCAACTCTCTGCCTCATACAACAGGTAAACAAATCAACTTCATAATAATCAGAAAGATAATGATGAGAAGGAAAAAAACATTATATATATATATATATACATATATATGCATATTACAATAAATTGTGTGTGTGTGTTTGCAGTTCAATGATGAGGGAGACGCACAATGAAGTGATGGTTGTTGGGGGAGCCATTGTGTCCCAGCCAGGACTGAACAGCCACTGGACCTTCACTGCAACTTCAAGTCATATTGTGTCACATAAATAAGCTTGTGGGAACAGGTTGGACTTGTAAAATAAAATACAAAGATTAAATCCATGTAAATGTGTGTGTGTGTGTGTGTGTGTGTGTGTGTGTGTGTGTGTGTGTGTGTGTGTGTGTGTGTGTGTGTTTGTGTGTGTGTGTGTGTGTGTGTATTTGCTTTTTGCAGTCCATTGTCGACCGTGGGGCACAGACAAAATGAGGTGTTTTATGTTGTTCAGTTGAACCCGTGTGTAACTCCAGTGAAGAGTTGCAATCATGAACGGCATGCAACGACAGCATGAATGGGAAGACCCAAACTTCCCTATAGCTGCAAGTTATATATCATATAAATAACCCTTACAGTGACAATTTGAAAATCTATGTGAACAGATTGCATCATGTGGACTATTGTGCTGACTGTATTACTTTGTTTGATGGCTTTCAATAAAGTTTCTTTTTGGGGTGACTTCATGTGATCATTCTTGGTTGGACTGATTCTGAAATGTGTCTAAAGCAGCTCATTCTGTAAAAACAAAAAAAATGGCATCCAGTAGATTGCATACCTCCATGCTCGCTCCATTCACTCCCATTCATTGAGGACCACCTTGTGATTGCCCTCCAGGTGAATTGCAGCAAATTTCAGTACGATGGTATCAGAGGATAGAGGACACGCTCTCCATAGACAGACTCTGACAGAACTATTTACACAAAACAAGATACAACATATTCTCATCACAGTTAAGACTAATATTACTTAACAAACCACAGATAATACCACCAAGAACAACAAGACCAATATCTCCAGAATTACACTGCTATGCACATACACATCAGCAGTTGAGGCTTTTTATGTATATGCATTTGTTATCCTTGAATATTTCACATTTCATAAAGATTGACCTTAATGAATGAATGGAGGCTAATGGAATTGTAGCCACAAAACTTAATATCATGGGGTAAAAGAAATAAATAATCTGAGGGTTTTTTTCATACCCTAACCCTAACCCCACTAACCCTTGTAAGGGATCAAAACAATAGCAATAGTTCCATTAAATCAGATTTGCACCTTTTCAGTCTTTGCAAAATACTTTTATCTGAGTATTTGTGTGAGGGTGAAATATAGTTGTTAACACCGCCATGACTGGTTCAAAGGCCCTAAACTTTCTTAAGATTGTTTACATTTGGCTGTCAGACACAATGATCGTCCTTGTCCTCCTTGAGATCGTCAGTCAATTTCATTTATTTCCTTAGACACCTTAGACTTGGTTTCATCGAGAAAGGTGTCCTATCACAATCAGGTGCAAATTTTAAATATCTTATTGTCAAAATTGCACAATCCTTTTCTTTACAACGTATTGCACAATCCCTGTATATGAAAATGTATACATACATTTTGTTTATTTTTATTAACCTACTTGGTAATAAGCCCAGATTCTGATTCTGAAATCTTTAACTGACCAATTAGAATGCATTAGCAGAAAACAGGATACACAGGAAGCAGGATATGGCAAATCGCCTTTTACATTTCTTCATTTCAATTTTGATCTATAATCACTACTACATAGAGGACCACCTCGTGACTGCCATCTAAATGAATTGCAGTGAATTTTGGTACAGTGGTATCAGTTGAAAGAGGACATACACAGACTCTGACAAAACTATTTAAACAAAACAACTGAAAGAGGTTACAGCTGTTTTTAAAAACCACAGTTACAGGATCAAATGCAGCTTGTAGGCCCAGGGCTAAAGCATCCTAGTCTATAATGTGTATTCTGGATCAGCACAAATGCAAATAAATATACATATACAGCAGCTCCCACTCAGCTGCCCTAGTACACCCCTTGTTATATTATTCCTATTCAGTGTGTCATCACAAAACACTGGTAAGGAACTCCCTTAACCCACAACATGAAATCATTGAGCCGCAATGCAACGACAAGCTCCAAAATAAGTAAAATATGTCTGTGGAGATTCTCAGTCATACACGTCATGGTATTTCCAATGACCTGTTGTTTAGCACTTGGAAGTACAACAAAAAGTATAGCAAAAAGGTTCCTTACCCTTGATTTTAATTCCAACTGCTAATACATATAGCTTTAACATTAGTACCATAATGTGAGCTCTCAGTATTAGTAATATTAGTCACACTAATCCCTTTACTCACTGACAATTGGTCTCAACAGCCAGGAGCAATAGCAAACACTTAGAAAGTGACACCATGTTCTTGTCAAAAGCATGTGGCTCCTGAGCTGGTAAGTGACCTTTTAGAATATAGGACTAGATGGTGAATATCCCTTGTACATTTTAAGGTCTTCTGCACAATTTAAGTTACCAACTAACAGTAGATGTTAGCAGGTGTTCGGGGCTGCCAGCGGATGTTAAGGACATGACCTCAGTTCTGCACCTTAGCATCATCAAGTATTTTGGCCTTGATACAGGTCAAACTTGAGGGTATATATCTTAGTCTTGATGATGGGTTTTGAAGTACCTATAGGTCCCACATCCTCTGCATATATCTCCTCTCTCTGGGATAGTTTGTAAAGTAGCATTCCAACAGTTACGTATTTCCCCGTGTCCATCCATTTCTTGTTCCAGTAGCCCCAAATATTTTATCTATCTGAGAATGTGAAATTTAAGGTTTATTATAAAAGTAGCTTGAAATATTTGTACTGTTTGCTGATATTGAGGGTTTACCATTAGTTCACACTGACAATATTTCATGTAGTGTTGCTTCATGGGCTTGTTCATCAGGATTGTCCAAATTGAATCTTCTTTAAGCTCTTCTCTGTTTGTTATTTAAGTCACTCCAGTTTTTCTTGTTCCTAGTTTGGTTTTACCATTTGCATTCTATACTGTCTTTACAGTCTGTAGTTTGGTTTATGTTATTGGTTGAGGGAGGGGCCAGTTTTCCTTTTAAAAAGCTGTAGGACCAAGCTGCAAAGAGCCAGTTTTTTGAATTTCAAGGAATACAACACTACATGTATTAATGTAAGTGCAGTTTATTTTTCAGATTGCCTTAGATAGAAATCAGTGAATAGATATTTCTCTCTGCATGGATTGAGCTTGAACTGTCCTTTTTTCACTGGATAAGCAAAATCAGCTTGTTAAGTCTGAATGAAAACACTGTGTGTGTTCCAGGATGCTTCTTTCAGGGGTTTTCTGCCTCCTGATGATGCTGACAGCTGAGGCTGGAGTTGGGTAAGAAACCTGGATTCATTCCCCTTTTAGCAGATGTGTGCAGGGAACCAAAGTTACAGAGTGTAATAATAGTAATAGTTGTTTTATTTTTATAGCACATATCTAAACAGTGTTACAAAGTGCTTCAAAAAAATTCAGGGCAAAGCTAATCCAGCTAATGAAATAAACTAATGGATAAATAAGTGATGGAAAATTCACATTTTAACTCAGAGTCTGGCACAGGTAATTATTACTGCACCAGTGCCGTTTTAATAATGTTATTATTTCAAAGGAACTCCTCTGGGTTACTCACCTGTACTGAGACAGAGGATTGTCTGCTGTATGATCTGATTTCTGACCATTTGGATTTTGAGGTGAGTGTCTCTGAACAAGAGAGAAACATTTTCACATTTCAAGTGCCAGAAACTTAAAAATAAAATATATCCTCCATGTTTGCTCGTGTCCCGCAGGAACGTCACTATGAATCTGTGAAGTGGGTTTCTACTAATGAGAAGTCCTTCTCCATGGACTTTGCAGCAATGGATTCATTCAAACGACTACTGGAATACTTCGACGGTGCCAACGACAATGGTTCATATGCTAAGTCTATTTATTCATGTTTTATTTAATACTCTTTATAAACAGGTAGTCTCATTGAGATTAAGATTTATTTTCAATAATTGCTACAATTCAAAAGTGCTTTAAATTGACATTTTTGTGTGTTTGCTATATTATTCCAATTTCTGACATTACTAAATAAGAATTTGCTCTGCTCTCTTACTGTCGTCCTTTAGGAACAATAATGGCTGCTACATTCCCTGTTCTTTTGAAAATACCTTTCAACATTTCTTTGGAAAGTGCTGTCTTCATTATCAGTTTCTTGCTGCCAGCTGAATATCAGACAGCCCCCCCCAGTCCCATGAATGATATGGTAAACATAAAAAACACATCAACAATTGTTTGGCCATAATCTTGATCATGTTTGATCTGATTCTGTGACATTGACCAAAGCCTCTGGCAGTTAATGAGAGTTGACTTGCAGGTGTATATCCATGAAACGCCCAACATGACAGTGTTCACAAAGAGCTACGATGGATGGATGACAGTCATGTCTGACAACGTCACAGCAAGCAGTCTGTCATTTCATCTCAACTTAGTTGGTGTGAAATACATAGAAGACTTCTACTATGCTGCCATATATAACGAGTAAACAAATCCCCATCATTCTCTCATAATCAATCATTCATCATAATCAGAAAGAAACAATAAGAGAAAAGTTAAATGGCTTATTAAGTGATGATTTCTGTGTGTTGTTCCTCGCAGTGTGACGACAGAGATTAACAGGTACAACGAGGTGTGGTTTGTTGGTGTGGACGAGTCGTCAAGCTCCAGTAGCTCTGATAGCTCCAGCAGTTCCAGCAGTGATGAAATGGACTAGTCGCCTGCCTGTCGAGATGTTGCAGATGGACTTCTACTTAACATCCTCAAGTTATAATGTGTCATCTGAAGAAGCCTCTGATGAAAGCCCAGATTTAGATTTAGGATTAAATAAATTCACCCTATGTTAGATGGGATGAAGGTTTTAAGCTGGCAGGTTTTCTTCTATACTCAATAAAGTTACCTTTTCACTGGGATTTCTTGTGGTTAGTCTTGATTGAGCTTCCTGTTTGGACCAAAAAACTAGGAGGGAAATCAGAGCTCACATGCCTGCACCCTATTTCACCATGTTTCAGCAGGTGTTGGAAAAAAGCCTAGATTTATCCATTTACCTGGATCTGCTACAAAATATATTTGCAACTTAATTGATCTGCTTGTTTATCCTGATCCACTCATAAACTGAATGAGATGTTTCTTTGGGCATGCACCACCCCTCCACAGAATATCATGGAAAGTGGTGCAATACTCAATAGAGTGACATCTTTAAAAGTTCCCTTATGAAACCACATTTAAATTCACTTGACCCTGATTTTTATTTTGATCCGCACTAACTTGCACACACGGATAAATATCAGTCCACTAAACATGCCAGATTTTATTTCATCAAGATCCATGAATAATTTTCAAAAAAAATAAAAAAAGAATCTCACAATGTAAAAAAAAAAATGGAAACAATCCTTAATCTACCCTCTGATTCAGATCTGCACAAAGATTTTATTGGTTCTTCCACAAACTTTCATGGAAATTGGGTCAGCAGCATTTGCATCATCCTCCTGACTGATAAACAGATATGAAAACATAACCTCATTGGTGGAGATAATCAGCTAGTTTAGTATGAGGGCTGCCAAAAACAAGCTATTCTCACGCAAGTTTAGAGCAATAAAATTGAATACCACTGGATGGCCGTACTCAATTCAACAAGGGCAGAATTAAACTGCTCTGTACTTTCCAGCACTTTGGCTTTTTCTTTGATATGCAACAGGGACCTTTGAATATTTTTTATTTCATGCAGATTTTACATAAGCGAATCATCTGGTGACAATAGTAGATGGCCTTTTTTATTGATGGATGTCATAATCCAGTTACAATCTAATGTGCAGGTGTCATAACCATCCACCCTTGAACTGCCCTCCCTTTGACTTTGACGTCATCGTGAGATCCATTAAAGACGTCTCTGGGATTTGGGCTGTTGAACGGCGACTTATCACCTCAGGCGATGACAATGTGAAACAGCATAATCACCCAGCGTTACAGCAACTGATACAAGTTTTCAGAATCTATTGATCTTTCCTGAATTACTTAATAAAGTGGATAATCCACCTGATCAACTCAAATGAGTTCATGCATGAATGAACATTGGAAAGTACTGTAACTGAGATGAGAAATACTTGTCTGCCACTAAATACTAAATCCAAAACATTTTAGGAGGAGTTTGTACTTTTTTGCTGAACTACACCTACAACAACTACAGTTACCACTTAATTTAGCACAAAGATGATCAGTTCACAAAATATAATACATTGCTAAAGATTAAACTAGTGTCTCATAGTTGTACGTAGTTAGGCCCCTCATCTCCAATCACTTGTGAGTGACTTCACTGCAGTGAGAATCCAGCTGGTGGCTGCCAGGTTGGTTGGCTGGCTTACTGACTGACTGACAATCTGTATAGGAGTGCCATTCAGGAGAGGTTTTATGACGCTCACTACAGATCAAAGTCCACCTGTGGGCCTCAAACGACCATCAGTCCACCGGGGCTGCTCGGCCTGCCTGTTGCCCTGTCTCTGTCTTGGCCGCGGCGTCTGTCTGGTCTCCTGATCTCTGCAACAATGAAGATCAGCCTGGACTGACTGTGGAGTTCAAGACCCACCTGCCGGAATGGACCTAGCAGGTTATCACCCACAGCCGCCCCAGCCTCTTGTCCAGCACCCTGGCAGCTACCCGGACAATGAGTTATATTCAGAGGGATCATCAACATGTGAGTGCAGGATGGACGTCCACTTGGTTGAACTTGTACAGTATGTATGTTTTAGATGTCTTTTTTTCAGTGTCTGGAAATCTGTGTCATGTTCTGATACGAAAAAGACAGTTCTTCCCTCCTCATGAAATTCCAGAAGAAAAGAAAGAATTAAAATGTTGTGCCACAGATTTTCATTTGTTTCACCTGTGTTCTCTCAGAATTATGTAAGGGTCATATCTGCTATCGTAGTCAAGGAAATCAAGCAGAGAGATAAGGCACAGTCTGCAACAGAGGGACGGTCCTGTGCTGCTCTCAATGTCTGAGCAATAAACATCAGGAGATGACACATTTCCATGTCAGCAGCAGAGCAGACAAAGAGCTAGCACTCCGATCTGAGGGTGCGTGTTAGATATAGATCCTCTTAATGGCTGACTTGAAATATTACCTGCACGGGTACAAAAGTGGAGGGCCATGTTATAAATTATCCTACACCAACGAAAAGTAGGAGGTGAAATAAATGCCATAAATCTAACGCTAGCTTCAATTCAAGTGTCTCTCCCATCTGTGGTTCGATCCCCAGCACTTCCAGTCTGTATTCTGAAGTGTACTTGGCACAGATATAAGATGCTGAACCCCAAATTGACCTTAACTGTGTACCTGTGCTGATGGAGGATGAATGTGATAAAAAGGTGTTGAATATGAATGAATGGGTGAATGTTATTTGTGCTATGTAAAAAGTATATATAAATCCACACACATTGTTTGTATTACTATTACCAGTGGAAGCAATATAACAAAGTGAGAAGTCTGCTAACCATCTTGTGCCATGTTAGCCATGTTACCATCATAAGCAGCAGGAGCTTGTGTCACGATGTACATCTGATTAAATGATAACTGTCGTTCTCCAGCTCCGGAGTTAAAGACAGAGCCACACGGCAGAGCAGAGACAGAGGAGAGCTGTCCCATCTGTGGGGACAAAGTGTCAGGATACCACTACGGACTGCTCACTTGTGAAAGCTGCAAGGTACGACACAGGGTTTTGGGTGGTCTAACCCATAACCCTAACCCTAACAGCACCAGTCATAAAAACGATGCATATGTAATATTGCCACTGTGCAATTTTCTTATAACTTTCTCTCTCTGCAGGGCTTCTTCAAACGCTCAGTGCAGAATAACAAGCATTACACCTGTGCAGATCAACAGACCTGCCCCATGAACCTTTCCCAGAGGAAACGTTGTCCTTCCTGCCGCTTCCAGAAGTGTTTGGCAGTGGGCATGAAGAGAGAAGGTCCCCCCCACACACACAGAAACATACACGTATACTCTCATGCAGTAGGGCAGGTCTTCTGCTTGATTGCAACATGCCTTCTGTTCCACTGACATGCATTGTCTTCTCTCCAACATGATTTATCTGAGGAGTCATAAACAAGTGCAGGTAGTGCCTGTAATGACCAAGATTACATATAATGACGTTGTCTTGAGGAGGTAGTCTGAGCTCTTAAAGTGAAGGGGACATAATATCATTTCAGGCAGTGTCTGATAATGTGTAGTAAAACTTTCTATTTTTCTTCATGTCCTGTCAACAGCTGTAAGAGCAGATCGTATGAGAGGTGGCAGGAATAAATTTGGACCTCTGTATCGACGGGACAGGCAGATGAAGCAGCAAAGGGTTGATTCACAAGCAAACACCGCTCCCTACAGGATTAAGATGGAAACTGCTCAAAGACACTGTCCCTCAGCTGTAAACGACCTTCACCCCATGAGCAGTCACACAAGCACTTTGTTGTCCTCTGATGCTTTTTATCAACCCCACATGTATTCCTCGGGCATGGGGCAGTCAGGCGTGTCAATGCCACTGGACTGCACAATGCACGCAAACCGGGGGCTCACTCCTCCATCCCTGCCATGTCCTACACTGTACTGCCGCACTCTCCCTGCATTTGTCCAGGAGAAAGGAGAGATGGCTTTTAGCTGCAGTGCGGCTCCCGCAAATTATCCATTGCACCCAACCCCAAAGAGTTGCTTTACACCAAGAGGCACCCTAGCATCATCCCCCTGCTCCACATCAAATTCAAATACCGCTCTTTCCCAAGCTCTAATCCAAACACCGGACACTCCCCCACCAGCCCCTCTTACAACCAACTTCTTAAGCCAACTCCTGCAGGGTGAGCAGGATGAGAGCCAGCTGTGTGCCAAGGTCCTGGCCAGCCTGCAGAAGGAACAGGCCAGTCGAGGCAAACATGACCGCCTAAATACATTCAGCATCATGTGCAAAATGGCTGACCAGACTCTGCACGGTCTTGTGGAGTGGGCCAGGAACACTGCACTCTTCAAGGAGCTCAAGGTGACAGATCCTTAAGTCATCTCACGTATTAGACAGCAGCTGTGTGATGAGTCCTATGACACACAGGTCAAAGATTGTGTCCTCTAATTTCAATATTAACCTTACTTCACGTAGGTGGAGGACCAGATGTCGCTGCTGCAGAGCTGCTGGAGTGAGTTGCTGGTCCTGGACCACCTCTGTAGACAGGTGGCCTATGGTAAAGAGGGATGCATATATCTGGTCACAGGACAACAGGTACAACAGGCACAACAAAACTGCCTCCGTATGATAATCAAACATGTCTTTGGATTGTGGTTGTTCATATTATGCACAGAATTATTACCTTCCTCTCATTCTGATTCAGATTGAAGTGTCGAACGTCGTATCTCAGGCAGGAGTGACACTGAGTAGCCTGGTATCCAGGACCCAAGACCTGGTGTCCAAACTGAAGACACTCCAGTTAGACAGACATGAGTTTGTCTGTCTCAAATACTTGGTGCTATTCAACCCAGGTGAGCTTTCCCTTTTAAAAGAAAAGCCATTAGTGTCACTGTAAACAACACGTTAGATTTATTGTGACTTTTATTTTTTTCTTCCATGCTGTAGCATTGAATATGTGTGCACGTGTGTATAATGTGTTTATGATGAATACACACCCTTTTCTTCATGCTCTAGATGTGAAACATGTGCAAAATCGCAGGCAGGTGGAGCAGACTCAAGAGAGGGTGAACAGGGCCCTGATGGAGCACACGCAGCGAAGTCATCCAGGACACTCGGATAAGTTTGGCCAGCTGCTGCTTCGCCTGCCTGAGGTGCGAAGCATTAGCTTGCAGGTCGAGGAATATTTGTACCAGCGCCATCTTCTGGGAGACTTGCCCTGCAACTCTCTCCTCACTGAGATGCTTCACACCAAGCACAACTGAGGTGTTGCTGTAAATGTTTGTACCTCATTTTGTGCTTTCCAGCTCCAAATGTCCTTTTTACGACTGATGATTGTTGCAACAGTTAACAGGAATGCTCTCTATAACAGCACTTATGATGACAGTCGCAGAAGTGATGCATCATCCAGGATCAGCAGTGAGGGGGAATATTTACTAAACCTGTGCCATGCTTTGCCCATGTTCAAATTATCAACAGTATTACCACAGCCACACTGCCTAATAAAGAATTGGCCAGTATTGTACTGGGAGAGTTCAGATCAAACTTCTGTCTTGATGTTTTTGGGAAGAAGGAAGAGCTTAGCTGTTCAAATAAGAAAGAAAAGTGCATTATTGAATAAAGAAATGTGGTTTTGCATTAGTGTTGCCGACGTGTTCAAACAATGCTGCATGCAAATGGTGAAAAAAATATGGGAATTAAAAAAAGAAAAAGATGACGATGATTCAAAAAGGATTTTTATTCGTCTGGTCCAGTTGCAGGGATAGTCAAGTTTATGAAATGAACATACATAGTGTGCTGGCACAAATTTGATAACTCATAAGAAAGAAAAATGTTATGACACCTCCTACATGAAATGAATTGAGTGACTTAACACCTTAACCAAAAAAAGACACAAGTAGAAACTGAAACTAAACATTAAATGCAACATCTAATGCAAACCAAATAAATACATCTCTGGGTGATGTGGGGATTTCTAGGGGAGAATTGCACAGAATCAAAAAATATAGTGATAACTACCACAAACTACTCTTTACAAATACATAAATACAAACATCCACGTATTTCATATGCACTCCTCCACACACACTTTTAATCAATCATCTACTTCACCTTTTTTTTTTTAATGCTGCTCCAACACATTTCTCACATCTCACTCAAACACACAAGGCAGTCAGACAGCTGCAGGAGCTGCTAAAGACTGAAGAGGAAGAGAAGAGGCCAAACTCCCGCAGATCCTATGGTGAGTTTGACCTGATTAGATTTGATTGTTCTGAACGAAAACAAAACGGTTTGGCGTTGACATTCCCCCAGTTATTCATGAAGGAGTCGAGATTGTGGGGATGATAAGGGCTGTTACAGTCTGTAATTATCCTTCATTAAGAAAACAATGTTTTTTAGAGCGAGACACACAAACAGGGAATCATATAATAGGAAACAGACTCCTAGTGACCTAAAGGGTTTATTATTCCCTAGACGAAAGGTTTCAGCAATTTCCATCTGTTTGACAATTTCTATTCATTCTCATTCACTCATTCTCATCTCAAACATCCATCTCACTAATGCTCAAGCAGCAGGCTAGCTTATTCATAGCTTACAAAGGTCAACTTACTTTTTACAAATCATTGTCAAAAAAAAATCAAAGTAATCAGCATTCAGTATATATTAAATTAGCAATGATTATCATTTTCACACAGAGCTGTATCCAAGTAATGGTAAACACGATAAAGCCCTCCTTCATGTTTTCCAGGATCCTTTCTCGAGATAAACTCAGATAAAGTTTCAATTCATCATGTCGAGAATGAGAACGCAATTTAAGAGGAAACGAGTCACATGAATTTTATTCTTCTCTCAGCCCTCAATGGCTGAAGTGATTTGTCCAGCAAAAACATGTCAAAATGGTATTAAAAAAAAACATCCAGATGTCTACAGCTGAAGGAGAGGGGAAGTGGAGTGGAGTGCACAGACTGAGGAGCACAGGCGGTTTCTAGGTGCGCAATTCCACATTAGCAACCACCAGCACAGCCCACAGAGGAACCACCCACTATGGTACTTTCTCGTCCTGACCAATCGGTAAAAATACCCTGAATGGATCGAGCGGTTAGTGTGTGCCCTACATTCATATTAGAGCAGTGTTACCTGCTGTTCATTTTCAGCTGAGATCAGAACAGGGAGCTGCTCATTCGACTGGAGAGACAGAGAGAGAGTGAGCGAGCTCAAAGAAAAGGCAGCAAAAAGGAAGAGCAAGCAGAATCAAGGGGGGGGGGGACTACTCCGGCCCAAAATACTGTTAAGCGGGCAAAGGCAGTATGGTCGTCTCCTCTTTTTCTTACCTAAGAGTTGTGAAAAATGACTCTGGGAGCAGAATAAGGCAAGTCATAGGGAGGCAGGGTGCAAGAGGAAAATAATTCTTCGTCCTGGCAGAATTAGATGATTACATTTTACAATCGAGGGCCAATCAGAAGCTCTTGAAACTATTTTAACTACAATGGCTGAAGGAGTAAGTGAGTGGTTGGCTCTTTCGCTTGGCATGTAGAGTTTTTGCTGTAGGGGTCCAGGTTGATATCGCAGTCATGCTGTCCATTGTTTGTCTAACTGTGTAATGAACAACCTCAAGTGCCTCGCTCGCCAAAATACAGAGCAATAGCAGTCAAGCTGGGAGTGGGTTCCCTGAATGATAACATCTCCACCCATCTTTTCTGCGCAACGCCTTTATTTGGGGGTGCCAAGCTTTTTGGGAGTTCCTGGGCGCTTTTGCCAAATGTGACCGGGGATGGTGAAGGCGTCCACGCTCATGGACATGGTTTTGGACGGGATGACCGTGAACTGCTTGCGGTCGGAGCTGTACTTGTAAATGGACTCAACCATTTCAGGTGAGATGAAGCGGGGGCCGATACCAGTGAGCCGTACCATCTCCTCTGTTTCAGGGTTCATGGTGTAAACTGCTCTGAACTGGCAGCTGGAATCTCTGAAGAGGATGAGGAAATGATTGGCAGTGCTTTTCTCCATATCCTGAAGAGAGAAAAAAACACAAGGTAACTGCAGCCGAGAGCAGAACTCAGTCACTTATGGCCTAGTTGGGGTGGACCTCTTTGTTGGCTTACCTCTACAATCTTGTTTTTCTGCGGTTCGTTGACCTTGCCGGCCAGGCAGCAGCGAGTGATGGCATTATGGATGATGAACTTGTTGGACTTAAAGCTGGGCTCCTTGTACAGCTTTGGTCCTGCAAGATAACAGTGTTTCCAAATGTCATGTACCCGACAGAATCATGTTCATTAGATTTCATTTTTACAGTTTAAAACAACACCCGTCATTTGAAACGTGTGACTGACCTGTGTATTCTGGGATTGAGGCAGGGGAGGAGATGGTGGAGCCATTCTCCCAGTCTCTCTCTCCATTCATAGATCGCCCTGGTGACCTTAGCCGGGAAGGAGAGTGTGAACGGCTAGAGGAAGTCAGAAAAGATTTTGGAGAGGAGAGTCGTTATTAGACCTTGAGGCTGTGTGTCTTTGCCCCTATAATATATAAGAGCTGCCACAGGACCTAGAGTTGATATACAATCCTACAAACAGTAAACTCACTTACAATATTGAAAACTTTGTCTTCGATATTCTGGCAATATTTTATTTGCCGGGAGTAAATAATTTAAGACATATATTGAAAAATTATAAATAATTATGTTTTAATTTTCATTCATTTTACTCCACTGATTAGTGTAGTCTCACATAATGAAAACACAATTTTATGATTATGGAGCTCAGCTTATTTTTAAAGTAAATTATAGTAAATCTTTTGGACTTTAAATAGTTGTGACACTGTTTTTGGCTCCATTAGTTCCTCTCATGCCTCTCAATGTGCAGGTTACCTGGGAGACTTCCTAATCGACAGACCTCCAGAGTCATTCGCCATGGATGACAGGTTCATGGTTGAGTGGGAGTACACTTTGTTCAGCCTGGTGCCTAGATGAGGGAAGAGAAGATGGAAAAAGAAAATTATATAGAGAAGCCAAAAGCATGTGCGTGTAAGAAGAGGGCATAAAGACACCGGTGAGTAAACGTTCAAACTATTTACCCATGAAACCCTTGGCAGGGCTATGAGAGAGTACGGAGTCATCTCTGAACACAGTCTTGGGTCTCTGCTTCTTGACACCGCGAACCGTGGTGGGTTTCTGCCTCAGCACCTTATCCAAGTCTTCCATGATCTTCAGCTGTTGTCTCCGTTCATACTCCTGCCTAGTGAAGTCTCCTCTGCGCTGGGGAGTCCCCTCTACTGGTGGGGTATGTGATGCTGGAGGGGTGCCAGGGGTCTGGGGTCTGTCCTCACTCTTGTTCCCCCAGCCCTCGATGATCATCCACTGAGGCTTGCTGAAAGTAAATAAAGAAAAATTAGCAAAACTTTCAAACACACAACAGGAGGGATGTATCAGAGCAATATATCAATAAATCATCAATTATATGCTACAAAAACATGACTACAGCAATATTCACACTTTCACAATAATAGTTACATTTAATTTAACTTTTAATATAAGACACAAAATGCTACAGCCTTCATTTGGGTACGGATTCAGGCGTTTGAGTGAAAATGATTTTCTTACTTTGATTCTTTTTCTTTTTCCTGCTCTTGTTTGCGCCTTTTCATCTCATCTGCTCTTTTCTGCTGTTTCTCCAGCAAAGCTGCTCTTCGCTGGGCCATCTCGTCCTCCGGTCGCTTCATGTCATCCTAATAATGAAGACCAAAATAAAATTGACATTATTGTGGAGAAGTTAAGAAAAGCTGAATTTTTATAATGGGACATACATTAATAATGATTAGTGACCTACCTTGAAAAAGAAACCGACCCCTCCTTTTGTCTCTGGTTCTGTCCGGTCACTCATTGTGTCAGAAAAGGTGTCAGGTAGTTGGTCATCCTCGTCCCCATCATGCAAAGCAGACAGCGGGATCTCAATCAGGCTGCTGCGTTTTCCATTCACCATCCCAGCAGGGGCATCACTCTCAAAGGAGCATTCTGATGGGGCACCAGAGCTGCAGCCCCCACCTCCAAGTCCCTCCTTCTTGGCTGCATGACCATGCAAAGACCCTGCTTCCAGGTCCATGCTAAATATGCTATGGTCGTCGTTGGAGCCTACCTCTGACAGGGTGTCATCTGCGGCAGGATGGGGCGTCGGGGTAGGAGTTGGTACAGGGGTCAGTGTCGGCGTGGGGCCGGGAGTTGGTCCAGATGAGCGGAGGTCATCCAGACTGCCAGAGTCACCAATGGAGAATGAGGATGAGGTCTGGACTTGGGACTGCCAGGGACTTACTCGCCGAAGGTGGGGGATGCGATCAACATTTTGAGGAGGGATGAGAACTCTCGACACGGTTGGGACCCTAATGTCCAAGGGACGACTGTTTTGGTGGTGTTTGGGGCTTTTAGGGGGCACAGATTGGGCTCTACGGTGGATATGAGGAGATTTAGGAGGAGTGGTGTGGTTTGTTATTTTACGTGATGGAGACGGAGAAGAGGAGGCTGAATTTAAATCTCGGTTGGATTCTCGAGACATTCGTGCAGGGGTATTGGCTGGAGTTGAGGTTTTAGGGCTGGCTGGAATAACCCAGGATTTGTTGTTGGAACCCACAGCTTTCTTCTTGACAAGATGGTTCTGCTGCTCTGTAAGTCGCTGCATGTCACTCTGCAGAGAGGTGAGAGCTGCAGTCAGCTTCGACACAGCATTGTTATAGTCCCCTAGTGGAGCCACCACTTTTTCACCCGGTGTCCCAGAGCCCTTGTCTCCTGGTGTACCTGCCTTTTCTTTGGAGTGACTGAACTGTTTGTTGAGCTGAAGCCCCCCTTTGACATTACCCTCATCCTTCACCGAGGGGCGCTGTTCATCTTGTTCCAGCTGGTCTTCCTCCTCCATGCGAGCTAGCCTTTCTTCCAGAGTCAACCGAGAGAGATCCTCTTCTGCGGATGAGGTGCTGACCTTGACATCCCCTCCCTCCCCCTCATCCTCTTGCTGCTCCTTCTTTAACTGCAGAAAAGCACTCTTACCCAGTCTTTGCCTGTGCTTTGCAAAAATAGCCTCAATGCGTTTCTTCTGGGCATCAATAGCTTTTCGCTTTTCTTCAAGCCGAACTCCCAGCTCAGTCATCTCATTATTTAGTTGTGGGCTCTTGCTGGGGCTTTCCTCAGTCTTTTGTGCCCACGAGGTCATCTGAGGAGAAGAAGACTCCCTGGCTTTGGGAGAATCCAATATCTGCTTCTTTTTGCGCTCTGCAAAGCTGGTCAACTTCACACCGCTGTCAGACTCCTCTTTGCCATGGCCCCTAGCAGAGTGAGCACCAGCAGCTGGTGTGGTGGGAGTGGAACGGGCCTTAGGCATGTCTTCTGATGCATCTGAGTCCACACTGCCGTCTCTCAAAACAGAGTCATCATCTCGTGAACATTCGGAAGTGTTCCTGGTGCGAGCAGACTCCCTGGACTCTCCTGTAGGCCGGTACATCATCCCTGAGCGTGAAGGAGCGGAGCAGCTCATGGCTGCCAAGTTGCTGGTGTGTCTCGAACTAGCGGGGTCATCAGGAGAGTGGAGGTAGAAGCCATCAGGAGCCCCATCTGGGTGTAAACGAGGCTCCATCTTGCTCTCGTTGTGGATAATTTGGAGAGCCTCCTCAATGGTAGGCAGCTCTCCTGTTTCACTCTCTGCAAGACCATTGAGCTCTGCCAACCTTGGAATACTGGGAACCTGTGTGGCCCAGGATGCTCTCTGTGGGCCATTGGGGCCTGAGGGTTTGTTAACCAAATGGCTGATGTCTTCAGGAGGGGTGTAGGGTACGCGGGTTATGTTTTGGGCTGCTGGGTTGAGTTGATCTGAGCTCACAGAGCGGGTAATCACGGGGTCGCCCATCACAATGTCCACATCACTGTCCAGGCCAAAAGGGATGCTGAAGGATACTGCTGACAAGGGGCGGCTAAGAAAGAAAGAACAAGTCAGAACAAGTCCAATAGAAAAAGTGAGAAGACAGTGTTACTGAATATATTGGTCTAACCTGAGAGGTTTCTTGCTCCATGTCTTTCCAACTCCTTCTATATGAGACATTGAGGTAGACTGAGTCAAAGATCCTGAGTATAATGGGACACACACACAAACATGTGAAGGCATGCACACAACACAGGGAGGCACAACACACATGGATGCACATATTGACCAAACAAATATGGACAAGAGGTTTCAAATATAGATACAAGTAAGAAAATAAGGGTCTTACAACATGAAAAATACAAATAAGCATTGAGGGGAAAATAGGTAAACCAGAATGGAAAATTAAAAAAGCATACAAAGGTCTGTAGTTTGATGTAATGATGAGAAGACAGTATTAATCTCACCTGATGCAGGGGAGGAGATAGGGAGGAAAGGCTTCTTGAAGATAGAAGGGGAGGTACTGCAAGCAAGAGAAAAATTAAAGTTCAAGTGCATCCAAAGAATTTATCAGACAACTACAAAAACAATAAACATAGAGAGAGCTTCAGTACCTGCTACCACTCAAGCTACTTGGTGTTACTGGTGTGGATCCATCTAACAAAAAGATAAATCCTACAATTAGACAATCGCAGAGATATTTAATGTCAAGATCTTACTCGTAAGGATTTACAAAGCAACACAAAATTAGAGACACTGACCTAACGTGTTTATTGGCTGAACAAAGTCTGGCCTTCGTACTTCAAACCAGCTCAGCAGTTCTGCCAGGAAGCTCAGCCAGTTGACCTACACAAATCACACCAAAATAAATCAGGTATTAAGAAAACACTGGATTTTTGGGGAGTGTGTCATTCACTCAACGGAAGTACCTGAAGCTCCTGTGGGGTGTACATCATGTCCTCCAATGCCAAGTGACAGCAGCACTTCAGACAGCTGTCACAGAATTCACGGATGAACTGCAAGTTGTACAGGGTGTCTGCTACAGACATGGAATCCTTCATACAAACATCTTGTGGAGAGGAAAACAAATTTTTTTAATTCATATAATAACTTAAGTACACAAGCAAAGTTGTTAAGTAAACTTTTCACTCCTAAGCTGCTTTCAAACATGCACTGAACTCCGGATAGATTTTTTCTGTCAGCCCCCAAGTAAAAACTCTCTGTCAGGAGAATTCCCAGCAAGTAAGTGGGAGTATTGATGACGTTTCTAACAGGCAACAGATGCAAAACTTAAAAAAGACAAATACAAATATCTCAGGGTGAAAAAGAGGATCCATCCACAGAAGACACAGATGAAGCTGTCAACTTGGTAAGATAATGAGATTTAAGAACTTTTGGTGACAAGGCCCAATGGCAGTGTCTTTCTGCTGTAAACATAACATCTGATTACCGTAACAGAATTAACACTCCATGTCAGGGAACGGCTCTAGAGTTGGTGGTTAGAGTGTTTGTTGGTACCTTCAAGTCTTAGCAGGCCAGGACAATAGTAATGTATGACAGCAGCAACGGCACAACCACTGGACAGGTCTTTAACTTCATTCACCACTGGAAAGATGGCATTTTGTTTGGAAAGAATTTTGTCCTTCCTGTAGCGGAGCTAAAAAAAAACAACAAACAAATAAAAAACAGCAAATCAACAACACAATCGATGAATTAAAAATGTTTGAGTGGAATATTTGTTACGTTTAATGAACGTTAAAAAACACCATCAAAGTCAGTGTTTTCAAAACACAGGTCACTCTTAAGTCCAAATGCATTTTAATACGGAAAATGTTTTTAATAACTGCATGTGAGAAAGAGGACAAATAAAGGTCATGCTAATATGTACAAGAGACGGATTAGGTGAGAAATGATAGATTCAAGGGGAGAGCAGAAAGTAGGACGGTTTTGTCAGGAAAAAGTGGGACAGGTGAAGGTCTTGAGAGAAAGAGAAAGAAATAAGGCGTCTCCAGTACAACCGAGGTAAATGAAGAAACAACACATGGTCAGCAGGGACGAGCTGACAAGAATCCTGTGTCTGTTAACCCCTGTAGCTTTTCACAACAAACACACACCTCTGTCACAGACAACCAGAGGAACCGGTTAGACATCGATCACTTTCAAGGTCTGCTCGAGTACCAATTGTGATTCATGCACGACTTATGTTTCGACAAACAATGCCTTCCACGCCCCTGCCATGCCCCGCCCTATGACATTTACGCTGTGACGTGCAATTTAATGCAGCGTATAAATTGTGATGCAAACTAGCATTCCCACACCAGCATATGGAGAAAAAAAAACACACCTGACCATCAGATATTTGCTGATAAATTTGATGAAGACACTGGAGGGATGGAGGGACAGGGGGAAGGAGCAGAGGAAAGGAGGGAACTTACAGGAACAAGTTTCCAGTACCAGCGAGTGGGACACTGTCAGAGAGGAGGGGATAGGAAAAAGAGAAAGACAGGGAGGTGGAGAACAGGAGCACAACGAGAGGTATTATGCCTACAGAAGAAGAACTAGACAAAGGAGAGAAAGGGTTTGAGATGATGCTAATTTCTTGCCATGACAAGACAACCTCGTTGACAAAGCAGTGACGCTGCACTTTATTTATTGTGTCAACCATTGCTGGGCCTAAAAGTGCAGCAAAACCAACAGTATAAGCGTGACAGACAGATACTTTTATATAACACTGAATACATTTGAGAGGGTGTGTTTGGATATAATCATGTGTAACAAGAGATTGAAACACTGGATGTGTAATGTAAACTCACAGAGGGTTGAAGAGGTTGGGGCTCTGTAGCCTGAGACGAATCATTCTGAGGTCCTTCTGTAAGTTCTCTCAGCTTCTGATTTAACTGAGGATATAGCAATAAAATATATATACAGTTAGTACACTTAGGTGAGGGATCTGTACTATGTCATGTTAATAAAATGGCACGTGACATTGTATTTTGTCTCTTTACCCCGTTAACCCAATGAAGCAGAGCCTCCTCCCAGCTGGAGGCTCCACCCAGCAACTCGGCCGAACCACACGTCTTCACAGCAGCCACCGTCTCCATGGCTCCCGCTGTCATCAGGGCGTCTATCATGGCAAGGTGGGCGCTCTGCACCAATAACATGGAGGAAAAAGAAGAGGAAGAGTCAGAGCTGGGAGCAGAGAGCACAACAGCATAAATTAATTACAGCTAACACAATAATGCTGCACGCTGATATTTCTCCAGCTCACTGCAGATCACCTCTGCTCCACGACTAATATTTACCAGCAGCATCCTCTAGAGGTCACCAAAGGCCACATGTGAGTCAGCGGAAACACAAACAAGAGTTCTCAGCGAGCAAACACACACACACAAGTGGATGTGGGTGAACTCTGGACCCATGTTTGTACAATCATTAAATCATTAAAAGAGGCAGTGGACCTGTAATATGATAACATGCGTGTTCCTGCACTGTCATTCCTCAGCTGCTCTCCCTTCATTTGCCTTCTCCTTCTCCATTGTGCAGTGAAACATTTCTTTATGACTCATGAGCAGGAGCCTGTGGGAGAACCTTAGGTGTTGTAACTAGATCACCAGGAAGCAAAACAAAAAACTGCATCCTCAGTGTTCCATATCCTTTCTGCTTCACTGGTGTTTTTTTCAGACAGGGAAATGTAAAACGAACTTACTACATATACACTCCCTTTGCCCACACATAAACAATCAGACAAAAACTCTTGCTTACATATATTTTCTACTCCCAAGCATTTGTATCCAGCAGATTTATCCTCATACTTAGGACATGAGACCATTACTGTGTTCTCTTTAATGGCCAGAGCCCATTAAAATGCACCACTGACATTATCAGCTCTGTCAGAGCGAACAGCTTAACTCTATAAACCTGTTAGCTCATTAGAAGTTGTGCTCCACTGTGCCATGGAGCTGAAACCAACAGTTCTTCACATGTCTATCCTCTGTTTTGCTCAAAGACATTCAGATATTTTTATCATGTGCATAATGTACATTGGCACATGGCAAATAACATATTATTGGGGTTATTCATGATAGCACTTCTGTCTCAAGTTTTTGTATTCAATGTATGATTCTCATATTTTCGTCGATCAATTTCACTTGTAGTTGACATCAAACAGCAGCGATGGGGCCCCAGTTGCCTCAATACTAGCTTATTGCAACAAGCCCCTTGTTATAGTAATTAATTCTGGCCTACAAGGGGACAGGCAAGTCACAAACAACACATTCCTGTCAAGGGGCCACTCCTCCAATCTCCAATCTTCAGTTTTGAGCCTAATCTGTGCAAATCAGTGCCTGCTCCCTTTTACTACTTACAAATTCCACTTTAGAGGCCAGACATTCTTGGTCTAACCTCTTAGCGTTGCCCCTGATCGGGGCTGGTGGCGCTCCAGCTGCGTGCATGAGCCCTGTCTGCATGTCTGCCTACTCAACCCTGATGTAAAGTGCTGACCTAGACATACCCACTGATGGCTCGAGCAGGGCGGGCTACGCCAGCAAAGGCTTGTCAGATAGCATTGGGTCAAGCTCTCTGGATGTGCTGCAGTCAGTCACTGGGAGCGACGTGGCTCTGGCTCACCTGCTCCCACAAACTGCTGCCAGGACGAGAGCTGCAGCTTCTGTGTGGAAATATAGGTCCACAGTCTAATTGTTATTCATATTTACATATATATCAATGTTCATACTGTGAACATATATGGTAAATTGCTCTTTTCTAGTCTTGAAGACTGAGCTTCTTTGAGGGGCTGTGTTGGCCTGCAGCTATTTTAAATTAAAATTGTATTGAATTATTTGCTTTGTTAATTAATGTCTTGTGAAAATGGGCAGATTATTCCTCTTTCTGCTCCCTTTCATTCAAGATGTTTTTTTTGCATTTAAATTGTTTTGTTTGGTCGATGAATTAAATAAACTTATATACATATATATATATATATATATATGTATACCGCTTAAAGCACTTCCACCTCCATCACACAGCCGTCAGAAGAAAATAAATATGATCTTTCAAAATTCTGTGCTTGTTTTGAGATTGAGGCTTGAATCAGGATCTAGATTAAAAAGTCACTAATATGTCTGAGCCCTACAACACAGCACACTGATGTTGAGCTAGTAGCTGCGAAACTCTCCAGAGCAAAACGAGGTGATTTAAGGAAGGCTCATACTTTTGTATTCGGCCACACAGTGTAATCACAGGTTGGAGCTTTGTCACAGTGTGAAAGAAGACAGGATGACTGAGAGAGAGAAAGACAGACTGGGTGAAAGTGGGAGACCCTGTTGTGGTACTGTACACTAATTATTCATAGGAGACAAAAAAGGCTGAATGAAAAGGGGGCAGGGGGGCTGCTAGTGGATTTCCCCCTGCAGACCCAGGAGAGCTTGCTAAGCTAAATCACAAGTCTCCCTAATGAGAGGGGAGAGAGGAGCGACTCATGAACACACAGCGCAGAGACTGCCAGATCACCATAACAACCAACTAGCTGACCCACAATGCATCTCAACACAAGCCTGACCACAGCACCGCTCTGTGCTCTGGCTTAGCACCGGCTCTCTGCTCGGAAACATCCAGCCAGCAAACACTTAGCAATCCACAAACCAGTGTGAGAAAGAGGAAAAATTAATACCTCGTCAATTAACCCCATCAACGTGGAATCTTTATGGCACAAATCGGCTCACATCATTGTGCCAAACAAAGAATGTGAAGTTATTATTGTGGATCAGTGAATGAGATTACAGTGAGGACAAAACCTGATTATGTCTGAAATATGACTTAACCCCATCCCCCTACCCAGCCTGGTGCTGAGGGGGAGACAAACAGGGGGATCTGGCAGGTCTGGGTCCCAGCACAGGGATTTTGCACAGGAGGTTATGTGGTTATCTGTATGTCCATTTAAACATGGACTGTATGCTTAAGCAAAGAAAAACACTTTAGAACTGTTTTAAACCACAGGATGTAAATGCTTAATTCCTACTCCACATTAGTTTCCCATCAGCTAAGGTCCAAAGCAGAACAAAAAGATGATGGTTTTCTGATAGTCTGACACTTCTATTTCCAACTAAGCTCTTGACTGATGCTCACATGAGCAGAAAGCTGCCAACACAGCAGTATGATTTAAGTGTCAGTATCCATCCAAAACCAACAGGGAACCAGAGGAGGGTTAGCTGCATTATGGCTACATGACTTACTTTGTCACTGTGGGAACTAACGCTCAGCCCCGTCCTCCAGTGCCATCAATTTCAGCCGGTTAGAAACGTGATGACATCCCACTGTCTCAACCAACAATAGATGTAGCAAATTATTTACGAGCGTGAAGTTGAGAGATGGTATGTTATGTGCATTGTGAGTCAGTGGTCATCTCTGGCATGTCATCTAGTCGTGCATGATGACGTTCAGTCTGCATGGCAGATTATCTCTAATCTTACCAGATCTTTATCCTCAATCTCAGGAGTGATGGGGGTTGGGATACGTGGGTAAAGGGTGGAGAACGCAGAAGGCTCCATTTCTGATGCCCACTCCAAAGAGGCCCAAGGATGTACTGACGTTCCAGGACAACACTAGCCTGAGAAAACCCTGGTGCTAACCTACAACCTTATACACTCTGAAATCATATTCATCAATACACGTCCATGTGTTTAGATTCAATGTAACTTATAATAACCTCATTATAAGTGTATGATATTGATAAACATAATTTTAATACTATTGTCAATGCCATGTACACAAGCATGTCCAGCATGCCTGGATTTACAAGACACTTTTAATTTATATAAACTAAATCCAGAATTGCTAGAAATACAACACAATTTTTACATATTACAAGTATAGTTTTTCAGTCATTTTTTTAGTTTTTTGACTTGATCCCATCTTGTTACAGACTATTCAGGACAATGGGACTCACTCTCTACTTGTCCTAGATTGTGCAGTTCACTGCATTCATTTTCTTCCTGCATATTTCTGAGTCTAACTACTGACCAAGGAATGTCAAGGTCTAGAGGCAGGAACAAACAAGAAACGCTTCTTCATCCTGTAGCAGCATCTTAACAGTTTGATGAAGAGAATATTACTGTGGTGTGTTTGCCCTACTTCAATCAACGCACCAACTGCGTAGTTTTATATAGCAGGTCACTGGCACGCCGTACTGACACTGGTGCTGCAAACCCAAGCCAGCACGAACATCTAAGTGGGTCAGGATAAACCTACATCCCTGGATTTATACATGAGCCAAATCGCCCAGTGAATAGCAATAATGCAAGATGTTTAATCAATCATTAACAGAATCATCAAGAGTGCATGGCTCTGTCACCTGTCAGCAACAAACATGACTCAACATACTTTTATGTAAATGCACTATGTTATCCTCCTGTTTGACACAGATAAGTGAAGCTGTAACATACAGCAGCGCTGCAGCAGATTGCTGCTGCTCCAAAGCAATTTACTGGCCAAGACCCACATCGATGCTCCATCCTTTAATGCTGCTGCAGCATGACCCACTTTCATTGCTTGCCACACTGTAGGTACAGTGCCAGTTAGTGGCAGACAAGCTAAAAGAGCAGTAACAGCCAAAATAGGAGTTTGATGATGAACCATAGTCTGGAATAATAAGCTGAGATGCACGCAAGCACACACAAATTACAGCAACATCATGAAATAAGGGGTGTACTGTGTCTGAGGCCTTTATTTCTGAAGCTGTGGTCATAATGATGAAATCATGATCGTTGTTATTATGTCTAAAACTTTTAATATTATATGTTCTTTACGTTTTTTTCCCGCCCGATTGAAATCTTTGTGTATTTTGTTGTGAAGTGGAACATTTGTGCAGGTGGTTACCTCTCAGCTGGTTTGTAATTTAGAAAAAAACAGTCATGCCCAAACAACTGCATATGGCTTAAAATTCAGGGCAAGCTTACATTATATTTATTGTGTCGTATAAGCTATGGTCTTCCACAGTAGTGCATTAATAATTAGTTTATAGGTTGTATAAACTTTCGTATCAACGGGTTAATGGTCAGAAAACTCCTGTGCTGTTTGTGCTGTTAAGATGTCATAGATACATTTAAGTGTATCATCAGTGTTTTTCCAGCAGTGGAGCAAACAACTTGCAAGGTACAACAACACCATCCATGCAGATCCCTGGAGAATCCATAGAGCTTTATAGAAAAACTGCCTGTTTGTGCATGAGCCGAGATGACTGGGAAAATGCAGTTGTATGCCACTTTGGGAGGAAGATAATCTGTACAAAGTACCTCCCCTCATTTAGACTATTATGATTCCCCTGAAAACGAAATTAGTTCTATTGTGAGAGGGAGAGAAACAAGGGGAGATAGGATGGGTGGGAGAGGGAGAGGGAGAGGGTGAAAGAGAGACAGAGAGAGTCCATTGTGAGGGGTTAAGAGGACAAACCAGTTCCTCTTGATTTTACTCACTAAGCCAGCTCACAGTATTCCCTCAACACAGTATCTAATGTTTCCCCAGAACTGTTTAACCATTGTCCTGGTCTGGACCAACCATTGTATCCAGATCCTCCCTCCCTCTCACAACCTGGAATTAAAGTAGTCGTCCCTTGTGTCACCATTACTGCCCCAGCAGCTGGATCCCCTCATCCTCTCAGATCAGCTGGGGGCAGCACCGGGGCGTGGGGGTGGGGTCGAATGAGTGGGGGTCTTTTTGATGTCCTTTAATCCCTCAAATCAAAGCATAAACAAGCCCCTGTATCAACAACCAAGCACATGCAGCTACTTCTATGTGGACTCCTGTATAGCAGAGTATCTGGTTTCATGGGGAGGTGACGTTCACTTCTTGGCCTGATACACAAACATAAAGCAGTTTCTAACTCATTGAATGAATCCATGCAGGCCACACCACACACAACACTGCAGGTCAGACCAGTGTGGCATCATCACCTTTGTGTTTCCTGTTCACGTACACTATTATTAGAATTGCACTCAGTAGAACGTATCGCATACGTCCACCAATGCTCGTCAGTCCCTTTAAATTCAGGGATATCCATCCTCTACGCTCAAGCATTCTCGAGAAATTAACCCAAATGCCAAAATGTTAAAGAACAAGAAAAATATCCATGATCCACCCACTTAAGTAATTATGGTCCAAAAGTTAATGGGCTCTTCCTTCCACAGAGTTTCGATAAAAGTTTTTGCATAATCCTAAATAAATTCATAAACAATGAAAACATAACCTCCTTAGCAGAGGGAAACTCTGTTAGTCTGTATAAAAGCTCCATAATTTTACCATTTTGATGGGTTTATGACGGAGGTCTGCATCAGTCACTAGTGCGTCCTTGTCTTTGGAGATGATGCCTTTCTGAGTGAGGAGCTCCAGCAGGGCAATGTTGTCTTTGGGCTGCGCCTCAGCTCCAGTGCCCCCCAGTAAGAGGCTGTAGGTGCGGCAGTAAAGTTCGGAGGACTGCAGAAGGCGTGTGACTGGCGGTTTAAGGTGCTCCTGCTCATACTGGTCACAGTAGAAGGGGTCGCGTAGTTCTGCGGGGACATTCTCTACCAAGAGAAAAAACAAAACATACAGACAATGTTTGATGGGTTCCAGGTGCAGTGGTGCTTCTTAAACAAACTAAGATGTATATAATTAAGCTCAGAATACTTCACTCACACCTTCATTTTCTCAGTTAAAGATTATCATAAACATGAAAACTGACACCTGCTTTCTGATCAATGGTAAATTAAAACAGTTGGTATATACCCCTGGTCTACATTGGAGGACATGAGTAGAGGAGAGCAGGCAGTAAGGTCAGTGGGTCATGTCAGAGGCTGCAGGTTACAAGTTGCTCTGCCACTTGTTTCTTTGCTTTTTGTACAAAAGCTTCAGTGAACATTGTCTCAGATCTTGACAGAGAAATATAAATCTCAGAGGCATAAATCAGTAAACTGATTAATCTTCAAACTCAAAACTCAAAAAAGAAAATGAGAAACCTCTAAGTGTGTTCAGACTTGGCTCTCTGCAAATAAAATTTGGCACAGCTTCAAATAATATCCTAAAAACACACACTAGACACGCCCTCGATGAAACTGGTTTCACAGCATCCACATCGAACCGAGAGGAAACTCAATAGCCTGTGTTTCTTTGCAAACATACTGAAGTAAGTATCTCGCTGCTTAAAAGGGCCTTCAGGGGAAAAAAAGTTGACAAGCTGGAATACCAGCAGTCTGTCTGAAAACCGAAAGGACAGATGTCATAGTAATGTGTGTTTGAGTGTGTAGTGTTCTTCCTAACAAGGTGTCACTATGTTGTTGTATCATTACAAAGTCATGTAATAGTTTCACTGACATCAGACAATAAAACGCTCAGCTTCACAGGTTGGACGATGCCCTGTTCTCTCTCACTCTCCCTCCACGATGACTGTAGATGTCCGACAAAATGTTCAGGTCCACTTTACTGTAAATACGACTGCGTGCCAAGAATACAATGCTCACTGTACTGCTGTAAACCCTGTGACACGCCAACCAAACTGTACATGCTTAAGTCTCAGGTACACAAAGTTACACAACATGTATAAAGAGTTTTCCAGGTTCCCAAGATGACGTTTATAACAAAAAAGAAAAACTTCACCAGAAGGCAAAGCAGAATGCAAATGCCACAACTCAGTGAAATGAGTGAGATCGATACGAGCATGATTTCCCTAAGGGAGAGTCTGGCTATGAATAATGACTTGGTGTGTCACACAGAGTACACAAAGAAGGCAATAAAAAGAAGGCAATAAAAAGAACAACAAGCTGGCCTTAAGTGTTACTAAAGCCCAAGCAAAAAGTAGAGTGATGCCTCCACAGTTGTGACATCACATCAATTCCAGGGAAATATTTGGGATCAAAACACAAGCTTGTGTGCGTTTGCATAAACTCGAGCAACAGCCTCTCTGCCACTTTCACGGGTCACAGGGTCGCTGCTTATCTCCTGGTATGAGAAAAGAGGCAAAAATCAAATGTGTGCGAAGATTATTAACATGGCCACATTATTATACTGGACGAGCAGGGAGATTACTCCTCAAGCAGAGAGGTTAAAATAAGTATTTGCCATCAACTGAGGAGATCCTGACCCAGAGACTTAATCCCTACCACCTGCAGAAGCTCTGTGCTGAAGCTGACCCTGACCTCTAATCTTTGGGTGTAAGAAGAAAGCAAACAGACGTTTTTTTCTAAAGCAGCGCCACGTTGTTGTTTTTATAGTAAAAGAAAAATAGGAAAGACTGTGACAGCAATGGACCATCATGCACAATATTTAATATACAGTCTCTAATCTCTTGCCGTTGTGGCTGCAGTGAGTTCAGCTGTGTATCACTGACGTGCATTGCTTGAGAGCATGTTGATAAAAAGAAGCCGTGTGTCCTTCTACTTCACTGACTGACTGACTGACTGAGCTAGCATGCTGGTCACGACACAGGCATTACTACGTGAGTGTGACAGTAATCAACAGGAACAGGACAAACACATACTGAACGAAGATTTGCTGAAATCAGCCACAGTTAAGGGAAAAAATCTTTAAACAAGACTCCAGCATTCACCACCTCTCAACATTGGATTCGTGTGAAACAATAATCATTGGATTTCAGGAAGGTTGTTACAGCAACACAGAGCTTTAAGTAGCTCTCTATAATAACATGGCGCAGCACCATGTAAATATCACTGGATTTGACAATCCCACCAGTCAAGCTGCTTAATGGAACCCAGGTTAAGATTAGATATATAATAAGGTGTCAAATGTGAAGTGGTGTATAAAGTAAGGCAAGATTAACATTTCTACCCTTATGTTTAGGCATTAGTCCATTAAAAGTTGCATTTAGGGACTAATTTTCTTTTACTGAGCCACTTCAAGAGAAACTTTTACAAAATGAATAACTCAGCATTACTTGTGTTTTGATAAGGTTATTCACTCTAAGTTTAAACTTTCTCTCTCTGGAAAACTGAGGTATAAACATCCTCATCATGTGGCAGAAAGGTTCAAACACAGATGATTATCCGCTCCTGTTTTTAGAACAAAGCCGGCAGTATTTGGCTGCCCCAAAACTTACTGGTGGAGAGAAGGGGCTAAGCTAACACCCTACCATTCATGTGACCCACTAGTTCAGAGAACAATGCTGATGCCAACATAAATATCAAACTACAGACCGCTTTTTCAAGACAGCATGTAAAATCTGTATACACACATAGACATAGTATACATTCATGCACATAGTCTTTGATCTGACAGTTCAAGTTAGGGTAAATTACTGTATTTATATAGTGTGTTTTTTCTCAAAAGGCTTTACAGTACAAGCCACATTCACCCATTCACACACACAGCACTACTATATGCTGTCTATTTTCTACCAGCACATTGCCAACTACACCATCAGGAGCAATTTGGGATTCAGTATCTTGCCCAAGGACACTTCAGCATGTGGACTGGAGATGACGTGGATCAAACCACCAACCTTGTGGATGACTACCTCCTCATCCACAGGACAGAGAGACTACATGAGGTATCCCATCTCCCTATACACCCACAGGTCCACTTAACATAAATAGGCCATCCCTAACAGCCCTGTGTGTCCTGTAAACCAACACCACAGCTGCCGCTGTAGTAAAACTTAAGCAACGCAGCCTTAAACTGCACTGCAGGGTCAGTGTACACAGAACAACATCCTTCGGACAACACCACTAGATCATATGTGCTAACAGGACAACACTGAATAACCAAGTGACAGTGTGCATTAGCCTGTAGCAGAACAGTCCAAGGTTTAGACACTGACTTCCAACCAGATCTGCTTTACTCTGATCTTTGTCCTCCATGTGTGGGGTGGCATGTGACCTTACATACACATTATCTTAAAACACACTTCACAAGTCAGTAACTGTAAACAGAGTTGAACCTAAGAGTTTCATACAGTACACCAATCAGGCCTTCCTACCTCTTGAGTAAACACTAAAAGCAAAAAAAAAACATCCTCCTCAGGTCCTTCTCCCTTGTTGACTCACCATAGCTACAATGAAGGGGAGAGGATGAGTAATCACTCCAACAGAATTTCAGGAGCAGCTTCTAGCTAGATAAGCCCATCATGCTAAATAAACACAAGGTTTGACATGTGCAGGTTCAAGGTGGTTTGGCCTCATCCCTTGAAAAAAAGTCAGAAGAGGAGAAACCTATGACCAAAACAGATGTTTAAGCTGAGGCATAAACTGGAAGACGCACAAATGTAATTACATACTCAGAAGGAAAACTGACAGACAAAAGCTGCTTGTATTTACTTTATGAACATTTTATGAGTAAGTTTGTTCCAACCCTTCAAACAGGTAGATCTAGAGTTTCTGGTCTCATTCCAGTGTAAAAGCACAAACTAGTTGGACTCACCCTCAAATGATCTGTCAGGTCACCTGTCACAGCAACTTCAAGGGCAGAACCTGAATTACATCCTTGCCTAACAACTTTTCATTCACATTGTGATTATGGATAATTTTCCTGTCAGGGCATTACAAAACATGATTAGATGGCATTTCATTACTGCGAAGCCACGTATCTAACATAAAGGTCTTAAAGCATGTATGGTCTGATGTATCTGAAGATAGAAAATATGAATAGGCCTACATATGGTGCATCATTTATATTTGCATATAAACAAGCTGGTACCAGCGGATTCCAGTGAATGAAAGCATGTAATTCGGACATTTTTTGCTGCTTCTTAACTATGACAACATTATTATGATGCTCCAAACATGGCGTCACAACAAAGTCAATGGTGACACATCTTTTGTGAGCAGTTTAATGTTGGAGTTGTAGGGATGGCATGATATGTATTTATGAATATTGATATTGTTTTTTCTCCCAGCTCAGGATGGTTCAGTGTCTCCTTTGCTTAGCAAGGTGGAGAAAAACTACTCCAGGTTTCCTACTTAAGCATTTAGAGAATCTGATGAGGTTTAAGCATTATATTTACAACCTTTATACTTGTGTATCAATTCGAATTGTTTAATTTAACATTAAGAGTTTGGTTGTGTTGAAGATGACTTTGTGTTTTCTGTTCACTTGTCCTCCTAGCCTTGAAATATTTTACATCAACAATGGCATTTCAGGCTAAGCCTAAAAGTATTTTTGATGATTTCACATGGTTTCGTTTTAGGGTAGCCTAGAGATATTTTATTATTTCTGTCACTAGGCCCTTGCCAGCTCTCGTTCTCAGCCTAAATAAAGACCTGAGATGTATATAGGATGTGATCATGTGTTAACCCCATTTTGTATCACAAAGACGGAGATTAAAAATGGTGTCTATTGTAATCATTAGGCCAGGCGACCTGCTCTGGCTCCTGCTGTGAATCTGCTGTTCTCCAGACTGAACCTTTCCCTTTCTGGGAAGGGACATGATGATGTCAACCTGACTTTGCAGGAAACAGTTAGGCCATCGAGTTGATTAAGATTAAAAACTGCACATCAACAACACACAGCACGCAGCCTTGGTCTTCATATTCCTATAACTTGGGATGGAGGACGACTTTGACCAGAGGGTGTGGTTGAGGTGCTTAACAGAGCACACGCAGCACTGTGGGGACTTGCCTGGGGTTGTGTAACATGCAAGTCATGTTGTTAGAGTAAAAACAGAGATCACTTCCCACCATTTCGATCCAAAACTGAGTTAAAGCTGTCTGAAATATTGACAATAAACCTCCAGCTTAGTGTTATTTACATGCACAGCTGAGTGATGTGCTTTGTTGATTCTTGTTGTGTGCCGCTTTAGTAAAAGGATCCACATTATATTACTTGAAAACAGTGCCCTATCACAGTACTGACGTGTGTACTCTTCTGGTAGAATAGAGTTAGAGTGAAATAAAAACAGTGTGTCCTTAAGCCTATTTCAAACAGGACTGTTTTTGGTGTCCTCTGTGAGAGATTTAATCTTTAGAGATAGGCCTGGAGAACAGAGAGACTTGTTATCACCTCAGGGTCAGGACTGACGCTCTGTAAAAGTCTCAACACACCAACATGCTCTGTCTTATGATACCTCTGCTCATTCAAGTTATTTTCTGAGGTGGGTGTGTTTTGCATCAAAGAGGCTGGATGGTTACACACATGCGGGAGCATCTTGACACAGGATATTGGAAGATAAAGAAAATTGTGCTAGGCATTGAATTCCCTCTGTGCATGGATGCAGCAGTTCGATCCTAATTCTGAACTGAATACAACTGGTGCTGTCATTTTTTAGTAGTGAAAATCACCCACGCCCCAGAAAAACAACAAGATTAGAAACATCCCCAGCAGCCTGCAGTTTGTGACTGAAGCCCGGCGGACAGAAATACAGACATAATGGGTTAGAGTGATAAGGCCTGTAGGGAGGAGGCCTGCTCCTCTGAAACACACACACACACACACACACACACACACACACATACCTTTAAAATGTGACCACCCATTGACTGAGGACAAATGACATGTGTCAGTGTAAAAAAAAATGCGTAGGGCGCATGGTCCCTTTCATTTGCTGCTCTTTGTGCTGGAAACTGCTGAGCCACACACACACGCACGCACACATACACACACACACCCTACATGCATGTGCTCTCCTCTGCTGCCGAACAGAATATAAACACACACACACGATGAGCGCCACAAAAGGACGCATGAGACCTCTGTGAATACGACTACAGCTGGGCAGGCCTGCAGCCTCCACGCTAACCTACCTGCGCTGCCGTAGGACTTTGCCAACAGCCACCCGACACTTGCGCAAATTTTCGCCTTGGCACAGTCGTACAAGTCGGATGGTTTTATCTCCGGGACCACAAAAGTCTTCCTCATGGTGGGGGAGTCCACCATAGCGAGGGTGCGAGGGAATGGGAAATGGTTCAAAAATAAACTAGACAGCAAAAGAAAATATTCACGCTATCATCCTCTCTGACTGCTCCACACGGCCGGGGCTTGGATTACGGATTGTCGAGGGGAGAAATATCCGGCCCGGAGCTGCGACCAAATGCGGTTAAAGTCCTTCTCTGTGCGGCTGTAGGAGATCGAATCCCGGTTGAATGGAAGCCTCACGATCAGGTGAAGCTCCGAGCCGCCGGGGTGTTGGAGAAAACCGGACTCTTCCCCTTATTCCTGCTCTTCTTCGTCCGCATCGCCGTGCGTCCTGCTCGCTGCGCGGAGCTCCACTGAGTGCCGCGCCGATGACTGACGGCCAGGTGCTCCACACAGGCGGCGCTCGATCGACCCGTCGGCCAATGGCAGAGGGGCTCCGGTTGATGGGGGCGGGAGCAGACATGCAGACAGGAGTAAAGGTTTGATTCCTGCTACAGGTGCACTTCCTGGCGCACAGGTGAACGCCAGCAGGGCCCCTTTCCCACCGGGAAGGTCAAATAACATAAAGTGACCGAATAATAGAAATGTTACCGCAACGCAAATGCTATTGATGGGTTTCTGTATATGTAAACAATGAGCAAAAATGACATATGAATGTACAGATCCTTCACCTTCGCTGCAAAACCACAATATAGAAACACCTCAATATAGTTTGGATACAAAATGTACAGGATCACAGGTACTTTCACAAAAGTCACATAGTGCAATTTATAACTGTCTTAAACTATTTTACTCACACATGTCATCATTGTATTTTTATTTTTTATTAATTTACACATTTCTATCTACTTTATTTGTATTATTTTCCTCCCTCAACTTCTTTCAAAAGGTCTTTACGCCTTTTATTTTACCCTCCCTTAATGTCCCCGTACAGCACCTGTATGAAATGTGCTTTAGAAATAAAACTGCCTTGCAAAAATAATATGCAAAGTATTTCTCTTCACTTCTGGATTTCTAGTACTGATGTTGTAAGAATCCAAACAGTGTGTGAATTTACAGCAGTGTTCAGATAGTTAAAGCTATTTTATCAATTGTTGAGTATTTCAATGACCCTGCACAGTCCTCAGGGTTGACTGTGTGTAGATGTGCATGGACAGACTTTGATTGAGTGACTATTATCATATTCAGTAGTTTATAGATTTTGGTCACTTTTTTATATTCTGTCAATCATGCTTTTTTGCTTTAATACTAGACAATATTTTAAACCATTATATATTCATCGTGTATATTATTTGTTGCCCTTCAACATGCAAAAATGTATGATCACGTTATCAAGCAAAGACTTAATTAGATCAGAACTATTAATATCAACTTCTGATTAACAATTCACTGAGTATCATAGATCAGCAATAACCTAACACCTTTATTTGTGTTTGAACCTTTGTTTCTTGTAGTGCACTGTCCACATTAGACAAATTCAATCTCGGGAGTGACTCATCACATGATGTTGCTCAAAGTTCCAAGAGCTCCCTGGGCGCCCCACTGCAGTAACTTCTTAGGAGGATTACCTCTCAGCTATTTTAATCTAATTATGACAGAAACAATTTCGCCCTAGTCAGTACATTTACCAGTTCTGCCAGTTTAACTCTTTGTGATGGTGTGGCAACAATTAAAAGCATGAGGCCATCTTCCAGCATACACGTGTTGAACCTGTATTATAGGATCTGCATTTTAGTTGTGTGTGTATAAAGGACATTTGCCAAACTGTACATCAGCAAAAATCTGTGTGACTTGGATGCTTCAGACTTCTGCCAAGTGTTCCCAACAGCAAACTTTCATGTACAAGTTACTGTATTTATCAAATATAAATCAATTTTTATTACAGCTGCAAGACAATGTAAATAAAGTTTCAGAGACTCAAAGAGACCAGCTTGACACAGCCAGGGTTAGAGCGTAATTGACAAACATCAAAGTTATACAGCATGGCAATAAGAAAACATAGAAAATCTTGTTGTACATGAAGAGCTGTAAAATTGTATTAGGTCACAAGTAGCATTTCTATAGCATTACTTATATCCTCAAAACCTACAACTTTAATAACTGCAGTTTAGTTAACTTTGAATTTTATGTTCTATTTTTCAAACCATTGCACAAACTAATCTTTTCAGAACACAAGACACACCTACTAGTGATCCTCAAGTCAACAATGTGAAGCTCCACTTTCAAGTGAATGCTCTAAGAAGAAACTACGCTCCTCCCCTGTTTTCTAGGGCAGAGCTTCCTGTCAGAGGAAGATATCTGAATTTATTAAGTGTACACAAATGTTTTCACTGTAAATTCTTTTACAAATGTTGTTCCATAACAAAGTCAAACAACATCAGATTTCAATTAGAGTTAACATGTAACCACAACAGTATTTTATAATAGAAAAAAAAGGATCAATTATCTTGAGCCACATACCAAGGACTGACACCTTGTGGCCAAAACTAAGAGTTTTTTTTTTTACTATACTGAACTTCTCCCACATTTTTTTTTCATCACATTGTATTAAAATAAAGTGGATACAACTGAATATTAATACTAAATTTAAAAATAGAGCCTATTCAATCATTACAAGAGATATCAGAAGAATGCATCTTTGCAAAGTTCAGTGAGAAAAAGCATCTTTCAGTCATCTTTGAGTCCTCCAAAGACAGCTGTGGGGACGCTCTTCTGTTCAAGCCGCACCTCTGTAAAAGGCCGGGAGGAGAAGACAATAAGTTCATGCATTTTCATCGATAAAACATGTCAGTACTCAAAAAAGCATCACGTATTTCTGTTTTGCAGCTGAGGCAAGGGCTGATGTGTGCGTCACTCACCTTCTGGTCCTTGGTCTTCATCGTCATCCTCGTCATCATCATCAATGTCGATCTCATCAGGATTAGCCTGTTTAGAGAGCTGAGCCAACTCACTGCGAGAAGTGTCACTCCTGTATAAACACATGAGGAGAATATGACCTAAGAGTCTAATCTTCCTCTGAAGGATGTCTTCCTGCTTCGTAAAAAACTAAAAAAAAATTATAATTTCCAATTAAGTAAAAACAAGATGAACAACCAACCTGACGAAGAGAATCTTCTCTTTGGGCTTAGGTTTGTCCTGCTCGGCTTCTGCAGCAAGCTGTTGTGCTTTCTGCTCTAACATCTTCATGTCATCAATTCCCATCTGGCCTGGAGCAAGATCTGAAACTGGGAACGAGTGAAAAAATATACAAGGACACAAATAAATGAATCCATCCAGTGCATTCATTGCAAGTAGAGAAAATACTTGTCACAGAACAGAGTAAGGTCACTCACCAGTGCCTGTGGTGGTTGTTATAGCCTTCATCATCTGAGAGGACATGAAGTTGACCTGGGTGTTGTATGTGGCCTGGACACTGCGTTTTATCCTCAGCATTTCTCTAATGGTGTCCTCATTTCCATGGCGGATCTCAAATTCTTTCCAGGCCTGCCAGAAAGTAGCTGTAACCTGAAAGACCAAGTTCACAGGTAAGTCAGGATAAATGTACTATGTATAGACCATTGATCAAAGCGGGACATTTTATTTATAATGCCTGGAAGTGGTTTCGCTCACCCTTGGGTCACAGATCTGGGAGCAGTAGGAGTAGATTGCTCTGGCCCGATCAATCTCACCCAGTTTACTCTCCATGTCAGAAAATCGCAGACACATGTCCCTCGCATGCTCATCAGGAAGGACCTGGTTAACATATAAAGTTACAATTCAGAATTAAAATTGTTATAGTGCTGAATAGCATAAGCATTTCAACTTTCCCAATAAAATACAACATTTAAATTTGATTATCAGGATCAGAAAAATGTTTCCATACCTCAATGGCTTTCTGGTAAATTGCTCTGGTATAAGTAACACCATAAATTTCAGCGGCTCTCTTGATGTAGATATTGAACATGTGATGTCTCTCCCCAGTTTCGACTGCCTGTGTCGCTCTTTCATATACAGCCATTGCATGCCGTGCCAATCCATACTCTTCCTCCAATTTGGCGTACAACAGGTAAATGGCTGAAAGGCAAGGCACAGCGGAGCAGTGTATTAATTTCATTAAAAAATAAATAAATACAAAAGCTGTCTGTCACTTTAAAAAGCTACTTACTCTTGGCAAACTTGGCGGGGCAGCCATCAAGGGCTTGTTCAAATAAATCTCTTGCCCTCTCCAGCTTCTTGCCCCCGTATCGATCAATGAACTTGGTGAGGTAAGTGTTCCAGATGTCATAAACGTTTGGCCACCTGAAGAGAGCGATACCACGCTCATATGCCTGAAATACAGTAGGTGTTAACAAAGACGTTAATAATTCTTCAAATTGGCGCTAGGCAAGAACACTGAAATAAATGTGGGTTTAGTGAATTAGTATTGTGTTATTACTTTGAAGCTTTCCTCAAAGTAGTTGTGCTCTTCAAGAAACATGGCATAGTTGATGATGATCTGTGGCGTCGCGATGCGGAGGTCAATAATACGGTCATACACTGCCTTCGTAGACTGAAAAGACAAAACAATAAAATTGAGAGAAAAGTAGCATCCACAGTTAAAGGATATGACGATTCTAAGTAATAAATAGCTCAGAGTTTAACTGTAATTTAAATCAAACCAACTGTATTTGGTTAGCTTGTATAACATAATGGAAACTTAGGGACATGTAGTGAACATACCTGGAAAGAGCCAAGACTCTCCTCCAAGTCTGCCAGCATAGACCAGACCTTCAAGGACTTGTACACCCTGTTTTGGACTGGCTCAGATGCATCAAAGTACTCTGCTTTCTTAGATGGGATGGCTGTAGCTTTCTATGTGCAAAACATGGAAGAAACCAATGTGTTGAAATTCTACCCACAAAGCATTTAAACACACATTCATGAGTGGATTTATTAATTTAAGAAATACATTTCACTCAGTGCTCAAGAGCATTTCAATTGATGCACAGGGACATGCAAGTATTGCTAATCAATAGACCTTATTTTACTATTACATGATCTCTTAACAAGCAGAGCATCCACAATTCTATTTTATCAGGCTCTAAATTACAATCAGATATTATCTGTGATCCACTCTACATTTACCAGGTCTTTCAAGTTTGAAAATATGCCCTTAAAAAACATTTGAAGATGAAGAACGACGCTGTAGTTTCTCCGTCTTGCCACTAGATGCTACTAAACATCTAGCATAATATCCATTGTACAGACTGCACCAATAATAATCCCTACAGAAGTGTCTCACCCTCAGTATGCGCAGTGCCTGTTCATAGTTCTCATGGCGAAGCTCCATCTCCCCATATTCACACCACACTGCAGCAAGATCATCCACCTGCTTGTAGTTCACCTTGGTAGCCTTCTCAAAGATTGTCCTGGCCTGAGTGACAGTCAGTTAAAAGCGAGATTAATTAAAAATACAGAGTCTCATTTGATTCTTAAGAGCAGATAGTTTGAAATACCAGAGTGGAAAGACTTCCATGACTTACATCATCCAGCTGCTCATTTTCCTCATAGAATTTAGCGAAGGAGACCCAGAGGGAATGAGGCTTCCCCGTGGCCTTCATTGGATCCACTGTCTGTACTGCCTCAGTGTATGTGTTGATAATCTGCAAACCATTGTGCAGTGTTACCCAAGTGATGTTTGTTAGCAATATCAATTGCGTGTGCACTGACCGGGTCCAAAGAATATTTATAAAATGTTAACAACCCAACACTCACCTGTCGTGGATTGCCATCGTACAATTTTACCCGCTTGTGCCACTCGTGCACATTATGGGGGTTTTGCCTCAGCAGAACACTGTTCAAAAGGAGGGGCCGTCGGGCTATAAGCTGCTCAAAGCGGGCAAGTCGAAGCTCCAGGTCTATGTCATCTAGGAGGAGAGGCACAAAGAGTACAGCATGCATGAGATGAGACGTGAAATAAAGGCGTGTACATATATTGTGGATATTAACATTAATGAATCCACACACACCTTCTTCATCCTTCCCAATCTCAGCAGTGGTCTCCATCTTGGCAGCAATCATGCTCTCCTCGAACTGGGCATAGCTATCAAACACTTGCGTGAAATCCCTCACTGTCACCACTGTAAGGATGGCCTCCTCATATACATCGCGGGCCTGACATAGATAATTCACAATCAGTGATTCAAACCAGCACACTGTGAACTACTATTAATGCAACTGAGCTACATATGTTAAGTGCTTTATGATATGAATAAAAGAGTAAGATGAAACATACTTTCTCAAAGTGGCCACTCCTGATGTAATAGTCAGCTAAAGAGCACCAAAGTTTTCCAAGTTGGTCAGTGAAGCGGGTGAGGCCTCCTCGGATGATGGCTCCTACATTCAGGGAAGTCACCTTATCAGGGTTCTGGGAGATTAGGTCGCACAGCTCATGCCACAGCTGTTCAAGAAAAATGTAGAAAACAGAAATATTGTTTCCTTTCCAGCTTTAAAAGTATAACAAACTTGTCACATTGGGAGGTGATGAGAACAAAATCTTACTTGATAGTTAGATTTTCCCTCTTTGGACACAAAGCTTTCGTCATTCACAACTGCTGCCAGACGCACAGCTGCTTCATCCAAGCGGCCAACAGACCGTAAGTAGTCTATGTATTCCTCTGCATTTTGTGGAGAAAGCTACATGGAACAAAAAGATGACAGTACATTGCCATTATCCCCATGAACAGTAATCTTAAAAAGTTTGAATCTAATATTTATAGGAAATGTCTTACTCTTACAATAGCTCGATATATTATGATGTTACGGCCTTTCGGATAATTCATTTTTGTAAACAAAATCCGTAAGACTAAAACAGCAAATCCAGTAGCTATTCTCTCAGCTGAGAATCTTTAGATATTTACAGAGACATACATTCAGAGATATCATACCACAGCCCAGTCATTACCATACGATGTCAGTGTAAATACAATTACAGAATCTTATCAGAAGTCATGATATCCTGAATATCAACTGCTGTATGGAAATGGGATTGTGCACCATGCTCTCACCTTAAGATACCTACGATACACCCGGATAGCAGTCTCAGGCAGGGACAGGGTACGGACGAAGCGGAGATACAGAGGCCAGATGCGTGGGTGCTGAGTAACAGGAAGAGCTCTGAGTGCACGGTCAAATGTTCGCCGACTTCTCGTGATCTTGCTCTGAGACACAAGGAACTGGCAGTAATCGAGCCATATTCTGGGCATCTAGTTTAAGGAAGGACTCATGTTAGTTTCAAGCACATCACAGACCACTGTATCACAATTTGTTTTTACTGTCAGGACTTTCTGGATGGAGTTTGACAGGAAGTATTACCTTATGCATGAACACCAGAGCCCTTTCATGGCAATTATTGATCTCTTCATAAGCTGGTTCCGTGATGCATTTCCCTTTGACTTGTTTCCGTCTCTCTCTCAGGTAACTGTACCACAGCTTATAACTGTAAATAAGCCGGCAATGGTTATTAAGAACAGTTCGATAACAATGAAAAGTACCTTTAGACAATCAAAAAAATCATTAAGTCAAACATATTAACTTTCTTTAACAATGCCTATCATGTTTTGATCTGCGGAAATGCTTGACATCCAATATACTGCTGTGAAAGCAATAACCTGAGGACTTGCAGGTTTCACTAGCAACCTGGTTTGGGTGTACGGTTGTGATGATTAAGCAGCCTGTGTGTTAGCTACCTGCCAGGCAGCTCCTTCAGAGCCCGCTCATAGATCATGTTCAGGGTGGATTTGGATGCGTTCTGTTTGAATTCGATGTAACGCATCCAGCACTTGACCGAATACGGGTTCCGGATAATCTCCTCTTCATAGGGCAGATCATCGTCCTCCTAACATTGAGAAATCACAACACAAAACATCATTTTAAAAAGGAGTCAACGTAGCGTGTGCTAAAGCTAACATTAGCGCGACATCGTAACGTTACAACAACGTTTACCTGAACCAGGAGCAACTTAACGTTAACCACTGTAGGTACACATTTCCCATGCGTTTGATAAAGATTTAGAAGACAAGCGTGTACACACATCTCTGATTCCCAGCCTACGGACCACAACAACTTCAACAGTTAAACAGCTAGGAAAGGTTAGCTAGCTACACCCGTTCTCACCAAACGTTAATAGCTACATATAACTGAATGGGGTAACTCACAAACATAACATCGGGTTTTCCGTTTAACGACGGCATGTCTTCGTTTAGAGTGAAAAGAACGGAACAAGAGCCGCCCCAGATGATAAAAAAAGCTAACTTTAGCTGAAGCTAGTTAGCGGACCTTTCAAAGCGTGTAGTCCTGAGGGTTACTTCCGGTACGTCACAGAGTGCGCCATGGCGTTGGGGGGAAAAAACTACAAAACTCTGGATATTTGTAGTCCGGAAAAGATCCTTTGTATGTAGGCCATGCCCTGAAACTGTACACTACTGAGTCACTTGTGCTTCATCTGACATTTAAAAAGTCTGTCGTTTAAATCATGTTGAGTCATTTTAGCTCTTATCAGGTCTCGGTCCCCTGGCAACCAATATTAAAACAACAGCTAAAAATCTAGCTGTCACATTCGATTCATTGAATCCTGCAACTTCCATCTAAAAAATATGTCTAAAATTAAATTAATTCTATCTCTCCCTGACTTAGAAAGAAAACAACAATTTGTACAATTTAGGTGAAACACACTAGTGAAAACATCTCTAGGATTCAATTTATGTCATTAGATCCCTTGCACCTAAATCTTACTCACTGAACCTTTAAATTCAAGATTGATTTTAAGATTCTTTTAATAACTTTCAAAGCTCAACAAGGGCTGGCCCCTACTTACATTCCTCAGCTATTGACTCCCTACAATTCCAGTTGCAACCTAAGATCGGCCAGCTTGTCCTTGTTAGCTGTCCCTAGGTCAAGGCTGGCTACTCTTTCAGGATATTTTTTTTACAGTAATCAGAAATAAGCAACATATTTGTCTCTAATTTGTGCTAAGCTCTGCTGATGACTGCTTTTTTACAGCATAAGAGAAATGTTGCACATTGCGAAACTAAGCTGAGTAATCATGGCTCAAATGACAGCCACTGTGTTTGAGCCATGACAACGCTATGCAAACCTGTAAGGACAACAAAATACAATATAAAAAAACCAAAAAAGAAAACGTTGTCTGCATTTGCATAAAACAGAGCATATAATGTATTAATTCATAGAGGTGAGCCATTTTTCTTCAAATAAAGTATCTCACAATATGTTATGAAAAAACTCTAGCACAATGCCCCAAACCCTCATGTTTATCTGCAAGGATTAAATGTTTGTCTACATCATAAGCATCCACCAACTTGACATGTTGGTTCACTACACTTGTGGCTTCTAGACACAGATAATTAGGGATACAAAGATGTAATATAAATACTGTGGATAAGTTCTGAATGTTTAACGGTTGAGTATTTTTTTTTCATTTAAAAGGTACAGTGATAAAAATAATTCAAAAACTATTATTGTTTAATTTAATGTTAATGCTTCGAAAGGCACTTGGAAGGCTGTCAGCTGTTTGTGTAGGATTATGTATGTGGATTTATTTTGGGGCCAATGCCAGAAATGTCTGAAAATGAGAGTCGCATAGTCTTTCAAGGACACTGGGTTTCCATAACAGCAACAACAGAATCTAATGGCCCGGGGATAAAGATCTTTGACATCCGAGTGGGACTTAATATAGGTCTTATCTCAGCCTGGTTGGCAAACACATTTCTATACCTTTTAAGGCAAGGTGTAATACCACTTGAACTTTATGGAAAGGGCCTTACATTCAGTTTTATTAGAGGAACACAAGATGTGCCAGTGTGCTGCAACTGTATACCAGTGGCAGTTGGGGGCTTCTCCAAAATTAAGTTCCATTCCTGCTACGGACATATTTAATTGCAGGGGTAAATGGAAAGATCTCATTATAAAGTAATGAAATCTCTCTCTCAAGTAAGTCAGAATCTAAATTTATAAAAGTAAATTATTTATTGGAGCAAATAAGTGGTTCAAAAACACGGGTATGTATTGCACAGCATCTATTTTGAACATTGCCATCACCCATAGGTTATGGGCAGAGAGAAAATTAAATCCAATGCTTCTCTATAAAACATGTTGCATGCTATTACCAATATCAAATGCTATTCTCTTCAAAATGAATATGTGGTGCATGATGGATATTAACCTACAATAATAAAGGTTATTTTAATGATATTGGTGATAATCATAAAAAGTATTGTTTTACTGTATTTCAAATATCTGAAATGTGGACAAGGTGAAACTCAATACTTATGACATTTCAGAGTATCTCAGAGTAGAGTTTATGGGTCAAAAAAGAAAGTCACACAACTCCCTTAACAAATAATTTAAATATTTATTTGTTAGATTAGACAAGTTATTATCCTACAATACAGTAATGCAATTTGAAAATAAAGATTTTGATCCGAGATCGCTGAAGAAATTTTTCAATTTTTTTGTTCAATTGCTATTTTAAGACTTGTGCAATGTTATATCTCAAGACACAGAAAAAGCAAGATGGGTCTTAAGATGTCAGGGATGCTTGACCAAATCTAGTGGCAGGCTGCTGCTGACTAGGCAGTCCCAGCCTCTATAAAAGCAGTAGCCTCAGGCTCCTCTGATAACTGACAGGCATCCCACACAGGTTAGTGCTTTGTGTCTTTATATCACATAATTTGCTTTTACTGACATTAATATTATATTAATGTTACTTATATTTTAGTAGTAGTAAGTACACTTGTAATACCCTGATTCAAACATATTGTTTACAAATATGTTTAATACACTTTGCAACTACTTTAATGGCTAATTTGGAGAAGTTTTTTAGTGAGTAGTGTAAATGCTGTTTCCTGTTGTGGGCACCATGCAGTGTACAATATTTTAACTTTGTGTTGTCTTCAATGATTGTCAGAGGAACTCAGTGTGTGCATACCTACACATATGCATACAGGTGCAGGACAAAAAGCCAGGGTACAGAATTTACAAAAGAGTAGTTCTGCACACTGTTTTATTCTGTCATTTTAACAAGGCACATTTTTATCTGAAAGGTCTTTCTCAGACAAATGAGAGCAGACAGCAGTGTTTCTAGTAAAGGCAGCGACCAAGTTCAATCATATTCAACTGATAGACATCAAGCAGTGGAGAAAAGCGAAAAACACCACCAGATGGCTACCACAAGAGTGCACACAACAGGACCACCGCAGGGGAGAGAATCATCAGAAATTCATAAATCTTTTTTAATTGTTAGTTTAATTGTATTTAGAAAAAACATGATGGTGACAAGGCAGAAAAAAAATGTTTTACAATTTTCAGTCTTCTGCGGTTATCATCTCAATCTCTCTTCAAAGGCATCCCTGGACAACAACAGACACTCAAGAGGGATAAACTGAAGTAAGACGTGTTTGCAATAATATAACCTCCATAATGAAAAATAATATCAACACACTTCATTCAACACTATTCTCTTACTTTTCAGTCCCATCTGAAGTGCCATCATGAGCACAGACGCAGAGATGCAGCAGTATGGCCCGGCGGCTATCTACCTCCGGAAGCCAGAGAGGGAGAGGATTGAGGCACAGAACACTCCGTTTGATGCCAAAACAGCCTTCTTTGTGGTGGATGCTGATGAGATGTACCTCAAGTGTAAACTTGTGAAGAAAGAGGGGGGCAAAGCCACAGTTGAGACTGATACTGGAAAGGTAGGTGAATCAAATTTGAAATACTATTCTAAAATATAATCTTAGAAATTTAGTTTTGTCCATCTATTTCATTTTATGTCAATTGATTTCATCTGACCGATGAAACTGAACTCCAATTTTCTATTCAGACTGTTACTGTGAAAGAGACCGAAATCGATCTCAGGAATCCTCCAAAGTTTGACAAGATTGAGGACATGGCCATGATGACCCACCTCAATGAGCCTTGTGTGTTGTATAACCTCAAAGAGCGTTATGCATCATGGATGATCTACGTGAGTTTGCAAACTAACACTTATACTGAAGTAAATATATAGAGAACAAAAAAAATTCAGATGAGGTTATTTGTTTTTACCACAGCTAAAACTCAAAATGAAGTTCAAACTGAAATGATGTAGATATCAAATGTAGAAACTGTGGCTTTAAAAGGGCACTCCTCTCTATTTCAGACCTACTCAGGCCTGTTCTGTGTCGTCGTGAACCCCTACAAGTGGCTTCCTGTGTACGACACTATAGTTGTGGAAGGATACAGAGGCAAGAAGAGGATTGAGGCACCGCCCCACATCTTCTCCATCTCTGACAATGCCTATCAGTTCATGCTCACAGGTGAGTCAATTTGACACATACCACTCAGTCAAAGCAAAAATTATATAAAATGAAACTGAAACCATACCAAAGCATTACACATCATCACAAATGACAAATTCCACACATCAATTTTCTCTGTATCAATCTATTAGATGGACTTCATTACAAACAATAAGAGATAGTCATCTCATGTTGTTCATCTATAAAGCTCTGCCGTTGTTTGCTGGCGATTGTGAATGTTTCTTGTTCTCAGGCCTCTTTTGGAAAAGAGATCTCGATCTCAATAAAGATTAAATGAATTACATTACATATTACATATGTGTTCATTTCAGATCGTGAGAACCAGTCTGTCCTTATCACGTGAGTAATACTTACATACCTGAAAAAGGGAATTGACAAATATAGAATTTTAAAAAATAAAACACAAAAAACCCTCAAAATATTCCTTTGTCCCTCAGTGGAGAATCCGGTGCTGGAAAGACTGTCAACACCAAGCGTGTCATCCAGTACTTTGCAATAATTGCAATGACCTCAAGTAAGAAGGCTGAGGCAGCAGCTGGCAAGATGCAGGTAAAATGGTTGTTTTCCCTCAAAATGTTCAGAATATATTTTTATTCTAAATACTAACAACAAAATGCTATAAATTTTATCTCTTTGTGTAGGGTTCGCTGGAAGATCAAATCATTGCAGCCAACCCTCTGCTGGAGGCTTACGGTAATGCCAAGACTATCAGGAATGACAACTCTTCTCGTTTTGTGAGTAAAAATAAATTAAATAAATATGAGCTTTTTGAGCTGCATTCCAAGGATCATGCTAGCCTAAGTCTAATTTCTTTAGGGCAAATTCATCCGAATCCACTTCGGAACATCGGGCAAGCTGGCCTCAGCAGATATTGAAACATGTAAGTCATTATCTATATTTTGTTCAGTCATCTAAGTTTCAATTTACAATTCAATATGAAGCCATTTGTTGTGTGATGATATACATGCAATGTTTTTTTTCTGACTTTGATTTGTTGAACGTAGATCTACTGGAGAAGTCCCGTGTCACCTTCCAGTTGTCTGCTGAGAGGAGCTACCATATCTTCTATCAGCTGATGACAGGCCACAAGCCTGAGCTGCTGGGTATGACAAAACATGGACAATAGGAATTATAGAGTTGGAATCAAGATACTGTAGCAGGAGGACTGATTCATTTATTTCTTCTATTCTTTTGTAGAGGCTCTTCTGATAACCACCAACCCCTATGACTACCACATGATCAGTCAGGGTGAAATCACTGTGAAAAGCATTGATGATGTGGAGGAGTTCATTGCAACAGATGTACACAAAAATTCCTAATTGTTTTTGAGATTGTAAAATTGAGAATCCAAGACCAAAATGTCCCAAATGTTGACTACTTTCTTTTCGGTGTAATGCAGACTGCTATTGACATCTTGGGCTTCAATGCTGAGGAGAAGGTTGGCATATACAAGCTGACTGGTGCTGTGATGCATCATGGCAACATGAAATTCAAGCAGAAGCAGCGTGAGGAGCAGGCTGAACCTGACGGCAATGAGGGTAAATTTGATAATGATGCCTTGAAGCATGTCTGTCACATGTATAACACATGACTCTAAACATGACATAGTTCAGTGAACTAAAGATTTTTCTCTCCATCAGTGGCTGATAAAATCGCCTACCTTTTGGGCTTGAACTCAGCTGACATGCTGAAATGTCTGTGCTATCCAAGAGTCAAGGTCGGAAATGAAATGGTGACCAAAGGTCAAACCGTTCCACAGGTACAAAAACAGAGGAAACTTGATGCATCTACAAATCCAGGACTGGTTTAAAGACCAAGCAGGTTTTTCTAAATATTGCCCTTTTTTCTAGGTCAACAATTCTGTCTCAGCTCTGTGCAAGTCTATCTATGAGAAAATGTTCTTGTGGATGGTCATCCGTATCAATGAGATGCTTGACACAAAGCAGGCAAGACAATTCTTCATTGGTGTGCTGGATATCGCTGGATTTGAGATCTTTGATGTAAGTGGCCTGAAAACTATCTGAGCAGTGTAACAGATGTACACAAATATGCTATGCACTCATACATTTTGGCTATTACAGTACAACAGCTTGGAGCAACTCTGCATCAACTTCACCAATGAGAAACTGCAACAGTTCTTCAACCACCACATGTTTGTCCTGGAGCAAGAGGAGTACAAGAAAGAAGGCATTGAATGGGAGTTCATTGACTTTGGTATGGACTTGGCTGCCTGCATTGAGCTTATTGAAAAGGTAAGTAGCTACTTGGGAAGAACTTTTTTTATGTGCAAATTGTTGCCTTCACAGATACATTTTAAACATGAGATGTAAATTGTTCTCAGCCAATGGGCATCTTCTCCATCCTTGAAGAGGAGTGCATGTTCCCCAAGGCCTCTGACACAACTTTCAAGAACAAGCTGCATGATCAGCATCTTGGCAAGACCAAGGCCTTTGAGAAGCCAAAGCCTGGAAAGGGCAAGGCTGAGGCTCACTTCTCCCTGGTTCACTATGCGGGTACAGTGGACTACAACATCACCGGCTGGCTGGACAAGAACAAGGACCCACTGAACGACTCAGTTGTTCAGCTGTACCAGAAAGCTTCAAACAAACTGCTTGCTCTTCTGTATGCAGCTCATGCCGGAACTGACGGTAAGAAGCGAATCAGTCAAAACGGGTAATACTGGTAATGTTACTAGCATGCAGGTTATATGTGGACATAAGCCATGGGACCAATAAAACAAATTCATGAAATAATAGCATTGTTCAAACTTCTTTTAAAAAAATATAGATGCTGCTAGTGGCAAGAAGGCTGGTAAGAAGAAGGGTGGTTCCTTCCAGACAGTGTCTGCTCTTTTCAGAGTATGTATTTCTTCATAATTTTGGAGTACAATCAAAGCCAGTATAGAAATTATATTTGACTTAATTTTTCATACTGTTGATGCACAGGAGAACTTGGGCAAGCTGATGACCAACTTGAGGAGCACACATCCTCACTTTGTGCGTTGCCTGATTCCCAATGAGACAAAGACCCCAGGTAAGAATCCCAAATTCTTACTAATTGGATTTTATGTTTCACAGTGGTCCAAGGAAACATTTCCAATTACTTCAATTTGCAACTCTCAGGTCTGATGGAGAACTTCTTGGTCATCCACCAGCTGAGGTGTAATGGTGTGCTGGAGGGCATCAGAATCTGCAGAAAGGGCTTCCCCAGCAGAATCCTCTATGGTGACTTCAAGCAGAGGTGACTTTTTAGGACAGGCAATTCAATTTATTATGATGACGTTACCTCAGGCCAATAGCTGAGGTACATACAAATATCAACATAATAATATTTTGTAGATACAAAGTACTGAATGCCAGCGTCATCCCTGAGGGACAGTTCATTGACAACAAGAAAGCTTCAGAAAAGCTGTTGGGCTCCATTGATGTGGACCACACTCAGTACAAGTTTGGGCACACAAAGGTACAATTCTATGGGCAATTTCAAAAACTGTTGTTTATTACAAATCAAGTATTATCTGTGTTTCCTGATGATGGATTTCACTGATTTGACACCATAGGTGTTCTTCAAAGCTGGTCTGCTGGGTACCCTGGAGGAGCTGAGAGATGAGAAACTGGCTACGCTGGTGACCATGACTCAGGCCCTCAGCAGGGGATATGTCATGAGGAAGGTGTTTGTTAAGATGATGGAGAGGAGGTAAAATATTTATATTTCATATAGTAGCATTAACTGTACAGTCCAATCATGTAGATATCTTTCTTCAATTGTTATCCTTTGCAAATCCTTGACATCTAATAGCAGTATAAACTACATATTCTCTGCAATTAATTTCCCAGGGAATCCATTTATACAATCCAGTACAACGTTCGTTCATTCATGAATGTGAAAAACTGGCCATGGCTGAAAGTGTACTTCAAGATCAAGCCTCTTCTGAAGAGTGCTGAGACTGAGAAGGAGCTGAGCCAGATGAAGGACAACTATGAGAAGATGCAGACAGACCTGGCTACTGCCCTGGCCAAGAAGAAGGAACTGGAAGAGAAGATGGTTTCCCTGCTGCAAGAGAAGAATGACCTGCAACTGCAAGTGGCTTCGGTAAGATTTATTTAGTATACACATTGTGTACATGCTCAATGAAATAAAACCCTAATCCAATTTCATTATCATCTTCTGACTTTCTGTGTACCTTACTGAAGCTGTACATGAATTGAACAAATAATTAGCATTGAATAATCAAATGTTTAACAAAATAAGCAAATGATCCTCTTGTACTGTAGGAAGGGGAAAATCTCTCAGATTCTGAGGAAAGATGTGAAGGGCTCATTAAGAGCAAAATCCAGCTTGAGGCCAAACTCAAAGAGACAACTGAGAGACTGGAGGATGAAGAGGAAATCAATGCTGAGCTGACTGCCAAGAAGAGGAAGCTGGAGGATGAATGCTCTGAGCTGAAGAAGGACATTGATGATCTGGAGCTCACCTTGGCTAAAGTGGAGAAGGAGAAACATGCCACAGAAAACAAGGTTCACACATAAACACAATGATATAAAATAATACACGTTTCTATCAATGGGTCAAGTATGTGTAGGTATAAATATTAAGTTTTTATTTCATTTTATAGGTGAAAAACTTGACAGAGGAAATGGCTTCACAAGATGAGTCCATTGCCAAGTTGACTAAGGAGAAGAAAGCCCTCCAAGAGGCCCACCAGCAAACACTGGATGATCTCCAGGCAGAGGAAGACAAAGTCAACACTCTGACCAAGGCCAAGACGAAGCTGGAACAGCAAGTGGATGATGTAAGAAAACAGTACACATTTTCTTTGTATTGACAAGACTCCAGGAATGTATGGTCTGTCTTATAAATGCCACAAACTATTATTGATAAATGTTATTTTATAGCTTGAGGGATCACTGGAGCAAGAGAAGAAGCTCCGCATGGACCTTGAGAGAGCCAAGAGGAAGCTCGAGGGAGATCTGAAACTGGCCCAGGAATCCATCATGGATCTGGAGAATGACAAGCAGCAGTCTGATGAGAAAATCAAGAAGTGGGTTTTTTTAAGTTTATGAAACTTCTTATGAGCATCTCACACACTGCACGCATTCAACCTTTTTGTTCTCTTCTTCATCAGGAACACAACACTGACTTAATATGATTTTACTTTCCTTTTACAGGAAGGACTTTGAAATAAGTCAACTCCTCAGCAAGATTGAGGATGAACAGTCCCTCAGTGCTCAGCTTCAGAAGAAGATCAAGGAACTCCAGGTAATGTTATTTTACACAAATATTAGATTCAAAAAATCAGAAATGTCTTCTAGTCAATAGCCTTTTCTGATGTTACTGTCATCAAATCTAGGCTCGCATTGAGGAGCTGGAGGAGGAGATTGAGGCTGAGAGAGCTGCTAGGGCCAAGGTTGAGAAACAGAGAGCTGACCTCTCCAGGGAGCTCGAGGAGATCAGTGAGAGGCTTGAGGAAGCTGGTGGAGCAACAGCCGCTCAGATTGAGATGAACAAAAAGCGTGAGGCAGAGTTCCAGAAGATGCGTCGCGACCTAGAGGAGTCAACCCTGCAGCATGAAGCTACCGCATCAGCTCTTCGCAAGAAGCAGGCTGACAGTGTTGCAGAGTTGGGTGAGCAGATCGACAACCTGCAGCGTGTCAAGCAGAAGCTGGAGAAGGAAAAGAGCGAGTACAAGATGGAGATAGATGACCTCTCCAGCAACATGGAGGCAGTTGCCAAAGCAAAGGTTAGTGGCTTATTTTTAAGTTTTACATTTATAAAATATTAAAATTTTACTTTATGAATTTAAGTGTGGCTATAGAACAAAAGCATATTGAAAATGTTTAAGTCACTACAACAGATATTTTTCAAATGTAGCTCATGTATTGTTGACAGGGCAACTTGGAGAAAATGTGCAGAACTCTTGAGGACCAGCTGAGTGAGCTCAAAACCAAAAATGATGAGAATATTCGCCAGCTCAATGATATTAATGCACAAAGGGCAAGACTGCAGACAGAGAATGGTGAGTCAGCTTTGATGACAAACATTCTGTGGGTGGGTTAATTGTTTTTTATAAACTTATTTACATTGTGTCCTTCAGGTGAGTACTCTCGCCAGCTTGAGGAGAAAGAAGCTCTTGTTTCCCAGCTGACCAGAGGCAAACAGGCTTACACTCAGCAGATTGAGGAGCTTAAGAGACACATTGAGGAGGAAGTGAAGGTAAACAATAACTTTTATCTCCATAAAATACATAATATCATAAATTATAATAAAACTAAAATCTTGTGAAAAAAACTATATTTTTGCTACACCAAGCAGCCAAATAATTAAATTAACATCAAAAACCTTTACAAAATAGTTGTATACTTTACTAGTAAGTAAAAAATGTTTGTGTCATGTTCATCAGGCCAAGAATGCCCTGGCCCACAGCGTTCAGTCATCCCGCCATGACTGCGATCTGCTCAGAGAGCAGTTTGAGGAGGAGCAGGAGGCCAAGGCTGAGCTCCAGAGAGGCATGTCCAAGGCTAACAGTGAGGTGGCTCAGTGGAGAAGCAAATATGAGACTGATGCTATCCAGCGCACTGAGGAGCTGGAGGAGGCCAAGTACATGAATACTTTTTGAATTAATTAATGCATATTTATTCAATATAATGAATTTAAGTATAATATCTTTGCATAGTTAAATACAATCATATTCTTCTGTGTGACAGGAAAAAGCTTGCCCAGCGCCTGCAGGATGCTGAGGAGTCCATCGAGGCTGTGAACTCCAAGTGTGCCTCTTTGGAGAAGACCAAGCAGAGGCTGCAAGGTGAGGTGGAGGACCTCATGATTGATGTGGAGAGAGCTAATGCTCTGGCGGCCAATCTCGACAAGAAGCAGAGGAACTTTGACAAGGTGCTTTAAGGTTAAGAAGTTAAAAACAACAACAAAAAAACAAGATTTTCTTTAAAGGATACATGTCTTTTATTACTCACATGCATGTTTATAGGTCCTGGCAGAATGGAAACAGAAGTATGAAGAGGGCCAGGCTGAGCTGGAAGGAACCCAGAAGGAGGCTCGCTCCCTCAGCACTGAACTGTTCAAGATGAAGAACTCTTATGAAGAGTCTCTGGATCAGCTGGAGACCATGAAGAGAGAGAACAAGAACCTGCAGCGTATGTTGTTTTTGCAAATCAAAATATAACCTATGTCTTATTGTGAGTTTTTCTGTGGCCTCTGAAGGAGATTATAATAAACGATGTACTAATACATCCTATCCTACTTAAAAAAAATATTAGCATGTCCTAACTACCTTGTAAAACAGAATCATTATCTATAGGTAAATATCAAATGAATTTTGGTTTTAATTGTTCTATAGAGGAGATCTCAGACCTGACTGAACAGCTTGGTGAGACTGGAAAGACCATCCATGAGCTGGAGAAAGCTAAGAAGACTGCAGAGATTGAGAAGGCCGAGATTCAGTCAGCACTGGAGGAGGCTGAGGTAACAGAGTTAAAATTAGAAGTAGTAATGATAAACATGTATTTTCTTTTGAATTGGATGCATTTTATCCATTCCTTTGTAATTCAGCATTCATTTAAATGACTTTTATTGACATAACTGTTTAAAATAATTTAAAGGCCACATTGGAGCACGAGGAGTCCAAGATTCTCCGTGTCCAGCTTGAGCTCAACCAGATCAAAGGTGAGGTTGACAGGAAGCTGGCAGAGAAGGATGAGGAGATGGAGCAGATCAAGAGGAACAGCCAGAGGGTGATTGACTCCATGCAGACCACTCTTGATGCTGAGGTCAGGAGCAGGAACGATGCCCTGAGAGTCAAGAAGAAGATGGAGGGAGACCTGAATGAGATGGAGATTCAGCTGAGCCACGCCAACAGGCAGGCTGCTGAGGCCCAGAAACAACTGAGGAACGTCCAGGGACAGCTCAAGGTGAGGTTTGTTGATTGTTGAATGAAAAAGGAGAAATCTTTAACAGGAAATAAAGTTAACATCTTTTCCCCTTTTTATTATCAGGATGCCCAATTGCACCTTGATGACGCTCTCAGAAGTCAGGAGGACATGAAGGAGCAGGTTGCCATGGTGGAGCGCAGAAATGGTCTGATGGTGGCTGAGATTGAAGAGCTGAGAGTCGCTCTGGAACAAACAGAGAGAGGACGCAAAGTGGCTGAGCAGGAGCTGGTTGATGCTAGTGAGCGTGTCGGCCTGCTTCACTCTCAGGTTTGTTTTCTTTCATTAAAAAGAAAATTTAAAAAAAAGAAACAAACAGTGTATATATTGTAATAAACATGACTTTTCTCAAACATCCAGAACACCAGTCTGCTGAACACCAAGAAGAAGTTGGAGTCTGACTTAGTCCAGGTTCAGGGTGAAGTTGATGATGCTGTACAGGAAGCAAGGAATGCTGAGGAGAAAGCCAAAAAGGCTATCACTGATGTGAGTTTACATTTCAATCTCAATAAGAGATTTTAAGGCTTATATCAAATGAAACTAGTATTGGAGACCATTTATCATTTCAGGCTGCCATGATGGCTGAGGAGCTGAAGAAGGAGCAGGACACCAGTGCTCATCTGGAGAGGATGAAGAAGAACCTGGAGATCACAGTCAAGGACCTGCAGCACCGTCTGGATGAGGCTGAGAACCTCGCCATGAAGGGTGGCAAGAAGCAGCTCCAGAAACTGGAGTCCAGGGTGAGAACATTACACTGTATAGTATGAATGCTCATAATCAGTCAGTTCGAGGATGCATCTTATTGATGAATTATTTATCATCATGTTACAGGTGCGTGAGCTGGAAACTGAAGTTGAGGCTGAGCAGAGACGTGGAGCTGATGCTGTTAAAGGAGTCCGCAAATATGAGAGGAGAGTGAAGGAGCTGACCTACCAGGTAATTCCCAATGGAAAAACTAATCTTTGTTTCTTTTTATTCTATTTCCCTCATCACTTACTGTATAAACCTTCATCTGTGCAGACTGAAGAGGACAAGAAGAACGTGACCAGGCTTCAGGATCTGGTGGACAAGCTGCAGCTCAAAGTCAAGGCTTACAAGAGACAGGCTGAGGAGGCTGTAAGTCATTCGCAGTCTTGCCCTTTTTTTAAGTTGATTTAGTAATATCATCGCTATTAACTTTTTTTTAACTTAGTCAGACTAACCCCAATCCCTTTGCAGGAGGAGCAGGCCAACACTCATATGTCCAGGTGCAGGAAGGTTCAGCACGAGATGGAAGAGGCTCAGGAGCGCGCTGACATTGCTGAGTCCCAGGTCAACAAGCTGAGAGTCAAGAGCCGTGACATTGGAAAGGTAATGTGATCATACTTTACAGAACATTATGTGGCCCGCACCTTCGTTTATTAAGGTCAAGTTAACAAGGTAAAGGAAAAGTGTCTTTGTATCAGTGTCAATTGTGCTGATTTTTACAGATTTTTCAGTAAAATTAACTTTGTTTTATAAAGTGCCCAGATTGTTTTAACCCTTTCCACATAAAGAGAAAATAATTTAAATATTTGCCACTGTTAATTGATGTTCTCCTTTTTTCTTTTAGTCTGATTCTGCCGAGTAAGAGTCCTCATCCAGTTGAGGCCCTTCAACAGAGTTCATAAAATATGAACCAGTTAATGGCTCTTTTATTTTTCAATAAATATGATGATTGTTCCTGTCATTGTCTTTCTGATTATTAATTCATGTGGTTTCCAAGACAAACATCTAGTTCAAAACAAAGTAGTCAAGTTAGCGATGCTGTAATGTCTTCTGGTACAATTTGGAAGAAGTAAAGTAAAATGTGTCCCACTTAAATATTGTAAGCTAAAAGCATAAAGCTGCACAAAATGAGGTCTTGAGGTTTGTAATTGTTTGTTTTGCTTATTTTAAGTTGGCACTGATTTTAAAAGCTAGCAGCTCCACAATTCACTGATTAACATATCTTCCAGTATCAGCTACAATGGCTCTTCTTTTGTTGGGAGATTACTACATTATGGTTTCATATTACATTTGTCTTAGTGTTAGACATAATGGTAGGCAAATTATTACTAATGATTAGTTTAGACTGTGACACTTTAAGTTCCAAACATTTAAAAGAACAAATGGGATGATAAGAATGGTAATCAGAGTATGATTAGGGCTGGAAAAAGGTTCAGGTATGCCTTGCATCCATGCAATGCTCCATTTGCTATGTCAGAAACCGCAAACAGGTAGGGTTCCAAGTCCTACAGGTCTTTGCACTGTGAATTCTGGAAGAAATTGAAACTATACTTGGAATCTTAGAGCAGAAGATTGTTTTCCCCTCACCAAGTGTTTGATGAGCCCTCATCTGGTAGCCCTACAGGTTTTTTTTTTGTTTCATTATTTCACATCAATTTGGGATATGGTTACCAGGTAAACATTTTAGAATCAGAATCAGAAGTACTTTATTAATTCCTGTAGGGAAATTAAAATGTGACAGAGCCCCTGAGAAAGAGGCAAAACAGCAAAAGCAGGTATAAACAAACAAAATCAAGTAAGGCTAATCGAAATAAAGATATACATATGTAGAAGTAAAGACCGGGTATTTATAGATTTACATTTGTGCATGAGTAAAGTAAGTTAAAGGTAAAGTTAAAGTATACACAGTATACATTATTAATCTTTATACTTTACAGGGTGTCATTGAAGAATTTGACAGCCACAGGCAGGAATGATTTCCTGTGGCGTTCTGTCGAGCAGCGTGGGTGGATGAGTCTGTCACTGAACGAGCTGCAGAGGCTAATCAAGACATTATGGAGAGGGTGTGACGGAAAGTCCAATATCGTCCTTACTTTGGACAAAGTTCACCTCTCCATCACCACTGTGACACTGCCCCCCCCCCCAACAACATGGCTGGCTTTCCTGATTAGCTTGTTGAGTCTATTAATGTCCTTCTTCTTCAAGCTGCTGCCCCAGCAGAAAACAGCAAACAATATGGCACTGGACACAACAGACTCAGAAAATAGAGACGGCTCTGGCCTCTTTTGTAAATCGTGTCCACGTTTTTTGACCAGTCCAGTTTATTGTCTAAGTACACCCCCAAGTACTTATAGTTCTCCACCATGCCACATTAGCAGCAATGGAAACCAATACCAGTCGAAACCCTAATCCCAATTGTCAAGGAACAACATAGTCCACAAATTGATCCAAGTTACAATCTTATCTTTTTTTAAATAACTTCTAGGTTAGTTGAATATTCAGAATGTCTATTATTTTTCTACAAAACAGACGTCGCAGTTCATACATAAACCTTATTGTAACCATTAAATTTAGATATTAACTAAATTAATATCAGCAGCAATAAAACAAGTGTTTAAAGATCTTTGTCTGATACAACAGTTGCTCATATCATAATATGTCATAAGAGGTGACCCAACATAAGTGAAATGTGAACGGAACTGATAGTTTGGTTTGCATGTTTTCCGTGGTCTGCCAGTTTGACTCAAAAAATGCCCAAATAGACATAAACCTTCAAGATTTATCAGGGCACTTGAATCGTGCTTCTTTAACAGATGTCACCTCATATCAAATGTAGCTTGCTCTTTTTGCCTTATGTGGAACTTATTTTGAGGCCTGATCTCAAACAAGATGCCAACTGTTTTCATGTCCATTTAGAGGGTTATATTAGGGTGACTAAGCTTATATGGATATTCATTTTAATATAGGAATATGAGCTGTGGGCAAGTGTTGTGTAACTGTAGACCACAAACATTTAGGGGCAATTCCATGCATGCATAAAAGAAAATAATGATTCAATGTCTATTAATAAAGTGCTTTGACTTTAACATTTATCAAATAGAGCACAAACCAATTATAATGGTATTTTAAGGTATTCTTCAGATGTTATTAACATAAACGTGATGAAGTGTTTGATGACCATAATAAAAATTTTTAAGTTTTTCTAATGCTGACCACTGTCTCATATTAATGTCACTTAGGGGTGAATGTTCTTTCATTTCAGATATTTCAGATGTGCAAGTGTCTTGCAACCGAATATCAGTGATATTTGGAACACTTTCTAAAAGCAATTCCAAGAGCTACTGATAAACTGAAAAAAGAGGCTAATGTTTTAACTTCAATGTCCTTTAAATCAAATTTTATAATATCTGAAATCATAAATAAACCATATTCTGAATTATTTTATGAAACAACTTGGTCCTCACTTCCTGCATTTTAAGGAAGTAGAACATTAAGTAGAACATTAAGATCCAAAAACATCTCCTTTCTGTTTTAAATGATTTTATCTGTAAACTTCCTTATAGACCTTTTATTCATATTTGGTTTAGTTTAATTATTTTGTTGATGTTGTATTATAACATGGACATGAACAACTTGTGTGAATGCAATCTATTCCCTTAATGCTGTAATTCCTCTTTTGTGACAGTAGAGAGGCCCATAGTCATTAATTCATATTTATCCGAAACCAAAATTGTTAGTCACGTCCAAGGCTGCAATGAAATACATCAGATTAAATTAAATATAAAAGATCTTGATGGATCGTGTATTTTATAAGGATACATTATTTTAGTGACAAAGAATTGCACATATCACTTCCTTAAACATCACTGCCTCCATAAAAGCTACAGGATGAAATGAAGCCATGACCAAAATGAGAGAGACGACTGCTGACCAGGCACCCTCACCCTCTATAAAAGAGGCTGCAACTGCTGCATGAACTGATAGGCATCCAACACAGGTGAGTGTATTCTTGATAAACCCATATTTTACTGGTTTTGATTTGTTGGGAAAGTTCCTTATTCCTCATGCATATTTTCAACAACTAGTTTAAGATAACATTCAGGTGAAATTTCATGGCTTAACAAAGTAGCCTTGAATGAGAAACATTAGTCAAAGCAATTTTGTGATTATACAATTAAAGGTTTTATTGGCATCTAGTACACTTTTTGTTAAAATTAGTACATAGCCTACTTAGTGATCAACAGCAATATTTATCTGATTGGAAGGGGAATTGAATGAAAAGGAGAATGCTGAACTTTAATGATTTACAGTGTGAGATTTTCTCAAACTCTTAAAAGATAGAATTTCTGGAACAACAATTCATTTTAAGTTTTGTGCTCATGTTTAATTATGTTTTTATAGCATCTTGAGAATCCCTCACCGCAACCAATTCTCTTTTGGAACGAGCTCAGGTACAATATGTTGCCATAAAAAATACTTAAAATCTCCACTATCAGAAAGAAACCAACTATTAGTGAAACCACGATGTTGGTTAACTATTGTGGACTCTCATCTTTTCAGTCTCGGTTAAAGTGCCATCATGAGCACAGACGCAGAGATGCAGCAGTATGGCCCGGCGGCTATCTACCTCCGGAAGCCAGAGAGGGAGAGGATTGAGGCTCAAACTGCTCCGTTTGATGCCAAAACAGCCTTCTTTGTGGTGGATGCTGATGAGATGTACCTCAAGGGTAAACTTGTGAAGAAAGAGGGGGGCAAAGCCACAGTTGAGACAGATAGTGGAAAGGTGGGTGATTTATTATTTTCACTGTTTTAATAATTCATTTGAAACAATAGCTGGGTATAATATTTATTGAACTAGTTATTTATCACTGCATTATTCATTCAAACTGACACTATTAGAATCAATGTAATAGTTCTGTTATCCATTTCAGTGAAAAACGTTTTGCTGTATTTCTTATTCAGACTCTTACTGTGAAAGAGGAAGATATCCATGCCAGGAATCCTCCAAAGTTTGACAAGCTTGAGGACATGGCCATGATGACCCACCTCAATGAGCCTTGTGTGTTGTATAACCTCAAAGAGCGTTATGCATCATGGATGATCTACGTGAGTTCCCCCCAAAGGAGAAGTATACAAAGCAAACACATCATTCACTGGAAACTGTTCAACCATTATTTGAAGATTCCTAACTATTAGAGTATGTGTATGTAAATAAATAAATATTTATACCTAAATGTCAATGCTGTTTATGCTCTTCTCTGCTTTCACAGACCTACTCTGGTCTGTTCTGTGTCGTCGTGAACCCCTACAAGTGGCTTCCTGTGTACGACACTCAGGTTGTGGAAGGATACAGAGGCAAGAAGAGGATTGAGGCACCACCCCACATCTTCTCTATCTCTGACAATGCCTATCAATTCATGCTCACAGGTGAGATCAAAGTTAGTTGTTTAATAGTGTGATGTGGGATTCATCTTAAAAACACCCTGATTGAAGGTGCAATGAAAACGAAACTCACGTGAAGCATATATCTTCGTATTTCAGATCGTGAGAACCAGTCTGTCCTGATCACGTGAGTATTACACAAACTGTCATCTCAAAAGACTTTATTAAAATGACGCTAAATCTTGAAAATATGCACTTTTTAACCCAGTGGAGAATCTGGTGCTGGGAAGACTGTCAACACCAAGCGTGTCATCCAGTACTTTGCAACAATTGCAGCTCTTGGAGCAAAGAAGACTGAGCCAGTAGCTGGCAAGATGCAGGTAAAAATGGCTTGTCAGAGTAAGGTTTATTTGCAAAGCTTGTGTAATTCTAAATTTCTCTTCCAGGGCTCCCTTGAGGACCAAATCGTTGCAGCTAACCCTCTGCTGGAGGCCTATGGTAATGCCAAGACTGTGAGGAATGACAACTCCTCTCGTTTCGTAAGTATTCATTTTATGGGCCTTCACGTCCTGTCACTTACCTATACTTAATGTAACTTTGACTTGAACTGACATTTTCAGATTTTCCTTTTTTGATGCAGTTTAAAAATAACTATTTTATTACTACTCTGGCACTGTAGGGTAAATTCATCAGAATCCACTTTGGTACTTCTGGAAAGCTGTCTTCAGCTGATATTGAAACTTGTAAGTAACAACCATGGTGTAACTCATGTTTTGTTTGGAGTAAAATGTGGTCTTTGACAAACTAAACAACAAAAATGTTAAACAATTATCTTACATACCGTAATTGAATTGGTATTTCTCAGATCTGCTGGAGAAGTCCCGTGTCACCTTCCAGTTGTCTGCTGAGAGGAGCTACCATATCTTCTATCAGCTGATGACAGGCCACAAGCCTGAGCTGCTGGGTATGACAAAACATGGACAATAGGAATTATAGAGTTGGAATCAAGATACTGTAGCAGGAGGACTGATTCATTTATTTCTTCTATTCTTTTGTAGAGGCTCTTCTGATCACCACCAACCCCTATGACTACCACATGATCAGTCAGGGTGAAATCACTGTCACAAGCATCGATGATGTGGAGGAGTTCATTGCAACAGATGTACACAAAAATTCCTACTTGTTTTTGAGATTGTAAAATTGAGAATCCAAGACCAAAATGTCCCAAATGTTAACTACTTCCTTTTTTGTGCAATGCAGACTGCTATTGACATCTTGGGCTTCAATGCTGAGGAGAAGAATGGCATATACAAGCTGACTGGTGCTGTGGTGCATCATGGCAACATGAAATTCAAGCAGAAGCAGCGTGAGGAGCAGGCTGAACCTGACGGCAATGAGGGTAAATGGGATAATGATGCCTTGAAGCATGTCTGTCACATGTATAACACATGACTCTAAACATGACATAGTTCAGTGAACTAAAGATTTTTCTTTCCATCAGTGGCTGATAAAATCGCCTACCTTTTGGGCTTGAACTCAGCTGACATGCTGAAATGTCTGTGCTATCCAAGAGTCAAGGTCGGAAATGAAATGGTGACCAAAGGTCAAACCGTTCCACAGGTACAAAAACAGAGGAAACTTGATGCATCTACAAATCCAGGACTGGTTTAAAAACCAAGCAGGTTTTTCTAAATATTGCCCTTTTTTCTAGGTCAACAATTCTGTCTCGGCTCTGTGCAAGTCTATCTATGAGAAAATGTTCTTGTGGATGGTCATCCGTATCAATGAGATGCTTGACACAAAGCAGGCAAGACAATACTTCATTGGTGTGCTGGATATCGCTGGATTTGAGATCTTTGATGTAAGTGGCCTGAAAACTATCTGAGCAGTGTAACAGATGTACACAAATATGCTATGCACTCATACATTTTGGCTATTACAGTACAACAGCTTGGAGCAACTCTGCATCAACTTCACCAATGAGAAACTGCAACAGTTCTTCAACCACCACATGTTTGTCCTGGAGCAAGAGGAGTATAAGAAAGAAGGCATTGAATGGGAGTTCATTGACTTTGGTATGGACTTGGCTGCCTGCATTGAGCTTATTGAAAAGGTAAGTAGCTACTTGGGAAGAACTTTTTTTATGTGCAAATTGTTGCCTTCACAGATACATTTTAAACATGAGATGTAAATTGTTCTCAGCCAATGGGCATCTTCTCCATCCTTGAAGAGGAGTGCATGTTCCCCAAGGCCTCTGACACAACTTTCAAGAACAAGCTGCATGATCAGCATCTTGGCAAGACCAAGGCCTTTGAGAAGCCAAAGCCTGGAAAGGGCAAGGCTGAGGCTCACTTCTCCCTGGTTCACTATGCGGGTACAGTGGACTACAACATCTCTGGCTGGCTGGACAAGAACAAGGACCCACTGAACGACTCAGTTGTTCAGCTGTACCAGAAATCTTCAAACAAACTGCTTGCTCTTCTGTATGCTCATGCTGCAAGTGACGGTAAGAAACAAGACTGAGGAGAATAATCGATGCAGTGAGTTTGAAGTTAATGGTAGAAGTGTGTCTTTGAAACTGTACCTTGCCAAGTGCAGTTACATTTTCTGCATAAAAGAAAGCTTATGACAATTACAACAGTATTATGTTTTTTTTTTTGTTAATAAAATCTAATGTTTTTTTAATCAGATGCTGCTGCTAGTGGCAAGAAGGCTGGTAAGAAGAAGGGTGGTTCCTTCCAGACTGTGTCTGCACTTTTCAGGGTATGTTTTGTTTCATATTGTTAGATTGTACTTTAAAACCTCAAAGTGAAATAATGTTTGACTTAATTTTTCATAATGGTGATCCATAGGAGAACTTGGGCAAGCTGATGACTAATTTAAGGAGCACACATCCTCACTTTGTGCGTTGCCTGATCCCCAATGAGACAAAGACTCCAGGTAAGAAGCCCATAGTCCTACTTGTAGATTTTTTTTAACATAGTGTTAGAAAGAAACATTTTAAAATAAATACATTTACCTCTTGCAGGTCTGATGGAGAACTTCTTGGTCATCCACCAGCTGAGGTGTAATGGTGTGCTGGAGGGCATCAGAATCTGCAGAAAGGGCTTCCCCAGCAGAATCCTCTATGGTGACTTCAAGCAGAGGTGACTTTTTAGAACAGGCAATTCAATTTATTATGATGACGTTACCTCAGGCCAATAGCTGAGGTACATACAAATATCAACATAATAATATTTTGTAGATACAAAGTACTGAATGCCAGCGTCATCCCTGAGGGACAGTTCATTGACAACAAGAAAGCTTCAGAAAAGCTGTTGGGCTCCATTGATGTGGACCACACTCAGTACAAGTTTGGGCACACAAAGGTACAATTCTATGGGCAATTTCAAAAACTGTTGTTTATTACAAATCAAGTATTATCTGTGTTTCCTGATGATGGATTTCACTGATTTGACACCATAGGTGTTCTTCAAAGCTGGTCTGCTGGGTACCCTGGAGGAGCTGAGAGATGAGAAACTGGCTACGCTGGTGACCATGACTCAGGCCCTCAGCAGGGGATATGTCATGAGGAAGGTGTTTGTTAAGATGATGGAGAGGAGGTAAAATATTTATATTTCATATAGTAGCATTAACTGTATAGTCCAATCATGTAGATATCTTTCTTCAATTGTTATCCTTTGCAAATCCTTGACATCTAATAGCAGTATAAACTACATATTCTCTGCAATTAATTTCCCAGGGAATCCATTTATACAATCCAGTACAACGTTCGTTCATTCATGAATGTGAAAAACTGGCCATGGCTGAAAGTGTACTTCAAGATCAAGCCTCTTCTGAAGAGTGCTGAGACTGAGAAGGAGCTGAGCCAGATGAAGGACACCTATGAGAAGATGCAGACAGACCTGGCTACTGCCCTGGCGAAGAAGAAGGAACTGGAAGAGAAGATGGTTTCCCTGCTGCAAGAGAAGAATGACCTGCAACTGCAAGTGGCTTCGGTAAGATTTATTTAGTATACACATTGTGTACATGCTCAATGAAATAAAACCCTAATCCAATTTCACCATCATCTTCTGACTTTCTGTGTACCTCACTGAAGCTGTACATGAATTGAACAAATAATTAGCATTGAATAATCAAATGTTTAACAAAGAAAAATAAGCAAATTATCCTCTTGTACTGTAGGAAGGGGAAAATCTCTCAGATTCTGAGGAAAGATGTGAAGGGCTCATTAAGAGCAAAATCCAGCTTGAGGCCAAACTCAAAGAGACAACTGAGAGACTGGAGGATGAAGAGGAAATCAATGCTGAGCTGACTGCCAAGAAGAGGAAGCTGGAGGATGAATGCTCTGAGCTGAAGAAGGACATTGATGATCTGGAGCTCACCTTGGCTAAAGTGGAGAAGGAGAAACATGCTACAGAAAACAAGGTTCACACATAAACACAATGATATAAAATAATACACGTTTCTATCAATGGGTCAAGTATGTGTAGGTATAAATATTAAGTTTTTATTTCATTTTATTTCATTCTTATAGGTGAAAAACCTGACAGAGGAAATGGCTTCACAAGATGAGTCCATTGCCAAGTTGACCAAGGAGAAGAAAGCCCTCCAAGAGAGCCACCAGCAAACACTGGATGATCTCCAGGCAGAGGAAGACAAAGTCAACACTCTGACCAAGGCCAAGACGAAGCTGGAACAGCAAGTGGATGATGTAAGAAAACAGTACATATTTTCTTTGTATTGACAAGACTCCAGGAATGTATGGTCTGTCTTATAAATGCCACAAACTATTATTGATAAATGTTATTTTATAGCTTGAGGGATCACTGGAGCAAGAGAAGAAGCTCCGCATGGACCTTGAGAGAGCCAAGAGGAAGCTTGAGGGAGATCTGAAACTGGCCCAGGAATCCATCATGGATCTGGAGAATGACAAGCAGCAGTCTGATGAGAAAATCAAGAAGTGGGTTTTTAGATTATTTGTGACTTGTAATAACTTTGGTGATCCACAACAGAACAGACCTTCACCTGTAAATAATACATAATGTTGAGCAAGAGCTGATGGTATCAGAAACACAACACTGACTGAATATGATTTTACTTTCATTTTACAGGAAGGACTTTGAAATAAGTCAGCTCCTCAGCAAGATTGAGGATGAACAGTCCCTTAGTGCTCAGCTTCAAAAGAAGATCAAGGAACTCCAGGTAACATATTTAAATTACATAGTAGACCCAATAGATTGTAAAAGACACCTGTACACATTTTTTCATAAGACTTCTTAATGTCACCATCATCAAATCTAGGCTCGCATTGAGGAGCTGGAGGAGGAGATTGAGGCTGAGAGAGCTGCTAGGGCCAAGGTTGAGAAACAGAGAGCTGACCTCTCCAGGGAGCTCGAGGAGATCAGTGAGAGGCTTGAGGAAGCTGGTGGAGCAACAGCCGCTCAGATTGAGATGAACAAAAAGCGCGAGGCAGAGTTCCAGAAGATGCGTCGCGACCTAGAGGAGTCAACCCTGCAGCATGAAGCTACCGCATCAACTCTTCGCAAGAAGCAGGCTGACAGTGTTGCAGAGTTGGGTGAGCAGATCGACAACCTGCAGCGTGTCAAGCAGAAGCTGGAGAAGGAAAAGAGCGAGTACAAGATGGAGATAGATGACCTCTCCAGCAACATGGAGGCAGTTGCCAAAACAAAGGTGAATAGTTTGTTTATATGTTGTTTTTTTTCCATCTAGAAATATGAACTGTAACCAGGAAATATTGAACTAGCTTTAAACTTCACAAATGGAAATCATTAATATTGTTTTGTTGTAGGGCAACTTGGAGAAAATGTGCAGAACTCTTGAGGACCAGCTGAGTGAGCTCAAAACCAAAAATGATGAGAATGTTCGCCAGCTCAATGATATTAATGCACAAAGGGCAAGACTGCAGACAGAGAATGGTGAGTCAGCTTTGATGACAAACATTCTGTGGGTGGGTTAATTGTTTTTTATAAACTTATTTACATTGTGTCCTTCAGGTGAGTACTCTCGCCAGCTTGAGGAGAAAGAAGCTCTTGTTTCCCAGCTGACCAGAGGCAAACAGGCTTACACTCAGCAGATTGAGGAGCTTAAGAGACACATTGAGGAGGAAGTGAAGGTAAACAATAACTTTTATCTCCATAAAATACATAATATCATAAAGAAAATTATACTAAAACTAACATCTTGTGAAAAAAACTATATTTTTGCTACACCAAGCAGCCAAATAATTAAATTAACATCAAAAACCTTTACAAAATAGTTGTACACTTTACTAGTAAGTAAAAAATGTTTGTGTCATGTTCATCAGGCCAAGAATGCCCTGGCCCACAGTGTTCAGTCTTCCCGCCATGACTGCGATCTGCTCAGAGAGCAGTTTGAGGAGGAGCAGGAGGCCAAGGCTGAGCTCCAGAGAGGCATGTCCAAGGCTAACAGTGAGGTGGCTCAGTGGAGAAGCAAATATGAGACTGATGCTATCCAGCGCACTGAGGAGCTGGAGGAGGCCAAGTACATGAATACTTGTTACTTTTTCATTCAATATTTTGGCATTCAGTATCCATTTTGCATAGTTAAATACAATCATATTCTTCTGTGTGACAGGAAAAAGCTTGCCCAGCGCCTGCAGGATGCTGAGGAGTCCATCGAGGCTGTGAACTCCAAGTGTGCCTCTTTGGAGAAGACCAAGCAGAGGCTGCAGGGTGAGGTGGAGGACCTCATGATTGATGTGGAGAGAGCTAATGCTCTGGCCGCCAGTCTTGACAAGAAGCAGAGGAACTTTGACAAGGTAGATAATGAAACTGGAAGACAAAACCAGTTTTATCAGAAGAAACACATACCTGTATTAGTAACTAATCATTTAATCAACCCATACAAATGTAGGTCCTGGCCGAATGGAAACAGAAGTATGAAGAGGGCCAGGCTGAGCTGGAAGGAACCCAGAAGGAGGCTCGCTCCCTCAGCACTGAACTGTTCAAGATGAAGAACTCTTATGAAGAGGCTCTGGATCAGCTGGAGACCATGAAGAGAGAGAACAAGAACCTGCAGCGTATGTCAATCTCACTAATTTAGTGTGACATTCAGTGGTTTATGAGCTTTAGTCAAAGTAAATGTAAACATTGATGCAGACCATTTTGTAGATATTTTGTATATTGCATACAAGTAGTCTTAGTATTTTGCTTGTGTTGGTCTATAGAGGAGATCTCAGACCTGACTGAACAGCTTGGTGAGACTGGAAAGAGCATCCATGAGCTGGAGAAATCTAAGAAGACTGTGGAGACTGAGAAGGTCGAGATTCAGACAGCACTTGAGGAAGCTGAGGTAATACAGTTTAAATTATAGAATTTCTTTTGAATGAGTTTAGCCCATGTCTGTTCAATATTCATCGAGCTATTATTGTTAAAAATAGGGCACACTGGAGCACGAGGAGGCCAAGATTCTCCATGTCCAGCTTGAGCTCAACCAGATCAAAGGTGAGGTTGACAGGAAGCTGGCAGAGAAGGATGAGGAGATGGAGCAGATCAAGAGGAACAGCCAGAGGGTGATTGACTCCATGCAGACCACTCTTGATTCTGAGGTCAGGAGCAGGAACGATGCCCTGAGAGTCAAGAAGAAGATGGAGGGAGACCTGAATGAGATGGAGATTCAGCTGAGCCACGCCAACAGGCAGGCTGCTGAGGCCCAGAAACAACTGAGGAACGTCCAGGGACAGCTCAAGGTGAGGTTTGTTGATTGTTGAACGAAAAAAAGAAATGTTCAACAGGAAAGAGAGTTAACACCTTTTTTTTCTCTTTTCAATATCAGGATGCCCAATTGCACCTTGATGACGCTCTCAGAAGTCAGGACGACATGAAGGAGCAGGTTGCCATGGTGGAGCGCAGAAATGGTCTGATGCTGGCTGAGATTGAAGAACTGAGAGCCGCTCTGGAACAGACAGAGAGAGGACGCAAAGTGGCTGAGCAGGAGCTGGTTGATGCTAGTGAGCGTGTCAGCCTGCTTCACTCTCAGGTTTGTTTTCAGTAATTCACAAAATATCTGTCCTTGTTAAATATATACCTATGGACTCTTTTATGCATGATAAATACAGATTAAATTTGAATTTGTCTCTTTTTTTATCCTCAGAACACCAGTCTGCTGAACACCAAGAAGAAGCTGGAGTCTGACTTTGTCCACGTTCAGGGTGAAGTTGATGACGCTATGCAGGAAGCAAGGAATGCTGAGGAGAAAGCCAAAAAGGCTATCACTGATGTGAGTTTACATTTCAATCTCAATAAGTGATTTTAAGGCTTATATCAAATGAAACTAGTATTGGAGACCATTTATCATTTCAGGCTGCCATGATGTCTGAGGAGCTGAAGAAGGAGCAGGACACCAGTGCTCATCTGGAGAGGATGAAGAAGAACCTGGAGGTCACAGTCAAGGACCTGCAGCACCGTCTGGATGAGGCTGAGAACCTCGCCATGAAGGGTGGCAAGAAGCAGCTCCAGAAACTGGAGTCCAGGGTGAGAACATTACACTGTATAGTATGAATGCTCATAATCAGTCAGTTCGAGGATGCATCTTATTGATGAATTATTTATCATCATGTTACAGGTGCGTGAGCTGGAAACTGAAGTTGAGGCTGAGCAGAGACGTGGAGCTGATGCTGTTAAAGGAGTCCGCAAATATGAGAGGAGAGTGAAGGAGCTGACCTACCAGGTAATTCCTACTGGAAAAACTAATCTTAGTTTCTTTTTATTCTATTTCCCTCATCACTTACTGTATAAACCTTCATCTGTGCAGACTGAAGAGGACAAGAAGAACGTGGCCAGGCTTCAGGATCTGGTGGACAAGCTGCAGCTCAAAGTCAAGGCTTACAAGAGACAGGCTGAGGAGGCTGTAAGTCAACTATATGACTAATCATTTCACTTACAATTTAACAGTACCTCCATTGTCTGCTTAGCATTTGAGTCAACATATTTCCTATCCCATCACAGGAGGAGCAGGCCAACACTCATATGTCCAGGTGCAGGAAGGTTCAGCACGAGATGGAAGAGGCTCAGGAGCGCGCTGACATTGCTGAGTCCCAGGTCAACAAGCTGAGAGTCAAGAGCCGTGATACAGGAAAGGTACTGTGATCATACTTTACAGAAATTTACCATGTGGTACTTTAATTTAATGTTGTTACAATTCTTCATTTATTTTATATATTGATGATGTAAAAATTATATCATAAGTTTAGTGCCACATATAAAATGTACTTTTAGAACCGCATGAGATAGATATTGTTGGTAATATATGTTGAATAATTGTATTTTTCTTGTCATTTCTTTTCAGTCTGAAAGTGCTGAGTAAGAAACAACATCCCATTAGAACCATTTGACAGAATCCATACAATATGAACTTGCTGTTGAATTGTTTGTTTATTAATTTAATAAACTGATTCCTGAAAAATTTACTCTGTGTTTTCTGAAGTTTATTGAAGTCACATCTGAGTGCAGAGTGAAACAAAGAAACCAAGATATCCCATTCATGAATAAAGAATGCCTGTTATGAATTTCTGGCCTAAACTTAACGGTAGCCAATTTATGGAAATAATATATGCTTTGAAAAGTTGGTAGTGATGGCCTTTATGATAATAGGTTTAGCATGCCAAACCACATCAACCCAAACACTTTGAAATTAGGTTGCTCAGCAAGCATGAGCTGCACATAAATACTTAGAGACTCCTTTATCAGAGGAAACACCATTAGTCACACTTTACTGATAAAATCCGACAAAAAAGGGGAAAAGGAATATATGCCCCCTCATATGTACTGTGTCATTAGTTTATCCTTACTGACACATGGGGCTAGATTTGCAGATGCCTTTCTATTTCTAAAAGTCATGCAGTTCAACCTTAACCTAAAAAATGTGAGCTGTCATCAAATAAATTACTTTTGCCCCTTATAAAATCTGGTATCTCCCCCACAGCACTAATACCCATATTAAGCAAGTTAAATGTAATCAGATTTAGATGATGAAGATGTTCTATTTTTATTTGAGCCAGAAAATTAGTACAAGAAAGCCAGTGAATAAAACATTGTATGTTGGTCTGTACAAATGTACTGTGTCCCCACAGTGATTCAGAAAAATGTGATGCTCCTTGGTCCATTGAATGCAAAATGTGCAACTAACAACTTTGACATTTGAAATACATATTTTAAAATAACTCTTATGTCACCTGGTTATATTAAAATGGAAGAGCAAACTTGGAAAGACACATAATTAGTAGCAGGTTATAATGTTTGTGAAAACAAATAAGAAACAGCCATGTGCACTATAGTCTAGATCAGGTGGATTAAGTATAAAGTGGGTCAGGACAAGAAATGATCAACAAAATAATGTTTGTTTGTTAATTCAGATAGACATTAGACAAACTTGTGTTTCAAGAGGTCTTCAACAGTCTTCATGGCTCCCTTGTTTGCTATGTGTTTTGCATCTTGTTAAATTGTTGTACATATTCAGAATCACCATTAACTACATAAGTTAGTTAAATACATAAAATAGTAAACAGGTCTCAACATTTCTGATAAACCTGAAATTTATTCCATTACTAACATCTAAGCTCCAAGAGAGTTGTCCTGAAACTTTGTAAGTCTCATGTGTGTGCTTAATAAAATCAATGCATATGATGCATGATGATAGATTATATCAAGATTTCATAATAAAAGTAATGTAAAGCCATCGTCATCTATCATAAAATGTATGATTAAAAAAGGGGGGTAGAGACTATGGTAGAAGACTGCACAGTCTCATTAGACTATTAAAAGAAATGGATTCTCCGTACCTCTAAACTGTGAAGATGCTTTGCAGTGGCCAGTCACCACCTGACACCACATCCAGTACATCCATTATACACAACTCTGATAAGAGGTAGCCACAGCCTCTAAGGCTGATCATCCCTATTATTTCACAACTGATGCTTCACATCTGGCACAACAGTACACATATTTTTATCCATGGCAATGACTTACCTACACGGATATTATCCTTTTTTAGAAAATTACATTTTAGTCATCAATAATGAAGATTGTTTAAGAAGATAGATCTCTTCAAACTTGGGATATGGTGGTAACAGCATATCCAAATGTCCTATAAATATATTTTTCTCTTTGCCAAATAAGAATCTGGTCCCTCTCCTAGCTGGATTTATTTTTGACCATGGTAACACCTTGTGATCTCCTGGTAAGATAGCAAATAATTAGCCAAGTCTATGGAAAACGTGGACATGTAAGTTGATCCTAGATACAATCCTACCCTTCAGTACATCTTTTGTCAGATACTCACTTAGTCATATCTAACCCTTCTACCCAAAAGGTGACTCAAAAACATGAATGGTGTTTATGAGAAACATATTTTTGGTATTAAATTATCTGGGTTGGCTGTCCTTTTAAAGTCTGCTTCCAGGAGATACATAATACTTGTCTAGCTTTACTGGAAAGACCATCATCCTGATTTTAATTTCAAATATCTGAGAAATCTATGTCCTGTAACTATACACCAGTGACATTTCGATGCTTCTCCAAATTTAAAATAGATTACTGGATGCAATATCAAAATCAACAGGCAACAGATGCCTACCATGAAGCTTGTCAACATTTGTCACACTCTAGACTTATTAAAGCAAATACGTCACAAACAATGCAGTGCAGCTTGGTAATTTACCATCAGGTATGTTGTGAACATTACTGGTGTGCTGTATTCATAACCACAATCAAGTTCCAAAATACATCAACCCTTATAAAAATTGTATTGGTTACTGACAGCACCTATTCTATTAGGAATACAATACTTATTTTGTGTTCAAAAGGTATTTCGAGTTAGTTGTGTAAAAATAAGGGAATTTGATTTAAACCCAATTTATGAGGATATAGATGTAATATAAATTAAGAAATATGACTATATTTAATTTGTTTAAGTACACATAATTTGTCTCTGTACTTGGTGTCATTTGGTATACATAATGAGAATATTAAATTATATTCAATATCCCTCAATATTTAGATAACCATTTGTTGCTTGATAAAACAAAGAACTATAATGATTTTCGTATTTTTAATGCATTTCTATAAAATGTAAATATATGTGTAAAAAGTAAAACATGTTAAATAACAATGTTTAATATGAACTGAGATTATCCTTATCACTATTACTATCATATAAGTATCAAGCATAAAAGTGGCAATGTAGAGAAAATTACAGACCTTACATGTATGTGTATATTTTGTAACATTCTTCAAAATGTAGTTTTGAATACTGTGGGTTGTAAACCAGAAAATATCTTTATAACAATCAAGAATAACCTTATAATAACTTATGATACTCTTAAAGAAAAACCCATATATCTACCAAATCCCCAAAATACATCTAAACTCTTATTGTGTCCTAATACCTGATGCATCAGATTGAGACCTGTATTTGTTAATGCCAATTTACTTATTTGAAAGTCATCTGTGAAACAACAGAACCACAGAGCAACTAAGTATATTAGTAAATTACCTTTTAGCCAAATAAAAATCGTATTGAATAGGGCTAAAAATATACTCAATACAGTGTATATAAAGAATGACTAGTGCTGTCTATACAGGTGTGAATGAATTGTACTTCACACAAGCTACCTCAAGAATTTATTGTCGGATATTGCAACAGGTTGACAAATAAATCAGGCATTTCTAACTAAATCATACATTGAGGGAGATATGATGATTCTTTTTTATTTAGGCTATATCACCTTATGGTCCTGGACATGTGCAGTCATCAGATTATTTACCAATACCAATTTTAAAATCTGATATTGCTTCACAGTACATTGCACCACCATAAATGTCAACCCTCATCAGATTCTACTGATGCAACTAGATAACTGAAATAAACTACATTAAAATCTGAGAACAGAGTTAAAGAGAGTATTGGATTAATATTCAACAATCATTAGCAAGCAAAAGGAACGCCACAAAATATTCTTGAATTTCTGTGACATCAGAGGCAGCCACAACATATGCAGTCACTTTCTCCATCTTTGGTCAAATCCATGCTAAGAAAAATGTGCAGTTAAACTATTGTGAGAAGAGTGGATGTAAGTGACACTAGTGCAGAAAACAGAGATACAATTTGATGTTAAGAGGTAAGGTAGTTTCTCAGCTGCTGCGAATAATGCCCACAGCCAAAAGCAAGGTATCCTAAGGCACAACAAGATACTTCTTCGTCTTCAACTGCTTCAGTTAAAGTCAGCTTACATACATAGAATTTGAGATCTGTGTAATAATTACTGAAATTGTATGTTATAATTTAAAAAAACTGTAAGTTTATCAGCTTGTTTGGATGTTATTATTGGTCAGAGAAGGATACCCTTAAATGTGTGTGCACACAGCATGCAGCTGGAAATTTACCAGATATCGGAGACATGTGTACCCTGCAACTATACACCAGTAACATTCCGACGCTTCTCCAACATTAAAACTCAGTACTGGTTGTGATATCAAAATTAAAAGGACACGGCACTAGTCTTAAAGTGAGTCAGCTGAAATCTAATCTTTTAACAAATCTCTGCATTTGTAGAGTCCATATTCACAAATTACAATTTGTTTCATAGGGTTTACCAAGGTACAACCTTCAACAAGAGTAAGGAAAAAGTACCCAAAAACCCTATTAACAAGGGGGAAAAAATAGAAACCTCAGAGTGAGCTACATGTGAGGGATCCCTTTACCAAAACAGACAGAAGTGCAAAAGATGCCGCATGTAGCTGAACACATCAACAAAAGAGTTATCACCGGTAATGGTACAATATCCCTCAACCTGAGCACTGTCCCCACCTGCTTCAAGACCACAACCATCATTCCCCTCCCCAAAAAGAGCCCACCCACCTGCCTGAATGACTACAGGCCAGTAGCACTCACTCCAATCATCACGAAGTGCTTTGAGAGAGCAGTGCTGGCCCACATCCAGAGCAGCATACCGGACACCCTGGATCCCCAGCAGTATGCCTACAGGCCCAACAGGTCAACCTCAGACGCCACAGCTGCTGCCCTCCACTACTCCCTCTCTCACCTAGAAAACAAGGACTCCTACATAAGGATGCTCTTTGTCAACTACAGCTCCGCTTTCAACATGGTCGTCCCCCACAAACTCATCCATATATTCTCCACACTCGGTCTGCACCCCACCCTCTGTGACTGGCTGTTTGACTTTCTGACTGGCAGGCCTCAGTCTGTCAGGATTGGAAACAGGACTTCAGCCAGTGTTATCACCAACATCGGCACCCCACAGGGTTGTGTCCTCAGCCCCATCCTTTACACCCTGTTCACCCATGACTGTGTCGCCTCCCACAAAGACCACATCGTCCTGAAGTTTGCGGATGACACCGCAGTGATAGGACGCATCACTGGGGGAAACGAAGCAGTCTACAGGAGGGAGGTGGCCAGTTTGGTGTCATGGTGTGAGGATAACAACCTCACCCTCAACACTGACAAGACCAAGGAGCTGATAGTGGACATTTGGAAGGAGAGGAGACCTCATCAACCCCTTTTCATCCAGGAGCTTGAAGTTGAGAGGGTGAGCAGTTTTAAATACCTCGGGGTCCACTTCAGTGAGGACCTCACCTGGACATTAAACACAACACAGCTAGTCAAGAAGGCTCAACAGCGGCTGTACTTCCTGAGGAGGCTGAGGAAGTTTGGGATGACTCATAAGATCCTCAGCAACTTCTACAGCTGCATCATCGACCGCAAACGCCTGCAGAGAGTGGTGAGGACAGCAGAAAAAATTACCAAGACCTCACTGCTCTCTCTGCAGAGCATTTACCACCGCAGGGTTCAGAGGAGAGCTGCCTCCATTCTTAAAGACCCCACCCACCCCCAACATGGACTGCTCACACTTCTACCCTCAGGCAGGAGGTATAGAAGTGTTGAATGTAGGACCAAAGACTCATAAACTCTTTGTTCCCCACTGCCATTAGACTCCTAAACAGCTGACAGGAGTCTACAACCTACCTCACAAACTGCAACACTGGTCTGCACTTTAACATAAAGTATTCCATTTGTACTGTTTAAATTTATATTGTATACATTTTATTTAATTTTTCACTGTTACTGTTCATTTTGCACTGCTCAGTTTTGCACAATCCTCACCTGATTCACCTCATTCGCCTTGTTTCTACCTTACTTTTAACATGTTCATATCCTTATTGTATTTTATGTAAATATTGTACTCTAATGTAAATTTTGGTCGTTATTCCAAAAGGACAGCACAAGAATTTCAATTCACAGGGAAACGTGTGTTCTCTGTGTATTTGACAATAAAAATCTTTGAATCTTTGAATGTGATTTGTATATTCTATATATCAAGCAGTCTTGTTGTAATCATGGTCCATGATCAGCTGCTACGGTCACAATCAATCACCATCATCCATGATCAGGATCCACCATTCCGATCCACAATCAGCTGGGACATACTAACCCTTACTCTAAATGAACCATGCTTGTTTAAGTTAAAGTCCCTGACCTATCACTATCAGGCAACAAGGTGACAGCCATAGTGTGCTCGACCAAACTGAGTAACACACTTGCACACATGCTATGCAGCTAATGACACGTACACTAACTGGCCAGGGGATTGCGGTTAAAGGACGACCGCTATTTGATCGCTATACCTCCTCAGCTTTGTCTGCCTGCATCTTAGATTTTTTAACCATATTAACTTGGTAACTTGACGGTAACTGTTTACAAAAGACATCTTTAGACAAAAGGAGCAGGTTTTTGATTTACAGCATGTATTAACTTAAACTGAACAAAACATAATTTTGTTGAAATCCAGGAAGAACTAAAAAAAATCAGATTGAGATTAAGAGGTATCTTGGCGCCCAGCTAGAGAAGAAGGTCAAGGGACATTTGAAAATATCATAAAATTAATAATATACCTAAAGAATTAAAAACACATTACAGTATGTCCCGTTATATTGTTACTATCATAAAATGATGCTTGCATTGAGGAGATTGGTAATGAGATGATAGTAAAAAATGAGATGAGGAGATGATGCCCTAAATGTTTTTATCATTATAATGTTATACGAACGGCATTAAGATGTATAAAGGTTTATTAATGGTTGTTGTAGTAGTAGCAGCACTATACGCTATATATTCATTAGCATAGTTCTCATGAAAGAATAGGCCTGGATGGATTGGAATGGTCTGTAAATTTAGACAACACAAATCACCTAAAATAATGTAAACCTGAAACCACTCAGACAACGCTGCCTGGGATTATGTTAGGATTTAACAGACACTTGTAACAGTGAGCCACTCACTGTTATGGAATGACAATTGGCTTAATATAAGCTCAAAACCATTGCAGGAATTCAAGTACTCTCCTGACGCTACTTACTGGCTAGTGTGCTCGGTTCTCCAAGTGTTCAGAGAGGTGACAGTATAAGTATAATTAATAGGAATCCTAACAGGGCTCTAAAGTTAGAATAAAAGAACTGGTTGCCAACGCCAGTGCTGACTGGCTTATCCAAAAGGAATCCTGGCCCACAATAAAGGTCAGCAGAAGCACTAACTCAAGTGAAGTTTGAAAACCAGTGCATCACTGTAACACATTTAACAACTCTTTGGCAAAACTTTAAGGCCAAGTTCAAAGGTTCACTGTGTAGAATGTAGTGACATCTAGTGCTGAAGTTGTATATTGCAATTGAACACCCCTCACCTCACCCTCCCCTTCTAAACATGACAGAGAACCTGTGGTAGCCTTCAGTTGTCATAAAAACTCAAAAGGTTTACTATGTCCAGTTTGGACGATTGTAAAAAAAATATGGCGGCCTCTGTAGAGTGGATCCACTCCTGATGAAAATATAAAGTATATAAATACAAAGGGCCCATTTTAGGGTAAAGAAAACAACAATACGTACAATTTAGATGAAACACACTAGTGAGAACATTGGTTCCAATAGATCCCTTTCACCTAAATCTTACACACTGGACCTTTCAGGAGTTCTTACCGTGATAACCATATCATAAAATTTATGTCAAATTGTTCATTAAAAAAAAAAGTGATGATTTACATGATGCAAGGATAACAATCTAAGATCTTTTGTTTATTTATTTGGCACAGCTAATGTGACCCCTGTAACAGAAAATCACGATTGAGGGACATGGGTGTAACTGTATCCTGTATACAATAGGCTACAGGATGTTACAACCAGGAAGGATTCATTAACAGCAGTCTCTGCTTTGTAGAAAAAACATGCGACAGAACAGGTTATCTGTGTGAACACTGTGGTGCATTTGTGTTCCAATATATTTTTGAGAAAGACGAACACATTATCATATGATGTACTGAGGCTGTGGTGTTCCCTTTCAACACAGCTGTCTGTATGTCTTCATGAGGTGACTGACCACTTTGGCACACTACAATGGTATACTTCAACTGTAGAGAAAATAACTTCTGATAAATATTGGTTCATGCCTCACTTATGACGCAGCTGTTAAGGAGTTTGGGGTAGAGATGATTCAATGTGTGCAATACGTTCTACTAAGTAAAATGTCTACTTACACAAGGATGCAAATGTTAACCATTGTGCTCTCTTAAAAGATAAGATATAAAATGACTTGAATAAAAACACAACATTCAAGATTATTTTGATGTAAAACAAGCTTTGGTTGATCATTTTCTAGTTATTATGGTTGTTTGCAATGTATTTAGCAGAGGCTCATACAATAAGCTTTGATGTTTGGCTCACCTCCCCCAACCTTCTTTTTCCTAATTTTCTTTCCTGACTGCATTTCATGTTAAGACTCCCTGGTTGTCAACTACATATACTTGAATCTCAAAAAGTAAACACACTGCAGATTTTATTATTCTGGTAGAATAAATAAAACAACAATCACTGACTCAAACAGAGGAAAATAAAGAGATCTTAACCAACACTATCATTAGTCCTCTGAGTGTTTCTACTCTGTCACGGAAGTGTCCGACACTCTTTTAAACCTCAGCAGGCTCCTCCTCACCAGACGTATTTGGCCTGTTATATTTCAGTTCATGGGCTTAGCAGAGTTTCATGTATAAGCATCTACAGACACAAGGTCATACAAAAGAAAAGGTTAGTCAGGACTTGTGTCCATCTTCACATTTACAATATTCTTGAATCTATTTGCCTGAATTATTAATTTTAAAACCCACTCAAATACAGTTTGGAAAATTCACGAAAAAGTGGTTTAATCTTTTACACATTATAGGAAAAAATGTCACTGCTACTATGTTTAATATTTGCAACTCAAAATGTGCAAGAAGAGCTTGTATGTGAAAGTAAATAGCAAGTAAACCATAGAGTGAAGCTTACTATGAAAGTATAGCAAAGTGTAAGCTGGCACCATGATGCTATTATTAAAAAAAGGTAATTATTTTTTTAAATAATATAGCACTTATGTCTTTTATTTGCAAAATTGTATTTGTTATGTTCATTCATGGCAGACTTTATATCATTGCTTAAGTGGATCGCTCAAATCAGCTGATGCATTTTGTCACCAGAGATGAGACAGTGGAGTAATGGGCCCTGTGTGTGCAAAATGCTTTGTATTCAAGGTGACACTGCACATAGACATACCATACATACCTCTCATAACAAACTTCCTGCTTTAGAAAATAAATAATTGCTTATAGAAGAATGTATTGTAAAGATATATTCATATTTGTATGCAGAGTGAGAAGTAGTACTTAACTGAAAGTTCAAATCTTCTCCCTCTCCCGTGTAACCATACCATTTAATGGAAACCTAAGCACACAAAGACCTCTCAAACAACTTGACTAAAAAAACAACTGATGACATTTAACCCTACTTGAATGGCACTTTGGACACATGCTATTAAGGTTGGCTGAAAAAAACTGAGGACCTTTGACCTAACTAGAACAGCATGTGTGCAACACATGTTTGCACAATAGCCCATTTACCTATTGAGGTCACGTGGGTGACATTCCTCAAGGTCATCTCATTTTTAAAGATAGAAAGGTTATGTAAATACAAAAAGCTACAGGGCAACTACACGCAATCTAGTTATGGAAATACATTTGAAGTCATCAAGAAAATTTAGATTTTTTTCCTGCATTTTTCCAGCATTTAAATCTTAACATGAATTCATACTGGTTAAGTTTTTCATTGATGGTACTATTACAGTGCTGGCATCTCTAACATCTTGTTTATTGGCACAGGACTTATTTTGGATCTTATCCTCGCCTGGATGGCAACTGTTCAGCCACTCCATTCCAAGGCGCTATGTAATCCCTTCTCAGCTTTTATGGAATGGCGCTCAGCCTCAATTTTATTTCCGACATCTGAGATGTGTAGTAACCCTGCAACTATATACCAGTGACATTTAAATGCCTCTCCAAAACCCCAACCTGTAGCTGCTGCAAAAAACTCCAGGATCACTATTAGTAACAATGACTATCATTAACTAATCTCTTTTAGTATCAAGACAACTATGTGATTACTGTGTATGTTCAAAACACTGTTTATTTATTAGTGTGTAAAGGCTTTAAATCTGTAATCAAAACTACACCCACAAATGACCTCCTATTTACTGAGTGATTTGATGACAAACACTTGTATTGTGAAATTTAAAATAATTAAAACAGATAAATAGCAAGAAATAAATAATAAATTTTACAGCAGAGAATATTATGAACCGTCTCATGATACAACAATCTTTTTATATCTGTGGCCCTGAAGAGAATTTCTCTGACCCTCTTTAACAAAATACTCGACCCTATTTTGTATATGTGCATGTGTGAATGTTCTGAAACTGTACACCAGTGACAGATGGATACTTCTCCAAAAATGGGAGGAAATAAATCAAAATAAGTGAGTAAATGAATTGTATGAATTGGATTTATGAATCAGCACCTCCATATTTTGCATTATGTATTATCAAACACTCAACAACATATTTATTATTTTAAAACACAGTATCTGCAGTATGTGTATTTGAAAGAATTCATGAGTTTTTCATTAATTCATCAACAACTTTGACTTTGTACTATAGAACATTCATCGTTGTTAATATAATAAAATATTATATAGCTGTTTGAAGTTGACAACACAATGACAAAATTTATCGTGCTTTTGCTTGTATAAACTGTAGTGTATGCATGTATGTTCGTGTAATAGCTTTGATGTCATGTCAGAAAATCAAATCTATCTAAATTAATGCATATAACATTTTAACAATAACAGTTTTTTAATCATCCAATCAATTTTTTTAAAGAATTCGATCACTTCATGCTTTGTGACCTCAGCCCAGGCAAAAACTACCTACTGCTACAAATGTGCACACCAGGCAGTACAATCACTGTGAATGTCAATGTCACAGGATTAGCGTCAACATAACAAGAATACATGACCAAACTGAGAAAGGCACACCTACTTAGAAGACAGTCCTCCCTCTATAAAAGAGGCTTCTTAGGACACTGTCTATAGCTGGTAGGCTTCCAACTCAGGTGAGTGCATCATCCACAATATGTAGTGGAAACTGAACTTGATCTACATACTTACAATTATGTTTACTTACATTAAAGTGTGATAATTTAGATAATGTGTCAAATGTAATGCCAGCCTGTAGTTTTTGAAAATCAAAATAATAAGATCAAATGAATGATGAATGAATGATTGATGGTTAATAGATAATGATGATGGTTAATAGATAATGATGATGGTTAATAGATAATGATGATGGTTAATAGATAATGATAAAATAAATTAATTTTACTCATGTTTCACAATCTATCAATAGGCTCAAAAGAACAGACCTGACTGCTTTCAATCTTCTGTTGGGACCAAAGGAGGTACAGTTTATTGTCTGTGATATTCACCTATTTAAAACATCTCATCTGTAGAGCCTGAAAAACAGCATGTTACTGACTTCTTATTTTCAGACACTTAAGGTGCCACCATGAGCACAGACGCTGAGATGGAGGCCTATGGGCCTGCATCTATTTACCTCCGGAAGACAGAGAAGGAGAGAATTGAGGCTCAGAACACACCATTTGATGCCAAAACTGCCTACTTTGTGGTCGATGCTGAAGAGATGTATCTCAAGGGTAAAGTCACCAAAAGAGAGGGTGCCAAAGCCACTGTTGAGACAATAACAGGAAAGGTAAGTGTAATAATGCCTGAAATGAATCTCCACAAATGACCATAGAAATAATAAACATATAGATAATGTATTCTCCAAAACACCTGGATAATATGCTTTTGAGATTTAATGATACTAATATTTGGTGTGCTATCTAATTTTTGCTTTATTTTATTTCCTATTCAGACTGTTACTGTAAAAGAGGACGACATCCATCCCATGAACCCTCCCAAGTATGACAGAATTGAGGATATGGCCATGATGACCCACCTTAATGAGCCTGCTGTGCTGTATAACCTCAAAGAGCGTTTTGCATCATGGATGATCTACGTGAGTTTCATTCTTACAATGTGTATATGTAAAGCCTGTGTGTCAAATCTAATAAGGCTTTTCCTCTTTGGCACTTCAGACCTACTCTGGCCTGTTCTGTGTCGTCGTGAACCCCTACAAGTGGCTTCCTGTGTACGACACTCAGGTTGTTGGGGCGTACAGAGGAAAGAAGAGGATTGAGGCACCACCCCACATCTTCTCTATCTCTGACAATGCCTATCAGTTCATGCTCACTGGTGAGACATGTTATTTTTGGAGTTACCACATTAGTCGAGTAAATGTGTCTTTAAAAAAGCTTCAATTTAAGTGCGTATGTTTGTATTCTAGATCGTGAGAACCAGTCCGTCCTTATCACGTGAGTATTACACAACTTTTCAAGAAGATTTTTTGGAACCATTATGACTAAATAGTTAAGTAAGTGAGAATATAATTTATTCCCCAGTGGAGAATCCGGTGCTGGAAAGACTGTCAACACCAAGCGTGTCATCCAGTACTTTGCAACAATTGCAGTCGCTGGAGGAAAGCAGGGACAGAAAGCAGAGGCAGCCAGCAAAATACAGGTAAAACTGGGTTGTCAGCTAAAACTCTTTATCACAGTTGATTGTTGCTTGATGCTAGATTTTATACAACCTCATAATGATTCTATGTAGGGTTCGCTGGAAGATCAAATCATTGCAGCTAACCCTCTGCTGGAGGCCTATGGTAATGCCAAGACTGTGAGGAATGACAACTCCTCTCGTTTCGTAAGTATTCATTTTATGGGCCTTCACGTCCTGTCACTTACCTATACTTAATGTAACTTTGACTTGAACTGACATTTTCAGATTTTCCTTTTTTGATGCAGTTTAAAAATAACTATTTTATTACTACTCTGGCACTCTAGGGTAAATTCATCAGAATCCACTTTGGTACTTCTGGAAAGCTGTCTTCAGCTGATATTGAAACTTGTAAGTAACAACCATGGTGTAACTCATGTTTTGTTTGGAGTAAAATGTGGTCTTTGACAAACTAAACAACAAAAATGTTAAACAATTATCTTACATACCGTAATTGAATTGGTATTTCTCAGATCTACTGGAGAAGTCCCGTGTCACCTTCCAGTTGTCTGCTGAGAGGAGCTACCATATCTTCTATCAGCTGATGACAGGCCACAAGCCTGAGCTGCTGGGTATGACAAAACATGGACAATAGGAATTATAGAGTTGGAATCAAGATACTGTAGCAGGAGGACTGATTCATTCATTTCTTCTATTCTTTTGTAGAGGCTCTTCTGATCACCACCAACCCCTATGACTACCACATGATCAGTCAGGGTGAGATCACTGTGAAAAGCATCAATGATGTGGAGGAGTTCATTGCAACAGATGTAAGTTGATAGCAATTGGTAGAATAATGCCAGAGGGCAGATGCCAGAATAGATTTTCTAAAAAATTATTTATTGTGCATAAATTGCAGACTGCTATTGACATCTTGGGCTTCACTGCTGAGGAGAAGAATGGCATATACAAGCTGACTGGTGCTGTGGTGCATCATGGCAACATGAAATTCAAGCAGAAGCAGCGTGAGGAGCAGGGTGAACCTGACGGCACTGAGGGTAAATGTATTAATAGTGTGATATCATCATTTTACACTAAAGCAGATTACATTAAGTTAACCTGTTTATATATAAACTGCTACATTTTCACACAACTTATACAGTGAGAGTGAACATTATCAATCTACTAAAATGGTGGATTATATTGGTTGAATTCAAAATAGCGTGTTGCAGCTACAAAGAAGGTGTGCTGATCTAGTATATCATGATTACAAACCAATTTAATGAAGAGAAATAGCATTTACAAACTGTAACTATCGAAACATTTTTTTTTTCCATCAGTGGCTGATAAAATCGCCTACCTCATGGGCCTGAACTCAGCTGACATGCTGAAATGTCTGTGCTATCCAAGAGTCAAGGTCGGAAATGAAATGGTGACCAAAGGTCAAACCGTTCCACAGGTACAAAAACAGAGGAAACTTGACGCATCTACAAATCCAGGACTGGTTTAAAGACCAAGCAGGTTTTTCTAAATATTGCCCTTTTTTCTAGGTCAACAATGCTGTCTCGGCTCTGTGCAAGTCTGTCTATGAGAAAATGTTCTTGTGGATGGTCATCCGTATCAATGAGATGCTTGACACAAAGCAGCCAAGACAATTCTTCATTGGTGTGCTGGATATCGCTGGATTTGAGATCTTTGATGTGAGTATTTGCAGAGCAGTTGAATTACATCACAAGTCAACAAAGTTTCTCTATGTGACTAATTACATTTACTTTAATTTTGTTAAGTGCCTTGTGTAAAATTCCCTGCTGGAGCACAGTCGACGTCACAGCACAACACTTGTGTTCTGCTAAGAGATTTTGTGCGCATGTTCATGTTCAGTAGCGAACTTATCTAGTGAGTAGTGAACTCCCTTGCCTGGCAGGTCCGTTCAGCAAATTTGTTAAGTATCCTTTTTTAAACAGTGTTTGACAAACAAATCTACCACTAACTTTTGCCGGGATTGCAACCCCTTTTATTTAGAATAAGTGGATGTTTGGAAATAACTGTTAATCTGATGGAGACAAGTTGCTGCGTTTTCTCTAACCTTAAAATTTGGTCAGTTGTGGACAGCCAGAATACCATCACCCACACTGTTGCTTACAACTTGAGATAAGATACAATGTATATTATGATTTATTATGATATTGAATTGAATTGATTTGAATTTAAATCAATTACATTTCAAAAATTACAGTACAACAGCTTGGAGCAACTCTGCATCAACTTCACCAATGAGAAACTGCAACAGTTCTTCAACCACCACATGTTTGTCCTGGAGCAAGAAGAGTACAAGAAAGAAGGCATTCATTGGGAGTTCATTGACTTTGGTATGGACTTGGCTGCCTGCATTGAGCTTATTGAAAAGGTAAGACATGTCAGTCATGTAGCATCGAAATCATGTTCACTAATTTTATGCTAAATTGTTCATTCTTTTTGATATCATATTATTTTCTTTCAGCCAATGGGAATTTTCTCCATCCTTGAAGAGGAGTGCATGTTCCCCAAGGCAACAGACGTCTCTTTCAAGAACAAGCTATATGATCAGCATCTTGGCAAGACCAAGGCCTTTGAGAAGCCAAAACCTGCAAAGGGCAAGGCTGAGGCTCACTTCTCCCTGGTTCACTATGCGGGTACAGTGGACTACAACATCACCGGCTGGCTGGACAAGAACAAGGACCCACTGAATGACTCAGTTGTTCAGCTGTACCAGAAATCTGCAAACAAACTGCTTGCTCTTCTGTATGCATCTCATGCTGCAACTGACGGTAAGAAGCAAAAAGTTTGGCTATGTGCTAAGTTTAATTTGGGGTTTGTGGCTTCCTTTGTGAAATAAACCCGGACACTGAATCCAGACTTTAATATTTGGTGATACTGTATCTTATAAAACAGATGCTTCTGGTGGTGGCAAGAAGGGTGGTGGAAAGAAGAAGGGTGGTTCCTTCCAGACTGTGTCTGCTCTTTTCAGGGTATTTAACATTCACATTAATAATAACATAAAATACACAATCTAATCACATTGGTTTACTTATTGCAATTACAATTAATCAAATTAAATTAAATATGTCAATGTCACAGGAGAACTTGGGCAAGCTGATGACCAACTTGAGGAGCACTCATCCTCACTTTGTGCGTTGCCTGATTCCCAATGAGACAAAGACCCCAGGTAAGAAGCCCAAATTCTTACTAACTGAATTTTGTGTTTCACAGTGGTCCAAGGAAACATTTCCAATTACTTCAATTTGCAACTCTCAGGTCTGATGGAGAACTTCTTGGTCATCCACCAGCTGAGGTGTAATGGTGTGCTGGAGGGCATCAGAATCTGCAGAAAGGGCTTCCCCAGCAGAATCCTCTATGGTGACTTCAAGCAGAGGTGACTTTTTAGAACAGGCAATTCAATTTATTATGATGACGTTACCTCAGGCCAATAGCTGAGGTACATACAAATATCAACATAATAATATTTTGTAGATACAAAGTACTGAATGCCAGCGTCATCCCTGAGGGACAGTTCATTGACAACAAGAAAGCTGCAGAGAAGCTGTTGGGCTCCATCGATGTGGACCACACTCAGTACAAGTTTGGGCACACAAAGGTACAATTCTATGGGCAATTTCAAAAGCTATAAGTGTAAAAATCCTGTCATATCTATGTGTACTGACAATCAATTCCCTTGACTTGGTAACATAGGTGTTCTTCAAAGCTGGTCTGCTGGGTACCCTAGAAGAAATGAGAGATGAGAAACTGGCTGAGCTGGTGACCATGACTCAGGCCCTCTGCAGAGGATACCTCATGAGGACAGAGTTTGTTAAGATGATGGAAAGGAGGTAGGATTGAAACAAAATTGAATTGCTCATCGTATTTACAATGTGTAATGTTGTAACAATAATAACACATAAATAAATGTTATTTCTGTAGAGATGCAATCTTCGCCATCCAGTACAACATTCGTTCATTCATGAATGTGAAAAATTGGCCGTGGATGCATCTGTACTTCAAGATCAAGCCTCTTCTGAAGAGTGCTGAGACTGAGAAGGAGCTGCAACAGATGAAGGAGAACTATGGAAAGATGCAGACAGACCTGGCTACTGCCCTGGCCAAGAAGAAGGAACTGGAAGAGAAGATGGTTTCCCTGCTGCAGGAGAAGAATGACCTGCAACTGCAAGTGGCTTCAGTAAGTAGATTCAAGCTGACACTTTTATCCAAAGCAACTTCAAATAAATGCATTCAGTTATGAGGCTACAAACCCAGAACAGCAAGAATCATGAAAGTAGATGTGATGTTCTTTAACTAAACACTAAAAACTAAAATATCAATTCATTAGATATTCTCCAGTAAGATTTTTTTGCTCGGAATAAATGAATAATACCACATATATTCTAGTGTACATGCTTAATGAAAGATTAATTTCACTATCATCTTCTGACTTTCTTTGTACCTTACTGAAGTTGTATATGAATTAAACGAATAATTAGGATTGAATAAATAATCAAATGATCCTCTTGTACTGTAGGAAGGGGAAAATCTCTCAGATTCTGAGGAAAGATGTGAAGGGCTCATTAAGAGCAAAATCCAGCTTGAGGCCAAACTCAAAGAGACAACTGAGAGACTGGAGGATGAAGAGGAAATCAATTCTGAGCTGACTGCCAAGAAGAGGAAGCTGGAGGATGAATGCTCTGAGCTGAAGAAGGACATTGATGATCTGGAGCTCACCTTGGCTAAAGTGGAGAAGGAGAAACATGCTACAGAAAACAAGGTGCAGTTTATTTTGACTGTCTATTGCATAAAAGATATTGTTACTGTTTGACTTATTGCACTTTTTAAAGGTTCACTGTTTAGGATTAAGGTGAAAGGGATCTATTGTCAGAAATGTAGTAGCTCTAATGATGATTTCACTTGTGTGAATATTTAAATACTTTATATTTATCAGTAGCGGGTCCTTTTTTTTTTTTTTTACAGTAGCCCAGACTGGACAAATTACACACCTTTTGAGTTTTCTTGACAACTTAAGGCTACCACAGGTTCTCCTTCATGTTTGGGAGGAGAGGGTGAGGTGAGGGGTATTCAGCTGCAACTTCACCACTAGATGCCATTCATTTTTGCTGAACCTTTAAACCATCAGGTAAAAAACTTGACAGAGGAAATGGCTTCCCAAGATGAGTCCATTGCCAAGTTGACTAAGGAGAAGAAAGCCCTCCAAGAGGCCCACCAGCAAACACTGGATGATCTCCAGGCAGAGGAAGACAAAGTCAACACTCTGTCCAAGGCCAAGACGAAGCTGGAACAGCAAGTGGATGATGTAAGAAAATATCTGTTTTGACTGTTTTGAATCTTGTCCTGTAATGGTATGAATGGCTTTTGGTTCAAATGTTCTATATCTAGGATGCCTCAATCACTAAAATCATTAAAACTGTTATTTTATAGCTTGAGGGATCACTGGAGCAAGAGAAGAAGCTCCGCATGGACCTTGAGAGAGCCAAGAGGAAGCTTGAGGGAGATCTGAAACTGGCCCAGGAATCCATCATGGATCTGGAGAATGACAAGCAGCAGTCTGATGAGAAAATCAAGAAGTGGGTTTTTTTAAGTTTATGAAACTTCTTATGAGCAGCTCACACAATGCACGCATTCAACCTTTTTGTTCTCTTCTTCATCAGGAACATAACACTGACTGAATATGATTTTACTTTCCTTTTACAGGAAGGACTTTGAAATAAGTCAGCTCCTCAGCAAGATTGAGGATGAACAGTCCCTCAGTGGTCAGCTTCAGAAGAAGATCAAGGAACTCCAGGTAATGTTATTTTACACAAATATTAGATTCAAAAAATCAGAAAAGTCTTCTAGTCAATAGCCTTTTCTGATGTTACTGTCATCAAATCTAGGCTCGCATTGAGGAGCTGGAGGAGGAGATTGAGGCTGAGAGAGCTGCTAGGGCCAAGGTTGAGAAACAGAGAGCTGACCTCTCCAGGGAGCTCGAGGAGATCAGTGAGAGGCTTGAGGAAGCTGGTGGAGCAACAGCCGCTCAGATTGAGATGAACAAAAAGCGTGAGGCTGAGTTCCAGAAGCTGCGTCGCGACCTAGAGGAGTCAACCCTGCAGCATGAAGCCACCTCAGCAGCTCTTCGCAAGAAGCAGGCTGACAGTGTTGCAGAGTTGGGTGAGCAGATCGACAACCTGCAGCGTGTCAAGCAGAAGCTGGAGAAGGAAAAGAGCGAGTACAAGATGGAGATAGATGACCTCTCCAGCAACATGGAGGCAGTTGCCAAAACAAAGGTGTGCACTATTTTTCAAAAGAAAAAAATATACTGTATAATCACACAATATTTCAACATACTGTTTATTGAAATAATGATCAAATCAATTACTGTTTGATTTCAGGCCAATCTGGAGAAAATGTGCAGAACTCTTGAAGATCAATTAAGTGAAATTAAATCCAAAAATGACGAGAACGTTCGCCAGCTCAATGACATAAGTGCTCAGAGGGCAAGACTGCAAACAGAGAATGGTGTGTATCAAAAGAAGCTGGATGTTTGATAGTAATTGACTACAATGTTAAGGGTTCTTCCCTGGCCCGTGCCCCACCCCTCCACCAAGTTTGGTGCAAATTGATGAAGTACTTTTTGCATCATCCTGTTGAAACATTAACAGAGTAAAATATTACCTTGTTAGCAGAATTCAAATCAATCCATTGTTCAAAAATAATAGAAGACTTACTTATTTCAGCTACATTTCAAGTGTGAAAACAACCACTCAAATCCTGTTCTTACTTGTTCCTTCAGGTGAATCTGCTCGCCAGCTCGAAGAGAAGGAAGCTCTGATTTCCCAGCTGACCAGAGGAAAACAAGCTTACACTCAGCAGATAGAAGAGCTTAAGAGACACATTGAGGAAGAAGTGAAGGTATGAGATCTTATGCATTGTCCACTTTATATTGCGATATGTCTCTAAGGAGCATCTGTAGACTACCAGGCATAAATGCATCGGTACTTCAATACTTGTCATTTGCAGGTGGGAATTACAGTCAATAGTTCCAATAAATTCCAATTTGCCACTTTCCATCCCGTCCATACAAGTAAGGATTGATAGTTGCAAGTCCATACTAGAGCCCAAACGATAAGATGGCCAATAATAACGGCCAATACTTTCCCAACCATGTGAATGCATACTTGACTAAAGATGTGTTGACACAGATTTCTCCTGAGTAAGCTCATCATATACTTGAGGAACTCGCACACACACACACACACATACACACACACACACACACACACACACTATCATACCAGCTTTGTTGTGTGTTGCTCAAAAGTTATATTGCTAACAGGTTCTTTCCAGCATGATGGTATATTGCTCAGTTAGTGACCATCGGTTATAGGGTATAAAAAATGTTACGAAATGTCACGAAACATTTGAACACCACAAATGACTTTTGTCCTTAACAACTTTAGTGTGAAATTTAAGTTAGTGCATGGCTAAGTAAGTACAAATATTTGAAAGCACAGGAAAAAAAAGTTTAAACTTAATAAACCTTGTTACTTCCACCAAACTTGACAGTTTGTTAACAGAATTCATTTACACTTTCATGCTGCTTGTGATGAAATTCATAGGCCAAGAATGCCCTGGCCCACGCCGTTCAGTCTTCCCGCCATGACTGCGATCTGCTCAGAGAGCAGTTTGAGGAGGAGCAGGAGGCCAAGGCTGAGCTCCAGAGAGGCATGTCCAAGGCTAACAGTGAGGTGGCTCAGTGGAGAAGCAAATATGAGACTGATGCTATCCAGCGCACTGAGGAGCTGGAGGAGGCCAAGTACATGAATACTTGTTACTTTTTCATTCAATATTTTGGCATTCAGTATCCATTTTGCATAGTTAAATACAATCATATTCTTCTGTGTGACAGGAAAAAGCTTGCCCAGCGCCTGCAGGATGCTGAGGAGTCCATCGAGGCTGTGAACTCCAAGTGTGCCTCTTTGGAGAAGACCAAGCAGAGGCTGCAGGCTGAGGTGGAGGACCTCATGATTGATGTGGAGAGAGCTAATGCTCTGGCCGCCAATCTTGACAAGAAGCAGAGGAACTTTGACAAGGTAGATAATGAAACTGGAAGACAAAACCAGTTTTATCAGAAGAAACACATACCTGTATTAGTAACTAATCATTTAATCAACCCATACAAATGTAGGTCCTGGCAGAATGGAAACAGAAGTATGAAGAGGGCCAGGCTGAGCTGGAAGGAACCCAGAAGGAGGCTCGCTCCCTCAGCACTGAACTGTTCAAGATGAAGAACTCTTATGAAGAGTCTCTGGATCAGCTGGAGACCATGAAGAGAGAGAACAAGAACCTGCAGCGTATGTAGACTATTATCTTCACTAAATGCATTTAATAATTTATAACTGGTTGTGAAGAGTAACTATAGTTGCCTTTGTATTTGTTTTGCAGAGGAGATCTCAGACCTGACTGAACAGATTGGTGAGACTGGAAAGAGCATCCATGAGCTTGAAAAGGCGAAGAAGACTGTTGAAAGTGAGAAGGCAGAAATCCAGGCTGCACTTGAGGAAGCAGAGGTATTTCCTCCTATATTTTATGTTTGTTATTAGAACAATTCATGTAATATTTCTCTATTGGTCCTCTATGGGATTAGTCTCTTAACGTTTTTCGAATATGTTTTGTTATCGTAAAAGAGCTGTCATTTTGGCATATAGCCATATTTAGCTGCCTGATCTTGCAGGGCACATTGGAGCACGAGGAGTCCAAGATTCTCCGTGTCCAGCTTGAGCTCAACCAGATCAAAGGTGAGGTTGACAGGAAGCTGGCAGAGAAGGATGAGGAGATGGAGCAGATCAAGAGGAACAGCCAGAGGGTGATTGACTCCATGCAGACCACTCTTGATTCTGAGGTCAGGAGCAGGAACGATGCCCTGAGAGTCAAGAAGAAGATGGAGGGAGACCTGAATGAGATGGAGATTCAGCTGAGCCACGCCAACAGGCAGGCTGCTGAGGCCCAGAAACAACTGAGGAACGTCCAGGGACAGCTCAAGGTGAGGTTTGTTGATTCTTGAACGAAAAAAAGAAATGTTCAACAGGAAAGAGAGTTAACACCTTTTTTTCTCTTTTCAATATCAGGATGCCCAATTGCACCTTGACGACGCTGTCAGAAGTCAGGAGGACATGAAGGAGCAGGTTGCCATGGTGGAGCGCAGAAATGGTCTGATGCTGGCTGAGATTGAGGAGCTGAGAGCCGCTCTGGAACAAACAGAGAGAGGACGCAAAGTGGCTGAGCAGGAGCTGGTTGATGCTAGTGAGCGTGTTGGCCTGCTTCACTCTCAGGTTTGTTTTCATTCATGAAAAAGAGAATTTAAATTAAATAAAAAAACTGTGTATATTTTATAATAAACATGACTTTTCTCAAACATCCAGAACACCAGTCTGCTGAACACCAAGAAGAAGTTGGAGTCTGACTTTGTCCAGGTTCAAGGTGAAGTTGATGATGCTGTACAGGAAGCAAGGAATGCTGAGGAGAAAGCCAAAAAGGCTATCACTGATGTGAGTTTACATTTCAATCTCAATAAGAGATTTTAAGGCTTATATCAAATGAAACTAGTATTGGAGACCATTTATCATTTCAGGCTGCCATGATGGCTGAGGAGCTGAAGAAGGAGCAGGACACCAGTGCTCATCTGGAGAGGATGAAGAAGAACCTGGAGATCACAGTCAAGGACCTGCAGCACCGTCTGGATGAGGCTGAGAACCTCGCCATGAAGGGTGGCAAGAAGCAGCTCCAGAAACTGGAGTCCAGGGTACGAACTGTGTATTAATGTTCAGCTGTTAGTTTCACAATAATAATTGAACTTTAAATGTATCAATTGAACTAAGCCTTTCTTTATCTGCTTTCAAGTTTGAAAATTTGATTTACTTTTATTATCTCGTTACAGGTGCGTGAGCTGGAAAGTGAAGTGGAGGCTGAGCAGAGACGTGGAGCTGATGCCATTAAAGGAGTCCGCAAATATGAGAGGAGAGTGAAGGAGCTGACCTACCAGGTAAAAAACATTACTGTATACAGTACACTATTTTGAGGTCTATTCTCTTTCATTTACATTAATTCATTTGTGCAGACTGAGGAGGACAAGAAGAACGTGATCAGGCTTCAGGATCTGGTGGACAAGCTGCAGCTCAAAGTCAAGGCTTACAAGAGACAGGCTGAGGAGGCTGTAAGTTTATATAACCTAACATTTACATCAGTGGAGTTAATAATAATTTTTAATCATGAATAAATTAATCAATACTAATAAATCCTTTGCAGGAGGAGCAGGCCAACACTCACATGTCCAGGCTCAGGAAGGTTCAGCACGAGCTGGAAGAGGCTCAGGAGCGCGCTGACATCTCTGAGACTCAGGTCAACAAGCTGAGAGTCAAGAGCCGTGACATTGGAAAGGTAACATTTTCATTCTTTTTGATATTATGATGACATAAGCTACTGTATATATCCATAACAACATGAAATTCTAATAGAGAATATGTATATGCATATGTGGTATTCCACAAGCAATATAGGTGATAACACATCACTCTGCAACAATATCCAAGATTTACCTCCAATTTAGTTTAAACCATAAAATGCTTGTTTCATCAGTACACAGTTCAAACTATAATACTGTATATTCCTGCAAACACTAATTATCGCTCCTGCTTTCTTTCAGGGAAGTGACTCTGCTGAATAAGATGCAAGGTCCAGCTGAGGCCTTTCAACCAAGCTCATACAATATGAGCTTGAATTTCCTTCTGTAAATCTTCAATAAATATTTAAACTTAATCAGTTGTTGTTTTCTTTTCAATGTTTGTGGGACAGTGAACTTAAAATCACCAAGTTACTGTATCTTAGGTAAAAGTGACATGATCGTGTATTATAACAGTGTGCTTGAACATAAATTCCAAAACTACGAGTCAAGATGCACCATTTATTTACTGAAAACATGTAATAATAAATAAGAGATCTACAATAAGTTGACCCTAGGCTATTATTAACATATACAGTCTTTGTTGTTCAACAATTATGTGAATGAGCTAATAAAGCGAATAAACATGAACAGCTTATCAGGTTAAATTTAGGTTTTCTGTTTTTTATTGTTGAACTGTTTTATTTTTTTAAGTTTCACACAGTTTGCCAGAGTTTTGGGTTAAATTACAGCCAAGCTATAGTTTTTCTCTTTGGATGAGCAGCTAAAGCAGTATAACATAAATCAAAAGCATAAAATACTTTGACATTTGAAAAAGCAATGCAATTAGTTCTCAGGTAAACGACTCATGTATACACATACATATCAAATATTTTCCCCGGCAAAATAAAAACAGAATCATCTTGAGCTAATCTTGAGAATCAAATACAGTTTTATAAACATTGCCAACTACTGGCACCTCAAATTTCTCCTTCATCATGTTCCTCAAAAGAAGATTTACAGTGTTCCATACCTGACTATTGTTTATTGCCACCATCCTTCCTATCTTTCTTCCCTTCCCCCTTTCCCTTTCCTTCCCCTGTCTTGTCCCTCCCCTTTCCAGGATCCCCTTTATATCTGTGTCCTCCTTCAGCCATCCCTCTCTGCAGCTGGGCCATATGAACTTTCTCAATCAGAGAGAAGCAGTCATCATCTGGGCTGATATTAGGGCTTGGAGTTACAGGATGCGCTTTGCTGGTTGCCCCTAGGTTAGGAGATGATGATCTTGAGCGAGCTTTCCTGGGACTTGCACGGCTTGGAGAGCAGTGCCTGGACTTAACATCGTCTTTTGGGACAAGGTTTAAGTTGAAGGACAGGGGTCTGCCAGATCCTGGGCTGAGGGGAATCACAAAGTTATCTCCTGGGGCTCCTAGAGTGAGGAAGACCTCTGGGAATGTACACGTTTGAACAGCATCCTCCTGTCCCTTTGGTAGATATTGGGTTAAATTAGCATTGATTAAGACACACAGCTTTTGTCAAGACAATAACCTTGGTGTAGCTGCAGTGCAGCTTACCTGCTGTGGTGTGAAACTCATTGACACCCTCACTGTAACCTGTAAAAAACAAGTGATTGTTCTTTAGACCAGTCCAAAGACCAGACTTTAAAATCACTTCAAGCAGAGAATGGTGAGATGAACCCTTTATTGCTGAAACTCACAAAGAAAGGAGCTTGACTCCCATCCCCTACTTTAGTTTTTATTTAAGGTAAACATGTTACCTGTGCTGGAGAGTTGAGATTCTTCTGATGTTCAGTTCCAGGGGTAAATGACGCAGATCTGGGCAGGCCAGATGCTGCATTGACCACTTGGGGTTGAGAGGTCGGTCTGGAATTGCTCTTCCTCGTTGTAGTTGGTGTACTTTCAGCCACAGTGATAAGTGGAGGACAGACCTTACAAGAAAAATGAGGCACTTGAGCTGCCAAGTTTTTCATTTTAATAGCTGTGACTTATTTAATCACTGCTTTTGAGGTTATTGTGGGTACAAGGCTAATTATTAGGCAAATATTGTTATGTTAGCATGCTTTTCTTCTATACAGGCAATACTGATGTGTGTCCATAGTTCTAGAGTCGAGATCCATGTAATCAAGCCCTAAAGATGCTCCAAAAAAATGATGAACTATTCCAATCTGTGGCCAAGTATGATGTTTCTGCCATGAGTTCGAGTTTTGTTTGTCAAAGGAATGTATCACTTTGTGGAAGAGTGACATAAAAATGACAATGAGCTATATTTAGCAACATTTGGCAATAATACTCCCACACCACCAATAATTAAATGTGGTGTAACTTACTGGGATTTCAACCTTACCGTACTTTCTTTTCGTTCAGAGTTCCCACTTATCCCCGGCAGGCGAGGAAGGGAAACACGTTGATCGTCTAGCCGTCGCCCCTGACTGGAGGAAATGATTTTGAAGAATGCATCAGCATCTGCACCTGTTGCAAAGAGTCAAGAGTTATTTCTGTGATGTGTAACTGGCAGAAAACACATTATTGACCCACGTGCCTTGTGCGTCGTTTCTGACCTGTTGGAACATTATTTAAAGCACTTCCACTGTGTGTGGGTGTGGCAGGTGTGCTTCTGCTCGGTTGTAAAGAGCAACGCTGCTCATCCATACGTCCTCTTTGGGCATGACTAATCATTTTGAGAAACTTGTCCTGCTCAGCGGGACAGGCCTCCTAAAACATTTAGAGAAAGAAAAAAGACATGAGCGGTGGTACAACACACAAGTAAAATGATCAAGAGGGCAGCATGAAATAACATTTGTTCTTCAAAATGTCCTCCATCTATCATGTGTCATTTAATGTTATGACAAGGTGGAACTTTAAGGGACAGTGTTAGCTACAACTGTAACTTGCTATCCATGCTGCATTCATTCCTGTTGTGACTGATCGGAATCTATCTGGAAACGTGTGCGTCTGCGTCATCATTTCCAAAAGTCTCTGACATCCATACTAGAACACAACCCAGGGCCAGCAGTGTTTCCAAAACTCTTCCTTTTAGGGGCTCGATAATTCTAGAGTTGTGTGGACGCCAGGTGATGTGTTTTTAAAAATAAAGTGTATTAGTGTGGACGTGGCCTTAGTAAAAAGAAGACTGGATCATGACAGTGGAAGGGTTCCAAACTATAAGCTTTGTATTGAGCAGCATCTCACCTGCTGATCTTGGGCGGTTTTGGCACGGCTTAATGAATCAGACCGCTGCAGAGTTTTATCAGATGTGTCTGATTTGGGACAATCTTTGTGCTGTGTAGATGGGGTCCCAAGATTCTGAGGTGCAGAGCATCGCTGTTCATCCATCCTTGACCCCTGTGGCAGTAAAATACAACTCACTGTTGTAATGATGGATCAAAGTGAACGAGCACGAAAAGCACGAAACTTATGAACACATTGTGGGACTAAATTAAATCAATGTTTTTTACATCACATGAAGTAGGAGGCCAACCTGGACTTTGGAGACCATGTAACACAAGTGGCTTGCATCCCTCTCTGCAGCATTTGATGTTGAGTTGCTACCCCCATTTTGTATCCCTGGCAATGAAAGAAGAGACACTCGCTGATCATCAAGCCGTCGGCCTTGAGAGTTGGCCAGCATTTTGAAAAACTTTTCAGAATCTGGACCTGGGAAGGTGAAAAGAAATGTTTAGTTACATCAGCACAAATATAAAGCATTACTATTACTATTAATACGAACATTTAAAACACAGAAAGGCAAACATGTTTGGACTCTAACCTGTGGGCACGGTGCTCTGGCTGGGCTTGTGTTTGGGTGTGGACAGTGGACTAGCATTTAAGACACATCGCTGCTCATCCATTCGTCCACGCTGGAAATTACTCATTAAGTTAAAAAAATCATCCTGTTCAGCTCCAGTCAAGACCTAGATGTGAAAAAAAACATGCAAAGACAAATGAACATTCAGATTGCAAACATTTTGCCTTATTGTTTTCAAACGTCGATGTTGTGATTTGATATAATTTCTCTCCTGGATCTACCTGTTTTTGAGATGCTTTATCTTTACTCTTTTGTCGTTCTACGTCTGAACCGGGGCTGAAAGAGGCTGAGCGTGGAGGACCTGAACCAGAACTAGACATGTCCTTGTCTGGAGAAGACTTGCTTTCTGGCTTGATGATTTGAGGTAGTGAGCATCTTTGGTCATCTATTCTGGAACCCTGAAAATATATTAGAATCATGATCTTTTTAGCATTTCTGCTCTTTTCTTATCATAAAAAATCCCAAAGACAATTATTAAATTATCATTCAATGATGGTCTCATCCAAATTACATAATAACTTGATGTGAATGGTTCTAAAGATAATAACATGTTTATTCTTATATGTTTCCATGAGAACCTTGAAGTGATGCACATCCGAGAAACCTCACTGCTTTGTTAAGTAAAGGCTATTTAAGACATGGCTTTGTAGCACCAACATCAGCACAACTAACATATTTGTGCAGCATTGACAACATCAATTGCTGTTTTTTTGTTCTGAAAATAAAAATGACAAACCTGGACTTTAGAGACCATGTAACACAAGTGGCTTGAATCTCCTGCAGCAGTAGATGCGATCTTTTCTTTCTGTAATCCCGGTAACGGCTGTAGAGACACTCGCTGGTCATCAAGCCGATTGCTTTGGGTGTTGGCCAAGAGATTGAAGAACGTTTCAGAATCTGGACCTGGTGAAGAGGAAAACAAGTGAATCAGTAATATGTGGATGATTACCTTTAAAAATGAAAAGGCAACTTGTCTGAACATGGATCTGTATGGGGGAAATGGTAAGTAAGACGCAGTCCTTCACCTGTGTTTGATGAACTTGCAAGCTTTCTCTCTGTGTTTTGGGGGGTGCAGGGAGCACTCTTGCTGGGGTTCAAGGAACAGCGCTGGTCGTCCATGCGCCCTCGCTGTCCATGGCTGATCATACTCATGAACTTAACCTGCTCATCCGGTGATTCTGACTATTGGACACAAACAGCGTGATAACGATTTGACCAATGAGGATGAACATTTAATTATATATCAAATTGAACAGGAGACGTCTGTAGTAATTAAAGCTGTTTGAATAACACTGAAGGGTAGAACAGACCTTAATGGTATTGGAGCGGTCGCGCTGAGGGGGAACATCTAATTGGTCGACTGGTGACTGAAGTTTCCTGTGTCTATCTGGAGTACTCTCGGTCACAGAGATGTGAGGTCTAAAGTCGGGATGGTCACTCAAAGGTTTCTGAGGAAACAAGTCAAATTTTGGGGAAGTTATTTATTCATCCCACCATCTGTGCGGGTACGTACACTCAGCGCTTTGATAACATATAGCCTGGTACCTGTCCCGACAATGAAACCTTCATGTCATCAAGGCATCGTCCCTGCTTGTTGCCCAGGGTATGGGAGGACTCCTTATGGTTTGAACCTGTGAGGACAGGGAAGAAAATATCAACAATCAATGTACAAAAGAATACATACAATGCAGATAATATCTATGCATCTATTCTTTCTACCAGCAGGTGAAGTTTTGATTTGTGCAGTTTTAACCGGACTCAAGGAGCAGCGTTGTTCATCCATTCGTCCACGCTGCGAATGACTCATGATGTTGAGGAACTGCTCCTGTTCTGGAGATTTCTGTTGAATGTTTGACAAAAGATTTAGCAAAGAATGAAATAATGTAAGTACAAGCACTTTATAGACAAAGCTGTGTTTCCTTGACAAATGAATCTGTTGTTCCAAACCATTGTGAATAAGCCACAATATAAATTGTCCAATATAAATCATCACAGGAAAACAATTCCTTTCTAAACACTCCATCACAGATAAACTCTGGACATCAATCCAAAACATGAATGTAACATAAAATATATAGAAATTAAACTATCAACAAATTGCAGGAAAAGCATAAATACAACATAATTAATTTCCTTTTTTTGACTAATTACTAGAATTTAGAAACAATTATCTATTTAAAACAATCAATGCTTCAAGAAATTCAAGATAACAATGTTATGTTACAGAGGACTTACCAGCACGTTGTTGGTAGCTTCTGCATTCGAGTTCATTTCAGCAGCTGCCATTATGGAAAATTATACAAAAAAATGGAAAAAGGCTCCTGAATGAAAACTATATGAACTGAGAAAGTTACACAACAGTATTTCCTGTCATCAGTGGAGAATCCATTCACTACGTCTTGATCAGAACTACTGTCTATGTACGCATTGGCATCTGTGATCCAAATCGATGCTGCTCCAAATGTGTTCTGGATGTGGCTTGGCTGAAGGCTTTTAAATAGACTTAAGTGCTGAGTATTAACCCATTGCCATTAAGACCCCAGCCGGTGCGTCGTTGTTAATATCACCATCTGTAATCCCAGATGAAAACATAATCCTCAGCATGGAGGGGATCATCTTTTACACTGATAGGTCGGTATACATGCGCTGCGTTATGGGCAAACACTTTACTTAAACTTTGTTTCTGTGAGTCTCCCTCGCTCTCATTAAAAGGTGAACGAAGGAAAACTAAGGGATGGATATTTTTACATTTGCACTGTGAGTTCATTTCAGCCGATACAGGGTCAAACTAAAAAGAACTAATGTATTCAAGAAAAAAAGTGAAAATAATATTGAAGCATGCAGGTATTACTTTATATATTAATATTATTTCACATTTCTTTAAAAAAAATCCAAATACATATTGATCAAAGTGAGTGAGGGTAAAATTGAATATATTTATATAAAATAATCAGATACATGAACGTTTAGGTGAATTGAATATAGTTGTGAATATATTCTGTCAAGGGCAAGGAAACGAGAATTTACTATGGTGGTTACATTACTATGGTTTTTTACATATTTATCACCTTTTTATGCCTTTTCAAAGTCCTCTGAAACACTACACACAAGAAATGAATTAGAGTGAATCTTATGTTTCTTTAATAACTCATTTTTAACAACAAAGAAACAAACACCCACCACACTTGCTCCCAGGAATATATATATAAGCATATTATGAATGTGCAAGATATCATACGACAGCAGTTGAGACATTTTGTCTGAGATTCGATTTCCAAGAGGAAGGGGGAGAGCTTTCACAAAATGAATGTCACTAAATTAACAATGCAAACATCCATTGACTTATGTACATGAAGTTGAATAAGAATTTTGGTTGGAGAGGATCCAGTTTTGTGGAAATTATATAAATTTTCAGTACAAAATCAGGAAAATCAAATATAACAGTAACAAAAATAAGATTTTGAATGAGCATAGTACAATAATCAAAATATTAGCAATCCTATTAAATATTTTAATACAGTATCAATCACAACAGTGTACAGATCCCACAAATAAATGATAAAAATAACGCTCTAAAATAAAATTATGATTCACAAATGTTTCCCTCCATGGCTACATCTAAAATTTCTCTTCATATTTCACGTCAGATGACCCGATAATCTGAAATAAAAGACTAAACCCTTGTTCCAGTGTGCTCCTCCCTGTTCAGTGTTTCACTATCTAACAATCAGGATTAGGAACTTGGTCCAGATTCTTGAGGTCATTGAGGAAGCTGGTTGGAGTCAGGATGTGAGAGGACCCTGTTAAGAAGAGAGGGATGAATACATTTGAAAAAAGAAAATCATACTGAATGCTGAATTTCTGGAGGCAGATACGAGAATCACAGCCTTTTAAACAACTTTTGCTTACCGATCAACACTTCCCATTTCCCCTCAGTGGCGCGAGTGACTTCATAAGCAGAGCGCATCTCTGAGTGGGACACCCCACCAATCACAAAAATAATGAGTCGAGGGCCAGAGCGATATTCTGTTGGAGACTTATTTTTGTGCCAGTGTCCAAAACGTGCACTGCTGTGAATGAATTAAAACAATAAATGAGCAAATAGTAATTCTTACTAAAACAAAACCTGTTTGTGAGCAGCCAGTCTTAGTACTTAACAGAGATTCAATAACAGCAACTACTATGTTATGCAATAACTTTTTTTCCAAGTCTGGAGATGAACTTTATTTAAAGGTCCAGTGTGTAAGATTTAGGTGAAAGGGAACTATTGAATTGAATGTAGAATAATGATATTTGCACTAGTTCGTTTCATCTAAATTGTATGAATTGTAGTTTTCTTGAGTGTACTTTATATTTACATCGAGAGGACCCTCTCTGTGGAGGCCGCCATGTTTTTTACAGTAGTCCAGACTGGACAAACGAAACACCTTTTGAGTTTTTAAGACAACTGAAGTTCACCACAGGTTCTTTTTCATGTTTGGAAGGAGAGGGTGAGGTGAGGGGTGTTCAGCTGCAACATTCAATTTCAACAATAGATATAACAAAATTCTACACACTGTACCTTTAAGTATATTGTCTTATTGCTATGCTTTGTTTAAAACCTATGTCCATTTCCGGTTTCATATGTGTTTCCAGTCCTGTGTGCTGTTGCTAGACTATATTCTAGTGTTAATAGTAATGACCACTCAGCTTTAATTCTGCACTTTGCTGAAAGGAAGGAGATATTCTGCATTATACAGATTATAACTGAACCCAGGTCCATCAGTGTGGTTGGTATAAGCACCATCATCATGCTGGGTATTCCCTGAGGGATTAAAGACTATTTAAAGCAAAACTGGCTTAATTTCACCTTTTCACCTCCAACCTGCTTTGTCAAATATGAGATGGAGCTCCAACTAAGTTACAGGGATAAAACCTTTCTTTGACATTAATCTGTCTGCGTCCTGTTTATATTTGTGTTGGTAAAAAAAAAAAAAAAAAAAGAAGCTAAATTGACAATTTTTCCAAACAGCTTCATTTGAACATTATATTTTTTTCTCAGCTGATATTCTTCCTTTTAAATAATGTTTATTACTCATAAATCATCTACTTGCTTTTATATCCTGAACTTTCCTACACTTAAGCATCTGCAGCTCATATACGTGATAAAAATGTTCTTTTGTTTCACCCACCTGACTGCAGTCTGAGTTGTATTGATGGGAGCAGGATCAGAGATGAATGGCCATTGCTTTCTGTCCAGTTTGTCCTCTATGGCATTCTGCAATACAGAAACACAGATGTTCTCAGAAGCTGAAAGCAAAACTGCGCAAGTGTGCCACCAACACCTGACACCTAATTTTAGCTGTTATACCTCCATGACTTCTTTAAGGATGGGTGTCCATCTAGAGAGCTGGTAGGTGCTTTCTTTGCGCTCCTTCCGCTCTGGCAGCGTTTTCCCAGCATTGCGACCCTGACAAACAACATATCCCATATAATAATTTAGAGTAAACAACATTGAGACTATAGCTATTGCAATCAAGAAACTTACCCCAGCTATAATGTTACAGCCCAGGTTCTGCAGGTTGGTTATGATGTTGCTGTCGGCCTGTATGTTAGCATGCTGGATGAGCTTTGCCAGGTTCTCCTCCGCGATGCCTACATGGATAACCAGATTCTTTATCCAACAAGACTTGGTAAAAACCTAGTACATGGTTTAAGTGTTTATAGGTGTGAGAAATGGAATATTGAACTAAAAGTCCAACACTCTGCCAATATATTACTCATTCAGGGACATTCACAATACTAGAGCTGGCCCCACTGTTGCAGTCCAGCAAAAAATGAAGAGGGCAATGAAGACACTCGATTCTCTATTCACGGATTTTCAAGGAATACAAACACACATGTTCCCTTCAACGCACAAAAAAATGCAGGTTATAAAATTCTATATTAGTTGAAACAGAAAGAGTCGTGTCAAGGGGCAAACCTTTTTTCTTGTGAAATATGTACAGCAGTATGATGCGGATTTTGTCGTAAGCTTCAATTTCTTTGTTGAGAAGCACAGGAACGATGCATTTCATGGCATCTTTCAGTGGCTCCCCGTCTGCATTTGCTCCAATTGCCAGGTCCTGTGAAAGACAACCATGGTTAACTATTAACTGCTGCTGGAATCTGACATAGCACTTAAAACTCAAGTCAGCTGACAGTCAGCTCATGGGACTATTGGTCTCTCAACTTCACTCTATTCATGACCTGTAGAAATACAGCAATAGCACAATAACTCTTTTACTAAACCACTTCAAAAGGTTAATACCGGCAGTATAAATGCAGAAAACAGATCTTTCTAATAATCTCTGAATATTTACAGTTTTGTCCCTGAATAAACTTTCTTAAATTGCACTGTAAACTTCCTGCATTATGTAATATTTTAACTATGTCAAAAACAATGGAAAATATTGGCCCCTTAACCTGGGCTTTTATACTTACATCTAGCTTTGGGGGATTTCCCTTTTCATGCAATCCTGGGCACTGTATGACCTCCTTAAAAAGTCTTGCTAAGCTTTAAAATAAATTTGGACTAAGCCTTGTTGTTAGGGCCAATGGAGGGTCTGGAGAGTGACTAGAGAAGCACAAATAAAAACCGCACATCCTTTTGTTTATAATGCTGCACATACATTTGTATTGGGTTGCCCAAACAATGTAGAACACTTAAAAACATGACAGCTGAGAGTGAGCTGCTGTTGCTTGGCTCACACTGTCCACCTCAGAGCCAAAAAATGGCCACTAGATTAAAGAGGCAGCTTTCAGACATGCTGACAACCCATTAGTGCAGTCGAGTGATTTACTCAAAAAGAGCCCCATTAACACTTGCATTTTATAATGCCACAACCATGCACAGCTTCCTGTGTGCTTGTGACTCATCTGATGCCAGACTAAATAAAGTATAATACATCCCCTGAAGGAGACAAAGCATGTCTGGCACATACATATGACACACTAGGACTTGGCACCAATCTGAACCATGGCTTTATCCGAAGGCTCTTGTTGATGGAAGGATTTTGACATTACCATGTAGAACATGTACCAGTTATTAAATGCCTTTACACTCAGTAATGACACAACAGCTTCTTCTACATTTCTGTGGATACATGGATGTTGATGTCCGGTCCCAAGCTTCTTATGCAATATTACGATTACGATTCTCCGTAAAAGTAAAAAAAACACAAACACCAGACCGTGCCAGTGGCATTTGAACATACTCTAGAGAATCTATAAATAAAGACACTATCACATCGAGGTCACTTAGTGAGCAGAGTGAGTGGGATGAGTAGTTCCATGTCAGATATTCTCTCCAAGATACTTACTGTCAGTGATTAAAACAGTGGGGCATTCAGATTGATCCCTTGCAATATAAAAACTACACACTACAGACTCACATGCTGTTTGGCCGACTGTGTATGCTGAGAAATTCCAAGAAAATAATGTTTAATGGCCCACTGGTCATGTATGTGCACCTTTCTCTTTAGAGATCAAGACAACATTACAATGGTATTTATACCTATGATTACAGATTCAAGATCATTTTATTGTACATGGAATGAAGTGAGCTTCCACAAGATAATTAAAAGCAGTACAATCATGTTTTTTGAACTCTCAGAGCTGTTTGTTGCTACAATAACATTACTGATTGTGTCCAGCATGATCGGAGTCAAAATGTTGATGACAGTCAAAACATGACTAATTTCAGAGTGACTGACCTGTTCCACTTCACAGAGCTTATCAAGAGAGGCCTGGAACTTCTTCATACAGGCTTCAGCTAGGTGCAGGTGAGTAGAGTACTGTGAAAGAAAATTTTTATGTTCAACTCAATCAGGAGGATTTGTTAGTTACAATCATGAACAGTTAAGACAGTTCCTTCCTTTACAACAGAAAACGTATGTAATAGTTATCATGCTTCATCCCACTCACCATGCCCAGCTCTTTCTGATACTGAGGCATTTTCTTTAACATCTGTGACAGATCCTTTATGTTGGCCTGGAATGCAAAACATTCCATCAGAACTGCACAATCACACAATGACAGTCTTCATGTTACATTATGAGCATTTGGAATAATAGAACCAAAATAAGTAGTGTACATGAGCCCTCACATTATCGGTGCACATTCGCTTGCTCTCACAAAAGGTGCGCAGAAGCTCTGTCACTTTCCTGCAGCAGTGGGTTTGGAAAATTATTAGTCAATTGAACAATTATAATAATTCAATGATGTTTTATTTATAAAAACATTGCACAACTAAAATGTACCCAACCGGTAGATTAACACACAAATTATACACCTTAAACAAGGATGCCAAATATTTAAACAAACATGCAAAAAAATATCAACTTTCTTATTGCAATCTGACAAATGGCTACAACACATAAAATGGAACTTAATATTTCTATTCAACTAAATCAAGTATTTAATTTATTGACAACGTCTAATATACAATTTTAACCACAAGATACAATTTCGCTCTTGGAGAAAACACACAAGGGGAAATGTGTTTTTTTAATATTAAGAATAGAAGAAGAATAAATAAAACCAGACATATGTACTCATTCATTTTCTACTACTTACTTTGTGACATCTGCGATGTGCATATGTCTGAGCTGCACCCAGAGCTCATCGTCTTCATCCAATAACACTTCCCGATCTTTTGCATTCCCAATGCCGGTTGTCTGATAACTTAAAGAAGTAAAAAAAAGCACATGCATTCAACACAAATGTGTATGGAGAGAAAAGGAGGAAAAAAAAGAACAGCATCTGATATGTATTAAGATTTTCACTCACGTATAGATGTCCTGTTTGATATCTAGCAGGTCATAGACCATTGCCTGGAAGGTTAGCTCATGCAGAATAGGCGAGATAGGATCAAACCCACGATCCACGATCAGTAGCTGCGATCGTGCCTTATCTGCACCCTAAATAAAATGAATATAAGTATACAGGTATAACTGAAACATCAGATTTGCCTCACAGATGCATCATAGATGAAAAACGCTTCTTTCTGTTTTTCTTTATTTATAATAACTTTATTTGTATAGCACAAGGTTACAAAGTGCTTCACACAAAAAGTCCATGGCAAAATGAGGAATTAATTTTAATAAAAGGTATTCAGTTCAGTTCAATTTTAAGAGCCAGATCATAACATAAAAAGGTCAAGACCTTAAATTTATAGAGAGACCCAACAGGGTCATGCAGTGAAAGTCGTATAAACTATTGTCTAAACAAATTCAATGTCACTGTCTGATTGCAGTACGAGGCAGGACTTCAGGAAAGGGTCAGTTTCAAGTACAGGGGAAATATAGAGAATGCTTAGACAGTGCTGCTGATTGATGCACATCAGATGTGTGGGGCAAAAAAACAACAAAAAAGAACAGTAATACATGCCTGTTAAGACTCATCTCAGGAGCAAGGACATGTCAGCTAAGAAAGACATGTAAGAAGAAAAGAAAGAAAAGAGAAACATCCAGCAAAGCATGAAAAAAAATTATCAACAATTAAAGCCAGAAATCCACAACCTGTGAAAGTAAAGACCAGAATCCCAAAGAATGTGTATTTTCATTTTGTGAAAAATTAATTTAAAATAAAAAAGAAGCGTTAAGGTGTTTTCACATCTTTTCAGTGTGCTTAAATCAGACTCTGGTTCACTTTGCCCCTTGGTGGGATTAATTTGGGCAGGTGGGATTACTGTAATCACAGACTTTTAGAGGAGGTGGTCCCAAACAAACAATGGAGCAGTAGGTTTGTGGTGGGAATGTGATCCAATCTTGTTTCGACCAAACGAGCAGGTGTATTCTGCTAGTTTGAGCTAAACTGCTCCTGTAGCCAGATATGCTTTGTTTTCTAGGGAGCACACAAACTGTGGCAGCTTGTGTACTAGCACTGATAGCTCCATGTTAAATTCCATGGAAATGTTTCTCTTACAGAAATATACACTAGTTCAGAACACAGGGAATGAAAACACCTTTAGAATTCAGTCCACCATTTTTAGAGAAAGACTTTAATTAATACAATAAAACAGATAAGGATTGTTGTAGTTCCTCACCTCTCCCATGCTTGGGTTGTCAGCTTTGTGAGCAATGAGGCGCTGATGAACCTCGTCAGCCAGTCTAGCAGTCTCCTCTGGTCCTCTAAAAACAGAGAGACATACAACAGAATCAGCAAATAAATTCAGTAGTAAAGCAACTCCAGTACATGCAAGGTTTTCATACTTGCGGTAACGGATTGCAGGGTACTCCTTAAGTGTGTCACACAGGGTTGCAATCTGCTCAGCCAGATTTTCCATCATTTTGTCTTTTCCTTCATTTGGCTTCAAACTATAGAAATGGTACAAGGACGATGGGTCATCCAGGGAGAATACCTGCAAGTATGAGAGGAATTGACATTTAGTTTTTCCATTTTATGATTGTAACAACCAAGCTACACCATGCAATATTTTTACAGTACATTCACAATGAAAAAATGACTGTGTGTAATGTGAAAGAGTTCATAATGCTCATAAAGTCCCCAGAGTAGAGTTGTTCTCAGCATCTTTCAGGTGATTGTTTTACAGACCACAGCTTTACTGTTGTGTTTCACCTTTGGCACTCTCATAAACTTAATTTTCAAAACCAGTGGGCTTACGTTTAAGTGTCATGGTTCTGACAAACCCACTGTACACTATAAGGCCAGCACCAAACTCCACCAAACTTGACAGAAATAATGAGGAGCTGTTGAACACAGTAGAGCAATTAGTAGCTAGAATTAAGAGATTCTTTTTTGTTGTTGAGATTTTGCTCTCAACTGCCATTGGTAACCAAAACACACCTACAATGAAATTGAATCAGAAAAATGCAGCCAAAACATTAGTTAAGGGATAACTCCCTACCTGAGACTCATACGGCAGAAAAGCAACGTTGATCTCTTTCAAAGTCTTCACGACCTTGGCAACTCTGGATTTACCAATCTCAGCAAAGAGACCATCTGGACAAGCTGTGGAAGAATATATTTTAAAAACTGTCAACGTTCTGCACAGAACATTAGAATGAACTTATAAACCAAACCATATATCATTATTTCAATATTAAATGAATAACATAAATAAACATAGTACACTGTACAGAAACAGAAACAGAGAGAGAGCTTCTTACTGTCAGTGAAGAAGATGTGCACTGCTTTGTATGTAAATGCAGCATCTTTGAAGTCGTTAATGAGCGCACGAACAGACTGTAATTTAGAAAGAAATTGATTTAAAGATAAAGAATATGAAAAAGTAACATCATAGAGGGAATTCTAGGCAAAGGCTAACCTTCTCCACTGGTGAAATCAAATAAATGGCCTCCAAACTAGAGATGGGCTCCCTACGTTTGTTGATGTCTTCCACAACTGAAAAGCAGAAAAGACAGCAATTGTGCTTAAATTTCAAATTCTGACTTATATTAATATCACATGTAGTAAATG